>NW_006408533.1:13744827-13758790 GCF_000296735.1 Chrysochloris asiatica
TGGATTTGAACTACCAACCTTGTAGTTCAAACTGACTTTGCAGTTTGTAGTTCACAAGATACTAAAGCTCACTGCTTCCCTTTGTTTTTTCATCTTTTTTTCCCTTATGTTTAATCAGAAGTATAACGTCATCCCAAATAAAGTGTTAATGGCATTTTTGTGCTTATAGGGGGGTGTATTTACCAATTATTTAAAAACTTACCAATAATATAAAAAATGTAAATGAGCAAATAACACCTTTTTTGATATTTTTTTGATATAAGAAACAATGAAATTGAGAGATGCTATAAATCATATGGAGTCCTGGTGTGGTGCTGCAGGATAATGCGCTGGACTGCAAGGTCAGCTAAAACCACAAGGTTAGTGGTTCAAATCCACCAGCCACTCCTTGGAAATCCTATACAGGGCTGCTATGCATCGGAACTGACTCTACAGCACTTGACAACAACAACATAAATTATGTAAAATATAAAAAAAGAAAATAACTAAAATCTGGAATGTGCTAAATGATAACAGCCACACAGAATCAATTACTGTGAAATAATCTATAGTAATATACGCTTATGAGTCCTGGTGTGGCACTATAGGATAAGCACTGGACTGCAAAGTCAGTTTGAACTGCAATGTCACTTAACACTAGCACTTAACAAGAACAACAGCAACAAAATATATAATTATTAATACATTTATTTAGCACAGTCCAGATTTTAGTTATTTTCTTTATTATATTTTGTAATATATAATTCATAGTATTTCTCAATTTCATTTTTTCTTATATCAAAAATATACCCCAAACAGGTGTTTTTTGCTCTTTTACATCCTTAATATTCTTGGTAAATTTTAAAAGTAACTGTTAGATACACCTCCCCTAAAAGCACAAAACTTCCATTGACATTTTAATTGGGATTAAGATATACTTCAGATTAAATATAAGGGAAAAAAAGAGATGAGAAACAACGGGGAAGCAGTAAGTTTAATATCACAATGATAATAAGAGTCATAGTTTAAGTAAAAGCATTCTTATCCCAGAGTGTATGCTGAAATAAATATACTAGGATAAGCACCTGACTGTAAGGTTGGCTTGAACCACAAAGTTGGAGGTTCAAACTCATCAGGTGCTCCTTGGAAATCCTATATAAGGTCTCTTTGTGTCCAACTCAACAACAGCACTACTATCTTGGACTGTTGGTGTGGCACTATAGGATAAGCACTGGCCTGCTAACCTCAAGGTCCACTGTTTAAATCCACAAGTCAATGAGTTGGAACCAAATCAAGGACACTTAACAACAATAACACTATCATCTAACATTGATAGAGCTATTACCAGACACTACCCTGAATGCTATGTATGATTTCATACAATCCTTTCAGAACTCAAGCTAGGTACTATTTTATTTCAATACTATTTTATTTCAACATCCTATAATATACAGGAAGGAATTTAAGCACAGAGACATCAAGTAATCTTGATCAAGATCACTGAATTAGGAATAGTATGCAAGGCTTCAGAATAAATTTTAAAAGAACATAGCAATGGTGTTGAGAAAATTGAAAAGAGGAAAAATATGAATCATATCCTCATCTCATATCATACATATTCCAAATAATATTTTGTTTTTAGGAAAATGCTCAATACATAATTTGGAAGCAGCTTCCTGTAGAGTAGATTGGAAAAGATCCATATTTGTGCCCATTTGAAAGAGAAATGATCCAAAGGAATGTAGAAATAATCAGACAACTTCATTAACATCATGTGTGAAGTAACATTTTGCTGAAGATAATTCAAATATGACTGTAACAATACATTGACAGGAAACTGCCAAAATTTCAAGCTGGACATGGAACAAGGGATAGATCATGGTTGAAAGCACAGAATGCCAGAAAGATGTCCACTTGTACTTTATTGACTATGCAAAGGCTTTTGACTGTGTGGATAATGTCAAGCTATGGTTACACTGTGAAGAATGGTTATTCCAAAACAGTTGTTTAAACAGAACAATGGGGTACTGAATGGTTTAAAATAAGGAAAGATGTGCATCAGGGTTATATCCTTTCACCATGCTTCTCAAATCTCTATGTTGAACAAATAATTCTAGAAGCTGAATTATAGAAAGAAGAATGTGGCATCAGGATTGAAGGAAGACTCATTAATAACCTGAAATATGCAGATGATACAACTTTGCTTGTTGCAAGCTAAGAGGACTTAAAATACTAACTGATGAAGATCAAAGACCACAGCCTTCAGTGTGGATTGAATCTCAGTGTAAAGAAAAGAAAAATCTTCACAGTTGGACCAATAAGTAATAACATGATGATAAATGCAGAAAACATAGTTGTCAAATACTTCATTTTGCTTGGATCCATAATCAACACTCATGGAATCAGCAGTCAAGAAATCAAATGATATATTTATTAGTGCTGCACAAGAGCCATGTTGAAAAGTTCGTGAAAAGTCATGGTATTTTCAATAGTCTTATGTGATTGTGAAAGTTGAACAATGAATAAAGAAGACAGTAAAATTGAAGTATCATGGACTGCCAGAAGAACAAACAAATCTGTGTTGGAAGAAGTACAGCCAGAATGCTCTTTAAAAGCAAGGATGGCAAGACTCTGTCTCTCATACTTTGGATGTGTTATCAGGAGAGATCTGTCCTGGAGAAGGACATCATTCTTGATAAAGTGGAGGGTCATCAAAAAAGAGGAAGACCCTCAATGAGATAGGTTGGCACAGTGGCAACAGCAATAGGCTCAAGCCTAGCAACATGTTTCTAGGATGGCACAGGATGTGAGAATGTATTGTTCTATTGTGTATAGTGCCATTACGGCTGAGAGCCAACTCGAGGGCATCTAACAACAGTGTGAGTTAAGGGAGTCCAGTAGATCTAGAAGATAAGGACTGAACAATGAACAACAGGTTTGATCCCACCAACCACTCTGCAGGTGAAAGATGAGACTTTCTGCTTCAGCAAAGATTTACAGCCTTGGAAACACTATAGAGGGTCACTGAGCCAAAACCAACTCAATGGCACTTAATACAATAATATGTGAGTTAAAAATTACTTGTCTGACTTAGTAAATCTGGTTCAAGATTTGTTTATAGCAGGTGAGAATTAATCATTAAAAACGTCATACTGAAGCTTTTGCATTCATTAATCTGGTCTGTGGTTATTGTCACTGTTATCACCTAAACTCTCTGCCCAGGAAATCAAAATCAAGAAAATGGTCACATGACATCCTTACCCAGTGACTCTAATTATAGGAGCTGTCATACTGCTAGCAAGATAAGAGCTGATGATAAATAGACTGTAAACAAGAGCAGTTCTAGGACTGAACCCTGAACTACAAAAACAAAACAATAGTCTTTGGTTACCACTGTGTAGTGTTGTATTAGAAGCACAGTACTACAGGTTGGTTTGAACCACAAGGTTGGCAGTTCAAACTCACCAGCCACTCCTTGGAAATCCTATACTAGATCACTATTAGTCGGAACCTACTTGGCAGCATTTAACAACAACAATCTTTGTACTCTCCATATCAATTGATTGGTACAACAAAAGCTAACTGATTGGCCATAACTAACTCAGTTTTAACAAGGGGTTAATTTCTCACCAGTAGCTTCTGTATATTTGGAAATTTAACTCCCTCCTTTCCTAATATGCATGTGAATGGGAGGAAATAAACATTGTGCAATAGAGTTAATATAATAAATATTTAAATGTTAATGTTACATTTACATGTTGACAAATGGCTATTAATCTTCTGGCTTCTAATTTCTTATTATTATATTCCCAATTTTGACTGTGGAGTTGTCTTTTAAACATCCTAATGGGGATTTTTACAAGTAAATCAATGGACATAAACAGGATTTAAGATTATTTGACATAAATGCTATATTTTACTTGAAAAAACTTGAGGCTTAATGACACTAAAATGGACATACCAATTACTAGAAACAGGGCTTAGGTTTCCAATTTCCAGGAAACTGGAAAGTTACAGGGTCACTATGAATCAGAACAGACTCAATGGCACTTAACCAACAGCAACAAATTTATATATACATATAAGGAGCTCGTAGTGTAGTGGTTATGAGTCGGGCTGCTAACCTCAAGGTCAGCAGTTCGAAACTACCAGCCATTCAGTTCAAAACTACCAGTCATTGCAAGAGAGAAAGATGCTCCCAAAAAGATTTACAGCCTCAGAAACCCTATGCAGGTTGGAGCTGACTTCACTACACATCACCACCATCACCACCATAGACAGATAAAGAGAGAGAGAGTCCTGGTGTGGTGCTGCAGGATAATTAATAGTAGACCACAATGTCGGTTTAAACTGCAAGGTCAGTGGTTCAAACCCCACGAGCCACTCCACAAAAATCCTATGAGCTGGAACAGCACTTAACAGTAACTATATAGAGACTGGTGTAGTGCTGTAGACTGGACTGCGAATCACAGGGTCAGCAATTCAAACCAGCAGTTCAAAAGAATGGCTGGTGAGCTTGAACCATCAACCTTGCAGTTCAAACTGACCTTGCAGTTCAGTACATTAACCCCCAGGTTTTACTAAAATAGTGTCTCAGCTTTTATTCTTGAACCCCTTTTGTCTATTCTGAACCCAAGAGACAGTAATCCAATACAGCTGCTATTTGCTTTTTGTTACACTTCTGTTTAGAATTGCCAATCGTTTTCCATGTTTCTTTGAGAAGAAGCTAATGGCTTGCATGGCTCTAACTTATATGGCTCCCCATTGCTGTCACTGTGTGCTGTCAAGTCAATTCTGATTCATAGAAACCCTAAATGACAGGGTAGAACTGTCCAATAGAAATTACTAGAATGGAATTTTCAAGTGAGACTGTAATTTTTAGGTTCTGGGTGGGTTTGAACCACTGACTTTTTGCTTAGCGTTCAAGTGTTTAACCATAGTACCGTTGAAGCTCCTCATTACTCCCCATTAACCTTTCTGTTTTCCTTCCATTTTCCTCTTTCACACTGGCCTTTTGCTTTTTCTTCCACATATGGTCTTGTCTTAGTGACTATGTGCATACAATAATACTGTAATTATTGTTAGATGCCATCAGTTGGTTCCAACTGATAGTGACCATATCTGTGCACAACAGAAGGAAACACTTCCTGATCTTATGCCATCTTCACAACTGTTACATTTGAGCCCATTATTGCTGCCACTGTTCCTGTCCATCTTTGGAGGTCTTCTTTCTTTTACTCTCCATTTTACCAAACATGATGCCCTTCTTCAGGGATTGATCCTTCTTGACAATATGTCCAAATTATAAGAGACAAAGCCTCACCCTTGTCGCTTCTAAGTAGCAATCTGACTGTGCTTCTTCCATAATAGATTTGTTTGTTCTTCTGAACATCTGTAATAATCTTCCCCAAGTATCCCCATTAACTCTTTCAATTCCTTCAAAATTTTACTCAAAAGAACCCTCGGTGAATTCTTTGCTAATTGCCCTATCTAGAATTCTACTCAACACTCTGCCTCCATTCTTGATATATTTACTAAGAAGATATATATTTCTTTTATCTTCTTCACTATCAGTCTCCACTACTAGAAAAGGAATATTTCTTTTGCTCACTGTTTTACCTCCAGGACCTGTAAGTGTTTCCTCCTAATATAGTCTCAATAAATTTTTAAGTGAGTAAAAGATAGTGCTTCAGATTCATTAGAAGTAAGATTTATATTTTGAATTTTAATTTTTACTAAGTACAAAGAATTTTCAGAACTTGATGTAACCCTTTCATTTTCTCTGTTAGAACCATTGATAGAAAATTTGGGTTAGCTCTCTGCGTCAATGAAACTGTCCCACAAAACAACTAATTCCATGACTTTGGCGACATTAACAACATTTTCTGATCATCCAAGTTAGACTGTTCTTACTTTACATTACTCAGTGTTTCTTTTAATGCTCTTGATATTGAGAGAAAATAGCCAGGGTCTTGGAATTTCCTTTGAAAATGTAATAGAGTTCTAAAAGGTATAGCATACATTTTAATATGCACATAAATTCAGTTTTGTAGTTTTATTATTTGCTTGCTTTTAAGTTTGTTTTCTTTTCTTTTTCTTTCTTTCTTTCTCCTTCTCTCTTCCATTGTGGAAGTTCCATTTCATGATGGGCTACTGATCAGACCTGTTATTTTAATGGCAGAATCCCAAAGGAAAACATGTTTCAGATGTAAAGTATTCCCCCCAGATTCCCTGGCGATTGTGGGAAGCAGGAGAAACTCTTGATGTATGCAGTTACTGTCACCATTGTCAAAGCACTGTAGTGTGGGAACTGAACCACAAATAAAATCAAAGGGTCTTTCTGCTGTAGCATCAGAATATTAGTGCACAAACAACAGGTTTTTTTTTTTATTATTATTAAATATTTCTGATGAAATCTCAATGTTTACATGTCCCCAAACACATCTCAGAGAGACTGGTGAGGTACACAAGGTGGCTAATTATTGGCACGCTTGTAAACAGTAGTAATTGGAGACATGAAAAGCTCTCCATTGAAATACAAAACTTAGTTTTGGGAAAATGAAATTCTGTATAGATCCAACTTCAGTTCCATAACAAATGGCACCATAAATGTAGTTCACTCTCTTTTACTCTAAAATGTTAATTTTAAGGTATGCATTCTTTTTTCTTTAAGGACTTCTTAAGCCTAAATTAAATCACCAAAAGGCTCAATAAAGTAATATTAAAGTTGAACTGAAATTCACTAGAGCAAGACAATTTGGAGGTAGGTTAAAATTCCTTTCCTGCTCCTCAACCTTAAATCAGGCTGCTGTGTTAAGGTACTATAATGATCTAAGACAGTGTACCATCTTCCATGCCAGGCAGCATACATTACAATTCCAGAATTAGAGAACAGCTATTCCCCCAAATTATTATTTTAACTACATAGTTCTTCTCAGTTTAGATTTAGGTCAGGCACCAAAAGTTACTCTATAATCTTAGGAATGAGTAGCATAACCCTCAGCTCCAAGTATAATCGTCAAAGCTTCACATCCAGAAACACATTATAGAACACACTGAAAATTAAAAGAATTTGAGTATTGCTTAATATGGGGAAGTGGATGCATTTATCTCAGTAAACACTTCCCTATAAGTGTCTCAAATGTGGCAAAACAGCCACAGACAATCCCAATATAAGTTGCAAAATCAAACATTCAGGCATGAAAAGTCTTTTTCATAAGTTGTTTTCAAGCTTCATCCTTTTTTCTGCAATAACTAAAGCAAAGCTACAGTAGCTGCAGCCATTTGCATCTAAGGAAAAGATGTTTTGCTTTGGTGATATAGTTAATGAGTCTAAAAATATTCAGTATAATAATTCTGTCAAAGCCCCCACAGTCTCCTCAATGAGCGGAAGCCTGCAGGATTCCAATGGGGAGCCGAGTAATGAGCTCTCAGCATTCGCTCCCACACCGTCCAGGCGAAATATACTTGAGCCTCCATGGTTCCACATCATTAGCAACACGAAACAAAGACACATGCTTGACTTTAATAAGCGACTAAAGTTGCTGGCTTACTAGTCTGTTACTGCATATAAACTCTGTTTTAGTATTTCAAAGTAGCTCCTTGCAAAGAGAAAGCAGGGTGGGTTTTGACAAACAGAATAAGGTTTAATTTAATGTGGTAAATGATTGAGCAGAATAGGGGAAGAACAAGGACAGAGAAAGTGATGAGTTTCTGACACCAAGTCTCCCGGGCTCACTGCAGACTGCAGTCTCGCTGCTGGAGATGATGGTTACGGTGGGGTGCAGTGATCGGCTATAGGCATATGTGACTGAGTTTTAGTTGATATTCTTGCAAGACAGGAAGTGAACAAGCTTATTTCCCACTGGGAAAGGTTCAGACATGATTAACTTGGGCATGACCAAATAGGTCAATAATATGACAATGAATTTCTAGCACAATAATTAAGTGGGAAATTTGTGTGATTTGTTCTTGTTCTGCACATACCAGTAATGCATTAGCATAGATTCATTTAGTTTCTTTCATTAGGTGAAATCGCAGAGCTAAAATTTAAGATAGTGGAGGCTCAATTTAAATACTCAAAAGATATTTCTGTAAAACAACATTAATTTTTTTGGGTTCTTATTTTTAGTATATGCTTCTACATGCTAGTATTGAAGATAGGATTTAAAATCTATCTCTAATTGCTTCCATGGTGAGACTCACATCTAATATCAATATCACCATGGTAAAGGAAGAATTATTGGAAAGGATGAAACCAGTGAAAATAAATGATTAGCGTATATTTGTTGTTGTTAAGTGCCATCATGTCAATTCTGACTCATAGTAACCCTGTATAGGGTTTCTGAGAAGCAACTGGTGAACTTGAACTGCTGACCTTACAGTTCAAACCAACCTTATAGACCAGTGCATTAGCACACTGCGCCACACCTGGCTATGTATATTAGGTTCAAATATTTCACACTTACATGATTTCTGCCAGTTATTAAAGAATTTTAATTTTTCCCTCAAAAAGATACATGTTGTTTTTCAGTGTCATTGAATCAGTTCCAATTCCTAATACTAGTGCAGAGTTTCTGAGGAGCATCTGAGGAGTTTGAACCACAGACTTTGTGGTTAAAACCGGTGTTGCAGCCCTGCACTTCTACACTTCTACAGCACCACACCAGAAGTCTATATATCTCCCAAATCTTAGCATAGGAAGACTGATGATTCAGCAATCATATATTCTCTGATTCTGATATTCCATTTCAAACAGTGTTCATTCTTCAGTGGTTTTAAAGAAATACTTTCCTTAAGAGTATGCATTGAAACAAGAGGGTGCTCATCCTCTAGCTTTACATAATTGAGTCTTCAGACTTAAATGTGGGGTCTTCTCTTAAATTTCGGGTTTTTTTTTTTTTTTTTTTTTTTTTTTGGTCTGTCATCAAGATCATCCATTCCTTTATCTGCTATTTGTTATATAATCATTTCCTCCATCATTTTACAAATTATACATTTTGTAAGGACGTAAATAGAGCCTAAAAGTCCAATGGAAACATACAAGTTGACGTTAAACCATAATCAAATTCTTTCATTATTATGGTTATGCAAATATTTTGTGCACAAGAATACCATGAGGTATTTTTTTAGTTTACAAAAATTACTATGTTATTATATGTTGTTGTAGTTAAGTGCCTTTGAGTCAGTTCTGACCCATAGGGACCCTGTATAGGGTTTCCTAGGAGCGGCTGGCAAGTTTGAACTGCCAACCTTGCAGTTCAAACCGACCTTGTCGTCCAGTGCATTAAGTTTGTGGAAAAACTCCATTTTCCTCGAACTTCTTGAAGTCGTCTCATGAAGGCAGTTAAGTAACTGTATTAAGAGAACTAAAGGAAATTCAATGATTTTGCATAATTTATTTTTAGTGAATCATTTTGTATTGCGGAGAACCCATTTGTATTACTTTCTCACATTTAGTTTCATCCCCACATTTCAATTTTTGAAAATGAGGCTAATTTCTCAAGTTCAGTTTTTGCCATGTCTTCTACTTGCTCCTCATCCTTCTTTACCAGCAATTGGCATTGGTTCTTTGATCACATGGGTACATTCTTTCAGGGCTCAGCAGTGCTTTGCTGGGTCTGAATACTGGAGAACTAGATTCTACTGTTACTTTTCCCTTACCTTTTTCAAATGTACACTTAATATTTTGTGGTGAAGAAAATAGAAACAAGTTGAAAGTTCCTTGGTTTGTAGTTACTTGTCTATATACTGACACATACACTGTTATAACAAAAGGAAGTGGTTGAGTCTTATACATTTTAAATGACAATATATTTGTAAATTGAAAGATGAGTCTTTGCTTATTGTATTTAGAGAAAAAAAAAAAAAAGATGGGGCAGGCATTATCTGATCCCCCATCAGTGATTGTTTTGAAAAGGAAAATCAAGTTTAGAAGTGTAGATACAAATAAAAGAAAAGCAATTTTTGTTGTGTCAATGTTAAACTTTCCCAAAGAATATACAGAAGTGTGTAAATAAGCCTGCAGAGATATTAGAACACTTGAAAATGCCATGAACCCTTTTACTTCCACATGTTTCTCTACACCAAGGTCAGATTGTATAAAACAAACACGACTTCTTTTTTAAAGCCCATGTCTGCAGAGAAGTTCCAAACAGTAAAGTTCAGATCTCTAAGATCATGCTCCTTTGTGCAATGAGTCCTGGTGGTACAGTGGGCTAAGTACTGGGCTGATCATTGAAAGGTCAGCAGTTCAAACCCAAAGCCACTTGCAGAAGAAGGATGAGAGTGTCTGCTTCCCTAAAGAATTGCAACCAAGTAAACCCTTCACAAAGGAGCTCTGGTAGCATAATGGTTATGAGGCGGGCTGCTAACCTCAACATCAGCTGTTAGAAACTACCTGACATTTCATGGGAGAAAGATGAGGCTTTCTGTTTCCATAACGATTTACAGCTTTGGAAAACCTATGCAGGGTCACTATGAGTCAGAATCAACCCCACAGCACTATCACATCACACACACACAAACTTCCAACAACAAAGCCCCGTAGAGCAGTTCCACTCGGTTCTAGGGGTCACTGTCAATCTGAATCAATTCTATGGCACTTGGCTTGGCTTGTTTTTTGAGTGAACGCAATGAGAACACAGACAAAAATTGTCAAAATGAACTCTTACAAATCTATGTACATTAATGAAAGGCATGCAACAGCATAGAGTGTGGTTCAAGAAAAACAGCTGAAATTCTGTAAGGAGAGCAAGCTTTATGGCACTTTAACTTGCTGTATTCCCATTCACCTCTATGTAGCTTCTCAAAAAAGAAAGCAACAACCTTGGTGCTACAGTAATTGTGAAATCCAGAATCCTAGCAGACACTCGAGGCAGCAGAAGGAGTTTGGAACCCACTCAAGAGAATTTAACTATTTGACCTGTCTGGAAACTCCCTGAAAAGCCCCATACTAAAAACTTGTTTTTATTTGACCTGACTGCTATTTAGGCTGAGCAACATAGCTGTGCATAAGGTCACTATGGGTCAGTACTGACTGGATGGCACCAAACAACAACAACATAGCCTCAGGGCATTTGTCTAAAACTAGCATCGACAATTGTTTACTTCACAGTTGTCTTTCCAATGATACCACGTGGATCTATCCTGAGGCTGACTAGAACTCTTAAAATGAAACACTGGGAAATGAAATGTCTACATGATTTTGAAGATCTCTGGCATATTCCTGGGAACATAGGAGGCCACATTTAGGTACAGCAGGGGTGGAGAACATTAAACTTTAAATGCCGTTTTGGTGTTGGTTTGCAGTTATGTGTCATGGAGTCGGTTCTGATTCATAGCAACCCTGTATAGGATTTCTGAGGTTGTAAATCTTCTGTGAAACTGCTGGTAGTTTCAAACTGCTGACCTTGAGATTAGCAGCCAGACTCATAACCACTATGCAACCAGAGTTCCTTGAAGTGATTTATAAGGCCCTCAAAATCATTTGGTCTGGCCTTGCCAAGGCAACTATAGGTGGGACTTGATATTCAATAAATCTAGGTGGTTTTTCCACAGTAGCATAAATTGATATTAAGTGAATCATAATAATAAGAACATAAATTGTGAGGGACAAGCAAGGAACGCCCTTTATGAGACTGTTGTTGTTGTTGTTAAGTGCCGTTGAGTCGATTCCGACTCATAGCGACCCTGTATAGGGTTTCCAAGAAGTAGCTGGTGAGCTTGAAGCACCGATCTTGCAGTTCAAATGACTTTGCAGTCTGATGCATTAGCCCACAGTGCCACAGGACAAATGCCAGTACATGATGAGACAGACACGCATGCTCCTTGTCAGTGGCTTGCAGTCCTTCTGGCTGTATTGTGGCAACTCAGAGGACAGTTGGTACCAGGTATGCTGGGAGTACACACGTTACAAGAGTTTTAACACACTGCAGTGAAACTACGGCGATCTGGTGATGATGAGACAGGTGTGATGAGATGATTCCTTGTGATATTGATGACCTTGCCTGTGATCATTGATGAAGGTATTGTCCACTTCTTTGTTGACACAGACGATAAAGCCAATACAATCTTTATCCACACATCCACGATCAACAATCCTTGCAAAAACTGCATCTCAGATGAAGTTTAAGAAAATTATAGCACTCACAAAAGACCTCAAGAGTCTAAGATAGAAGTTTGATATATTCCAAATCCAATATGCTAGAATAGAACAGCTATCAAAGCAAATAATTGTGTCATTGGTGACACACACACTGGATAGTTATTAGAACTTAAGTGGTGTGACATCCTAAAAATGGTGACTACAAAGAAAAGTTGATGCAGAGTGTTAGTTAACCTTTTCAAGAGAAATGGACAAATGATTATTTTTTTGTTGAAGTCAAAGGCAAACCTTTGTGCCTAATCTATGGTGATAACGTTTTGTTTTTGTTAAGTACTGTCAATTCTGTTCTGACTCATAGTGACCCTGTATAGGGTTTCTAAGAAGCTTGGGTTTGAACTGTAGACCTTGTGGTTCATAGAACAGTCCTGAGCCTATGATGCCACACCAGAAATCCATTAGCAGTAATGAAAAAAAAAAAAAGCTAATCTGGGACACCCTTACAGCTCAAACATGCTAAACTCAATTAATTGGGAAGCTAAATGCATCTGGATAAAATTAATGCTTTTCAGTGGAGTTTGTAATCCACTAGATCTCCGTGTGACAGAGACAACATCATTCAGACAAGTTATGTAGTGAGTGAGCTAATCAGAAAGAAGCAGAGGCCTCATGTAGAGGGAGAGTTTGTGAAAGAGTTCATGGTGGCTGTTAGTACCAAAGTAAAATTGTTTCAGAGTGTTGGTTTGTCTCTGAGAACCATTGTAAATTGGATTACTGATTTAGTACAAGATATTGAAAAAAAAAAAAAAACACTGAAGAATTCTGCATGAAATTTCCATTTTTCCCTCTGCTTTGTGAAGATACAGCAGACATTACAAATACTGCCCAACTGCCATTTTCGTTCAGAGAATAACTGCAAAGTTTGACACTCAAGATCTGCTGTTCTGGAAGCCATGCAAGGCACTACAAGGGGTGAGAACTTGCTTGAGAGATTTGTTTTATCAATGACAAACTTGAGCCGACGTTCGAAAAGTTAAGTAGCCTTACTACAGATGAAGCTTCAGCAATGATTGGCTCTCAAACAGTTTCATTGCAACTGCTAGTTGAAGGAATTACTGAATGATCTTGACTCTGAGTACAGTGATCATGTTTATCACTGTGAAGTATGGGTGACTGAGTTGTGAGAACATGCTCATAGGGTTTTTGAACTGTGGGATGAAGTCAAGAAGTTCATGAAATGAAGGGAAAACCTGAGAGGGAACTCAATGATAGCAAGTGGCTGTGTGATCTAGGATTCATGATGGACATCACCTCTCAGAGCTGAACATCAGGCTGCAGGACCCCCATCAGCTTCTCAGCTCCCTGCTTTCAAACATGAAATTATTTGAAGCTAAATTTAATTTGTGGGAAGTACAAGTCAAAAGGAATAACACAATGCATTTCCCCACTCTGGAAGGACAAAGGCCTTCTATGACGCTTGATTATGCTGGTGAATGTGTGAAACTAATTAAGACAGTTAATGAAAGATTCAAGAATCAAGAAAAGTAAACAGATGGAATTGAATATCTTTGCTATAATGTTCAATATGGAACCAGCTGATGGTCCTGATAATCTACGACAGCTGTAAAATGATGATGAAAGCTACATACAACAACGTCCCACCGCTTAAATTCTATAAATATCACATGAGCAATGATGGATTTCCTACTTTGAGGGAACATGCATTGAAATATCCATCAGTGTTAAGAACAACTTACTGCTGTGAGCAGTTCTTTGCAAAACTGAACATCACAAAGAGTTGACTGTGTTCCAGCGGGAGCCATGCAAACCTAAAAAGCAGTTGTGAGTAGCAGCAGTGTCACCAATACCAGTTAACATCAT
>NW_006408533.1:13761470-13775403 GCF_000296735.1 Chrysochloris asiatica
GGACAGGTGGCATCATTGATGGCATCAAGTGTGGCAGCAGTAGTGAGGTTGGCCCAGGATTGGACATTGTTTTGTTCTGCTGTGCATGGGATCGCTATGAGTTGGTTCCGACTCGATGGCACCTGACAACAACAACAACAACAACAATTTTTATGTTGATAATTTTGTATGGCCTGTGAATGATGTTATAATATTCAAATGGCCTTGGCAGAAAAATGGTTCCCCACCCTGATACACAGTGTTATCACTATGCTAAGTAAAGAGATAAGAAGAAATTAATTTTTCAGTATTGCTAACCTTGAAGCTTTGAACATGCTGAAAGCAAAATAAGGAATATTTGTAAAATGCCAGGTTGCTGAATGTGCACACACATACATCCTTTTGGGCAAAGTTGGGAGACTTCTTGGTTCAAGACATTTAAGAAAGTTTGTGTCTAATCATTGGTTATCTGAGCAGCGACTTTAGTGGCTTTGTATGACAAAGATGAGTTTTTACAGAATTAGTCCAAGAACATAATTAAAAAGCAGCAACAATGACAACAGCTATACCAAATAGCTGCAGCAACATTAACCCTGAGGATAGAGGAGTGATTTTCAGAGTGGCCATATCTAAACCCAAATCCATACCCATTGCTCTCAAGTCGACTCCAACCTAAAGTGACTCTATAGGAGTCCTGGGGTGGCACTGTAGGATAAGTACTGGACTGCAAGATTGGTTTGAATGACAAGATCAATGGTTCAAATCCATCAGCCACTCCTTGGAAACCCTATACAGGGTTGGCATGAGTTAGAACCAAATTGATGGCACAACAACATAGAACATACTAGAACTGCCCCATAGCATTTCAAGGCTGTAACTTTTCTTATTGAATCAGTGGGTCAGATCTTTCCTCCACCAAGTAGTCAGTATGTTCAAAATGCCCACCTTTCAGTTAGCAGTCATGAGATCCAGTTTTCAAAAAAAATTTATAACGTGCAAAAACACAAAAACAAAACAATAACAATAAACTCAGGAAAGTATGGCTTGGGAAGACAGAAAAAAGAAAAGAAACCAGTCAAATCAATGTAAAAATAAATTGAAGGAAACCCATAATTGTTCACTAGGAAAAGAATTTGAATTGGCTATAATATGTATTTTCAAAGAACAAAAGGAAAACATTTCTAGAGAATTAAAGGGAAATATAAGTTTAAGTATTTAATTATACAAAGACTGCTAATAAAGTGGTAATTTTTTTTTAAACGCGTCTAGAAAAAAATCCCATTAAGTTGGTTCCAATTCAGTGAGCTTATGCACAACAGAACGAAAAACTGTCCAGTCCTGTAGCATCCTCACAAGGGTTGTTATGTTTCAGCCCATTGGTGTTGCCACTGTGTCAATCCATCTTGTTGGCAGACTGCCTCTTCTTTGCTGACCCTCCATAGTTCCAAGCACGATGTTTTTCTCCAGAGACTGGTTCCTCCTGATAAAATGTCCAAAATATGAGAGACAGTCTCACCAACCTGGCTTCTAAGGAGTATTCTAGATGCACTTCTTCCATGACAGATTTGTTTGTTGCATGGTAATTTTAATAATCTTCTTCAACACCTTACTTAAAATGCATCAATTCTTTTATGATTTTCCATATTCGTTTTCCAACTTCCGCATGCATATGAGGCAACTGAAAATACCATGGCTTGGGTGAGGCTCACCTTAGACCTCAAAGTGATATCTTTACTCTTGAACACTTCAAAGAAGTCTTGTGCACCAATACATGCAATATATCTTTCAGTTTCATGACTGCTGCTCTCATGGCTAAGGAGCTCTGGTAGCGTAGTGGTTACAAATCGGGCTGCGAACCTCAAGGTCAGCAGTTCGAAAGTACCAGCTGTTCCGTGGGAGAAAGAGGAGGCTCTCTGCTCCCGTAAAGATTTATAGCCTCGGAAACCCTGTACAGGGTCGCTATGGGCCGGAACCACGGCATGCAGCAGCAGCTCTCATGGCTGTTTATTGTGGGTCCAAGGAAATAGACAAACTTTTGGAAGAGATCTGTATCTTCTTTATGCCATCTTAATATATTCTTTATGCCACCCACAATTCCTCTGGTTTAGTGTATAATGCATCAAATCCATTCTTGAAATTTGCTCTAAATTCAAGTGGGATATATCCAAGGTCATATTTTAACTCTCCTGGATTTGTTTTAATTTTCTTCATCTTCAGTCTGAACTTGCATGTGAGTAGTTATAGTCCGTTCCATGGTTGTCCCTGGCCTTGTTTTGGCTGATAATATCAAACTTCTCCACCATCTCTTCCTGTAGTCAATTTGATTCCTGTGTATTCCACTGAAACCTGTCCACGGTGAGTGGCCTTATTGGTACTTTTGTTTATAAGAGGTATTTGCGATGAAAGCCATGGAATGTCTTGCAAAATTCTATCCTGCAATCTTAAGCACCATTTCTATCTCTAAGTTCATATTTTCCACTATTGATCCTTCCTCTTTGTTTTCACCTTTTGCATCCCAATCACCAGTAATTATCAATGCATCTTGATTGCATATTTGATCAATTTCAGACTATAGATGTTGATACAATTCTTCAATTTCATCATGACAGCCTGTATTGGTTGGTGTGTAAATTTGAGTAATAGTGTTATTAACTGGTCTTCCTTGTATGTGTATAGATGTTATCCTATCACATTGCTTTTCAAAATAGATTTTGAAATATTCTTTTTGACCATGAATTTGACACCATTTTCTTCAATGTGTTGTTCCAGCATAATAAACCATATGATTGACTGATTAAAAATGGCCAATATCAGTCCATGTTAGCTTATTAATGTCTTTATGTATTCCATTTCATTTTTGAAAACTCCAAATTTCTTAAATTCATACTTTGTACATTGCATATTCTGAATATTAATTGATATTTGCAGCTGTTTCTCCTCATCTGTGTGGTGTCCCATCAGCAAATGAAGGTCCTGAGAGCTTTATCAATTAGGGTCAGCTGTAATTTAGTAGGCAATTCTTAGCCAGTCATATTTTAAGTGCCTTCCAACCTGCAGGACTCATCTTCTAGCACTGTATCTGATAATTTTTTGTTACTATTTGTCTTCATCTTCTGGCACTATACCTGCCAATGTTCTGTTGTTGTTCATAAAGTTTTTAGTGGTTAACCATTCAGAAGTAGTCAGCTGTCTCTCTTCCTACTCTATCTTAATCACGAAGCTCTGCTGAGATCATCTGCCCACCACCTTGCTGATACTTAAAATACCAGTGGGGTATCTTCCAGCATCAAAGCAACACATAAGCCACCACAGTAGGACAAACTTGACAAACAAGTGGTGGGAAAAGCTCAACAGATTTGAGCTGTTAAAAGTTTCAGCAAATTTGAAAATAGTTCAATTTAGATTATGCAATCTGAAGAATTGTTGTTGTTGTTGTTGTTAAGTGCCTTCGAGTCGGAGTCGACCCATAGCGACCCTGTACAGGGTTTCCGAAGGTGTAAATCCTTACGGGAGTAGAAAGCCTCATCTTTCTCCCATGGAGCGGCTGGTAGTTTCGAACCACTGACCTTAAGGTTCACAGCCCGATTCATAACCACTATGCTACCAGAGCTCCTAAAAAATAGAAGGAAAAAAAGTATGAAGAAAACGTTAAGGGAGAATTCTTATGTTTTTCATGTATTAAAAATGTGAAAAATTAGAGAACAGCAAAGGTGGAACATCTATGTTAAAAATGGAATTGTACATTTCAGTCTGGTAAATTTCATAATAGTTGAACTATTTCTTAATATTGTTGTTATACGAAATCCTTAATGGCAGAAATTGACTTTAGCTTGCTTAAACAGTGCCTGTAAATACAAATACACATTTAATAAGTGTTTTGTGTTTTTTTTAAATAAATAAGGAATGAATGGGTTTATTTTGTGAACTGAGTGATAGTTTATGTGGGAGAACATCAGCTTTATACCATCGATTCATTGCAATGATTACAATCACCTCTGTACATAATCATTCAACAGTATTTTCTTCCATTCCCTCTGTTTTTTGGGGAAGAGGGTGTACACAAAAACACTCAGGAATATATAATAATTTAAACAACCAAAGGAAACATTCTACAAGCCTGCCTCCTGGCTGCCAGAACTCAATTCCTCTCTTTCCATGAGTCTAGAGTCTTCAGCTGCTCCCTCTCTCCATGTCCTCATCTCTGCCTCCATCTCTGGTGTCACTGCTTCTCTGTCCCACATTGCACTTACGGTCTTCTCCCTTAATGATCATAGGGTCCTCTGTTTCTGGACTGTAAGATTAACCACTCCCTCCATTTTGTTACAAAACTTCTACCTCTACAGTTGTGACAGTCACAAATAGTCATGATAACAATTACTCATTATTGAGTCATAAGAATCTTATTCCCATCTCTTTTCCCCAGATCCATCTAGACAAGATGAAGACTATTCAGTAGGGACTCTACCTTCTCCCATACACTCTTAAACTAAACTCCATTTTGAAAACTTGTAAGCCAGTCACTTCTTGCCTTTATTGCTCCCTCATTTTAGGTAGCCAATGTCTAAGTTACCCGTCCTTGCCTACCCTGTATACAGAGGGGATAGGATTGATACTTGATGTGAAGAACCCTTCCCTCTCAGGTGGTATTTTGAGCTGTTACATCCATAAGTATATGTCAAGTTTATCAAATTGTAGCCATCTATACTAGTTACCTTTATCAAAAATTGTTGTTGTTGTTTTGTTGTTTTTTAATCTTCCTCTAGTCGAGTTCTGATTATCAAACCATTGAGGCTAGGTCAAATGGGTACTATCTATAAGTTAGGGAATTCTTGTGCATCTCCCCTCACGTCATATCAACTGGATGCTTCACTGTCAGCTCTAGCCCTCTGTGGCTATGTCTTTTTCCATGGGCTCAGGAATCCCTAGGTCTCACCACACTTTGGACCATTCAGCCCTTCCTCTTTTATCTCTTATCTCCAGATCAATGGGAGTCTATGAAATGTGGTTGAACTCGGCCCATTTTTTCATTGCTTCCTTTCTCCCTCTTCCACTCACCAGTATACTAACATGGTCACCAGCAAGCTTACATGCCTGCTCATGTGTTCACTTTGAGTTTCAGTCTTAGAAGGGGATTTGTCCATAAGGGACAGAATAAATGGATTTTTGATTATCAAATGTTCATTGACCTTTGGGGGATGGTGTGCATGTGATTTAGACAAAAAATTGGAGGGAAAGCAAGCAAAGATTCTCTATCACTAGTCTTCTTATCAAAAGGAGTAGTTAAAAGTTCATTCTTAATTATTTTATACAAATATCCATAATATGATGAAAGAATGAAGATGGGTCTTTCTACTCCCATAAAGATTTATAGCCTCGGAAACCCTATACGGGGTCACTATGAATTGGAACCAACTGGGCGACACACAACCATCACCACCACCAATATAGTGAAGGACAACATATTAGGCTACCATAGAGAAACTCAATTGAAAAACCAATTATTCTTTTCTCATCATAAATTCTCTAAGACATCTTTGATAATTCCATTTCTAGATTAACCTATAACTTGGGTACAATTAACTTGGGCTAGTGGCTCTTATGATAGAAGATGCGCATCTTCTTAACTCTTATATAATGCATTTCCCGGTACTTATTGAGTTAAAGGGAAAAATATGAACACTAAACACTGTGAAAGATGCCTTACTTCTATTATTAAACTTTTCCAGTAATTCTACGGTATTACTTTCTTCTATGCTTCAAAAATTAAACTGAAACTCCAAGTTGATTTAACTTTCCAATTGTTGCAAAGTAAATAAAACCAAGACACAGAGTTTTAACTACTCTGTGTGACATCAAAACTCTTGGACTCTTTTGGTAATCCTATATCTTTGTTGTAATAAATCATTCAATATAATTATGAACATCATGAATCTGTGTCTTGGGGCCTGAAGACTCAGACAAGTATGACACTGCATTTCATGATCCTTCAGAGAGATCACACTCTTAATAACTGATATTTCCAAACTAACTCTCTATTGTTGTTGTTAAGTGCCATCGAGTCGGTTCCAACCCATAGCGACCGTGTACAGGATTTCCGAGGGTATAAATCTTTACGGGAGTAGAAAGCCTCATCTTTCTCCCGCGGAGCAGCTGGTAGTTTCGAACCGCTGACCTTAAGGTTTGAAGCCTGATGCGTAACCACTACGCTACAAGAACTCGCTATAGAAGTTGACTATTACTCTTTCTCCCCACTCTCATTTTACTGAAAACTATAGTGAGCTCTGGTAGCGTAGTGGTTACGAATCGGGCTGCGAACCGGAAGGTCAGCAGTTGGAAACTACCAGCTGCTCCGCGGGAGAAAGATGAGGCGATCTGCTCCAGTAAAGATGTACAGCCTCGGAAAGCCTATTCAGGGTCGCTATGGGTCGAAACCGACTCGACGGCACTTAACAACAACAACAACATAGTGTGTTAAGGAAACCAAAATAATATTACTTACATTGAACAAGAGATACTATTTTCTTAAATTGCATAACATTTTAGAAAAATAATCTAGTCAAAGTGTAAAATTTATTGAGATTCATGTATCACTATTTTTATGGAGTTCTGGTGTGGTGCTGTGGGCTAATGCATCAGACTGCAAAGTCGTTTGAACTGCAGGTTCGGGTGTTCATGCTCACCAGCTGCTCCTTGGAAACCCTATACAGGGTCACTATATGTCAGAATCAACTCGACGGCACTTAAAAACAACAACAACAGGGTAGTGGCTCTGCAGGATAATGCACTGGACTGAAAGGTTGGTTTGAACCATAAGGTTGGTGGTTTGAAGCCACCAGACTGTTCGTCCGAAACCCTATATAGGGTCACTATGAGTCAGAGACAACTTGAAGGCACTTAAGGACAACAATGGGTAGCGCTGGAGTTCTGGTGTGGCTCTCTCTGTAGGATAAGCGCTGGGTTACTAACCGCAAGGTTTGGCAGTTTAAAGTCACCAGCAGCTCCTCAGAAACCCTATACAAAGTCTCTATGGGTCAGAACTGACTCGACAGCACTTACAACAGCAAGGTAGTACTACTTGTGAATATTAAGAATAGCTGATTCCGCTCTTTTTCGTGACGCCGAGGAGGCCATCAGCTGCTTCACCATGAAGCTGAACATCTCCTTCCCAGCCACTGGCTGCCAAAAACTCATTGAAATGGACGATGCACGCAAGCTTCCTACCTTTTACGAGAAACAGATGGCCACAGAAGTTGCTGCTGACTCGCTGGGTGACCAGTGGAAGGGTTATGTTGTCCACATTAGTGGTGGGAATGACAAGCAGGGTTTTCCCATGAAGCAGGGCATCTTGACCCATGGCTGTGTCCACCTGCTTTTCAGTAAGGGGCATTCCTGTTATAGACCAAGGAGAACTGGAGAAAGAAAGGGCAAATCTGTCCGGGATTGCATTGTGGATGCCAACTTAAGTGTTCTCAACATGGTTATTGTAAACAAAGGAGAGAAAGCTATCCCAGGACTGACAAATACAACTGTGCCTCATCACCTGGGGCCCCAAGAGAGCAAGCAGAATCCGCAAACTTTTCAATCTCTCAAAAGAAGATGAAGTCCGCCAGTATATTGTTAGAAAGCCACTAAACAAAGAAGGCAAGAAACCCAGGACTGAAGCGCCCAAAATTTCAGCGTCTTGTTACTCCACGTGTCCTGCAACACAAACGTCGGCATATTGCTCTGAAGAAACAATGCACTAAGAAAAATAAGGAGGAGGCTGTAGGATATGTCAAGTTTTTGGCCAAGAGGATGAAGGAGGCCAAAGAAAAACGTCAGGAACAGATTGCCAAGAGATGGAGGATGTCGTCACTGAGAGCTTCTACCTCCAACTCGGAATCCAGTCAAAAATAAGAAATTTCTATGTGTGACAAATAAATACGCTCATATTAAATCTAAAACAAATAGCCGATTCCCTTTAAATACAAGGTTTGTGATGCAGACTTTGCAGTTCCGTTTTTAAAACCTAAGGCAATTGTGGATGCATGCAGTGCTTTGTGGGGGTTTTGCATTTCCTTTTTAGTAAAACAAATACAGGTATAGGACCTTAACTGCTGAGAAGGATTTTTTCAATTTTATAAATCAGAATGCTGAAGACTGAAATCACATACTGAATTTTTCTTTTAAAGCACTTCATTACTGACCTTATAAAATGTAACCCAACTGATTCTTGCCAAAAGGTTAGGTAATATTTAGTTTATGTTATATATACTGCTTATGAAACCCTTGTGTTTGTCTTAGTATGTCTTAGTGTCAAGTGACACACAGACAATGTGTTTCATCTAAAGAAATGAGTTTGGATTTATGCATATGAAGAAACATTGAGTAAATTAACCATACGAGTACATGTTCGTCTGGCTCCACTGCAATAGCAAGTAGTGTAGTAATGATTTCACCATATTTCATGTAGTGTTCCAAAACTGCTTGTGTCGCAAAAGTCACTGCCATAAAGCCACTGCCACCTGGAGGCTCAGAAACAGCAACTAAAATTAAATACTCCATTCATAGATGTACAAAGTGACATGCTACTACAGAAACACAACTCTAAGTCAGACATGATTCAATCAGATGAATAAAACAGATTGTGGTGTTAGTCTAACACCGTGCAAACATTTTAATCTGGCATCTCTTCTTGCCAATAGATCTTTCTTTCAACTCTATTCTGAATATTTTTGTATCAGTTTTTCTTCTGCGTTTTTCTCATAATTGTTATTGGCTCTTTCTGCTGCACAGATAAATATTTGATATTGCATCTATTTAAAGAAATAAAAACCTCCTTTCTTACATATGGGTCTGAGACAAAGGTATAACTCTCTTGCTTTCGTTCAACTTTAGTCTAAGCTTCTTGAAAGTATACCTTAGTTCTGACTTAACTTCCTATCGTCTTATCTCATATTTATACTTCAACATGTTACAATCACTCTTGTGAAAATCCCAGATGTTCTTTGGGTTATCTGAGACAATTCATTGTAGAGATTTGCATGAAAAGAATTCTCTCAGGACAGTTCAGGTAGATGGAAACGTAGTAACGTAGAAATAGAAAAAAAGAATCTCAAAGAAAACAGTGAATATATTAGTAATTATAAATCTATACTAACTTTGCAAAATAATGATAAAATCTCCTGAGTTTAAAACAAACATAACTTACATGTGTTACAAAGCTAGAGTAAAAGGAAAGAATGAATGATTTTAAATGACAATTAGGTTAAAGCATTTTGGGGGAAGTAGTATTTCACTTTAAAACTCAAAGATGTTTACTATAATTTCAAGGGTAATAATGAAAAGAATTGTTGTTGTTGTTAAGTGCCTTAGAGTCAGTTATGACTCATAGTAACCTGTATAGGGTTCCAAGAGCGGCTTTTGACCTTGAACTTCTGACCTAGTGGTTCCCATAAACCTTGCAGTTCAGCGCATTAACCCACAATAAGAATAATTGAAAAATTAATAGGAGGGGGACAGGTAGAATAACGAAACTTTCTTCACTTTTCCAAAAAAGAAAGAAAAGAAGTATAAAAGACATATTCAAAGTGTTAGTCAAGTAGAAATTCAATAATGGCATGGTAGATATAAACAAACTAAATCATTTAGTTCAATGTAAACAGATGAACCATTACAATTAGAATATGAAGATTTTAAGAATTGATTAAAAGAAAGATATTATACTGCTTACAAGAGAAAAATCTAACTCCAGCAAATCAAGCAAAAAGTTTTAAATAAGAGCATCAAAAAAAGATACCATAAAACTCACTAAAATATAGCTGGTATAACAGTAATATCATATTGACTACACTTTTAAGTTTTGCTTGGCATTAAGAAGATATATTGATAAAGCAGACTAGGAAGACAGATCAATTTCAATTCTCCATGATTATAATCACATGTCATTAAAATATATTAATCAAAAGTGAATATATGAAAAGAAACTACCAGAACAGAAGTAATAAGAATGTTCATGTATTGTAAAAAATGTAACCAACGTCTCTGAGCAATTTGGGTAGAAATCATTGAATGGAAAGCTTCACTGAAAACACAATAAAAGATCACATACTAGGTCATTAAGGAAGTCTTACCACGTTTCCAATCTGAAAATATTTAGATTATATTCTATGATCTTAATGAGATCAAGGAAAAAAACAAACAGTAATTAGTAAAATAAGAATGATAACTAATAAAACAATTTCTAAGTATTTTTGAAACAGATTTTCAAAGCATAAACAACAAAAACTAAGCCAACAACAAAAATTGTCAAATGAGAAATCAAGGAAAATGATAAAATATTTAGAAACGAATATTAGTGAAGATATGTTTCATGTGAAAACATGATCAATTGATTTTTGTTTATCTTTCTAACCCTGATACCATGATGAACTTACCTGTAAATGATAAATTTGCTTTAGTGGATTGCTTAGGATTTTGCATATAATATGTCTCTATAAATCAGGAAGGTTCAGTCTCTGGAGAAGGATATTATGTTTGGTAGGGTGGAGGGTCAGAGAAAAAGAGGAAGCCCCCCAGTGAGATAGATTGGGAAAGTGGCAGTATCAATGGGCTCAAGCGTGGCAACACCTGTGAAATTGGCCCAGGACTGGGCAGTGTTTCATTCTGTTGTGTTCAGGGTCGCTATGAGTCGGTATTGACTCGATCGTACCTATCAACACCAATAACGTAAGTCAAAACTGACTCAATGGCACACAACAACAACAACTGCAAATAGAGGTAATTTTACTTTTCCTTTTCTGTCTGGATGCCTTGTATTTTCTTTTCTAACTGACCTGTTAGACTTCAACTGCACTGTTGGGTAGAAGTGAGGGAGTAGACGTTCTAGTTTTGTTACTGAAGTCAGAGGAAAAGCATTCAGTGTGTCACCATTAAGAATGTTATTATCTTTGGTTTTAAAAGTACATTCACATGATTTCTTGTAATTTTCATGAAGTTAAATTTATTAAGTACAACTATATGTATTATCCAAGAGTATGTCAAAAATATTGCTACAAAATGATAAAACATTCATTGAACAAAATATGAAAATATGAAGCTATTGTTTTCCTGCATGTCTTCCATCTAGGTCTGTAGACTCTTGAAGGCAGTGTTTCCATTTCTCTAGCCCTTGCCTTAAGAATCCTGTACTCCTCAACTTAAAACATGTCAAAACCCATGAACACTTAAAAGGACCATGCTATGAGTTTTGACATCCTCAAGGAACTCATAGCATGGTCCTTTTAAGTGTTCTTTAGTTTGGGAGACAAAAATAAATCTGAAGTGGCAAGATCAAGACTGTAGGGTGGATTGGGCAAAGTTTCCAATTAAATTCTTACTGGACAGCCCTTGCTACAAGTACATTGTGATGTGGAAAACAAACAAACAAACAAAAACTTCAACACAACTTTTCTGGCTTTATTTCTCACAAATACAGTTTTCAATTTTCTAAAAACGTCATAATAATAAGCCCCTATGAACTCCTGGTGTGGTCTTCTGGTGTGGTGCTGTAGAATCAGCCCTGGACTGCTAACCACAAGGTCAGCAATTCAATCCCACCAACATCTCCTTGGAAACCCTATAAAGTGTCTCTATGAATTGAACCCAATTCCCTGGCACTTAATAACAACAACCATTGACTCCTCGTGCTGTAGAATAAGTACTGGTCTACTAGCCACAAGGTTAGCTATTCAAACCTACCAGCCTCTACTCGGAAATCGTATACAGTCTCTATGTGTTGCAACTGACTTGATATCACTTAGCAACAATAATGATCATCCTGTATCCTTTTGGATACTCTAGCAAGATGACCCCTTGTTGTTGTTGCTAAATGCCATTAAAGTTTGTTCTAACTTAAAGGAACCCTGTACAGCAGGGTTGTCTATGATTCGGGACAGACAACAGCACTCAACAACAACAACAACAGGGGTGGGCAATACTCTGCCCGCTGGTCGTATAAAACCTGCAGAATCATTGGGTCTGCAGTTTCAGCCATCACACTGTTGTTGTTGTTAAGTGCTGTCAAGTCTGTTCAGACTCATAGCAACCCTGTATAGGATTTCTGAGGAGCGGCTGATGAGTTTGAACCATCAACCATACGGTTCAAACTGACCTTGCAGTCTAGTGCATTATCCTGCAGCACCACACCACAACTTCAGCCATCCCATTATTGCTATTGTTTTAATTAAGTGTCATCGAGTCAGTTCCAACTCAGAACATCCCTGTATAGGGTTTCCAAGGAGTGGCTGGTGAGTTTGAAGCATCAATCTTGTGGTTAGCAGTCTGTGCTTATCCTACAGTGCAACACCAGAACTCCAGCCATCATAGTAGGGGTGAGTGGTGAGTTAATTAAATATTTAACCAAATATGTTGCTGTTGTTGTTAAATGCCATTGAGTCGGTTACAACCCATAATGACCCTGTATAGGGCTTTCAAGGAGTAGCTGGTGAGTTTGAACCACTGACCTTGAGATTCAAGCCGATATCGCAGTCCAGAGCATTAGCCCACAGTGCCACACCAGCCTTGTTGCCTACTTAACAATGTAATATTATGAACTTTATATCAGTGGTTCAACCCAGAGACATAGTCTCATCCTCAGGTCATTTCTGAAAATATTTAAACTCTCTTGAACAAATAATATATTTGTCTCCTTTCTTCCATCATAGAATCATGTTAAGAACCAGCATTACAGTTATATTTTAAGGCAATTTAGTAATGTTTAAGTCAAATCTTTAAATTCAAGAGAAAATCGGGGCTAGCTTTTACATGAAACCATGAGTGATCATTAGTAGAAATTAAAAGTTCTACTTATTTTTAAAAGGATATGAAGTAGGAGGTCACACATTTCCCAACCTCAAAACCTGTTATACAGTCAGGATTATGAAAACAACCTGTGCTTGTACCATGATAAACACTTATACCAGTGGAACAGAACTGAGAACCTAGAATAAATCCATCCACCTACGCATCATGTGGAGTCCTGGTGTGGCACTGTAGGATAAGCACTCAATCACAAGGTTTGTTTTATCTACACGCTTGGTGGTTCAAACTCACCAGTCACTCCTCTGAAACTCTACACAGGGTCTCTGTGTGTCAGACCTGACTCACCAGCACTTAACAAGAACCACAATGGATAATTGATCTTTGACACAGGACTAAAACTCATTAAATAAGGAAGAAACAGTCACATTAACAGGTAATGTTGGAAAAACTGGATATCCACATGCAGGAAAATCTTCAGGACCCATATCTCACACCACACACACGAAGAAACGTGAGCTGGATCAGAGACCTAAATAGAAAAATCTAAAAGTACAAGAGGATAATTTCATTTTATCATCAACTTATTTAAGACTCCTTAGATAAAGACAATCAACAAAAAAAGAGACAGACTTAGAAGCCCTACCTAATATGTGGCATGAATACACTATTAAACACAACAGAAAATACACAAACAGTAGTAGACGAACTAGATGATTGAGATCACCTAAAAACTGTGCATTTATAAGCATTTAAATATATCATCAAAAGAGTAAAAGGAGACCTCACAGGCTGGGGAAAGTAAAAAGGGCAATGACATATTGCACTAGGAATTAATCTCTAAATTTTACAGAAAGATTCAACATCTCAACAAGAAAAATACACATAATTAAATTGAAAACATGGGCACAGAACAAAAACTTCAGGTAGGAAGTGCTCATTAGTCACAGAGGTTGCTGTTGTTAAGTGCTGCTCAGTCGGCCCCCACTCATAGAGACCCTGTATAAGGATTCCATGGAGCAGCTAGTGAGTATGAACCTCTAGCCTTTCAGTTAGCAGTCCAGTGCTTATCTTACAGCACCACACCAGGTCTCCATTAGCCATTGTTGTTATTGTTGGTAGGTACCATTGAGTCAAGTCTGACTCAGAAAGACCTTATGTACAACAGAGCAAAACA
>NW_006408533.1:13776528-13779260 GCF_000296735.1 Chrysochloris asiatica
TTATCTTCAACAAAATTTTACTCGCGTGTGGTATTCATGATAATGCTCAGCAATTTCCACACTCTGTGAACCACCTCTTTTTGGAATGGGCACAAATATGGAATTCTTCCAATTGATTGACCAATTAACTATATTCCAAATTCTTTTTCATTAGCCACTAAAGAGATGCAAATCAATTCAACACTGAGATTTAAAATCAATTCAACAATGAAATATCATCTCACCCCAGTTTTAATAGCAAAGTTCAAGAAACAGCAAACGACAAATGCTGGCAAAGGTGTGGAGAGAATGGAACCCTCGCACAATGCTGGTGGGTCTGTAAAATGGTGTAACATATGGAAAACTTATGACGTATGGTGCTACCTCAAAAAATTGGAAACAAATACTATTATTTTATTTGCATCTATAAAATAATGTAATTTAAACTTGGTAGTTTGAATAGAAGTCCAAGAAAGATAAAGAAAACTAAGAACATTATGTAAGAGTATTAGTTGAAAATTTACTACTTAAAAACAACAAAAACAATAAGAAAAACACACAATCAAAGAATAGAAAGTACATTTTGAAACACAACAGTAAATTTAGCAAATAATATAAAAACTAAGACAATAACTTAAAAGAGCTGTAAGTAACCTCTTAATCATATAAAAATATACAGGCTTAACTCTCCTACTAAAAAATAGAAAAGGTTTCCATACTAACTTACAAATGAAAGGGAAAACAACTCTATGCTACATAAGGAAATATGCCTAAGACAAAGTCACATATGCTAAAAGGGATGAACATTGCAGCAGAAAGAAAACTAGAGTTTCAGTTTTGATATTTGAAAGTTAGAATTCATGCCAAAAAGCATTAAAGAATACAAAGAGGCACATTTATAAAGCTAGAAAGCCTCACTCCAAAAGAATCTACAACCTTTCTTAGTATCTTCAAGTGTTCTGGTTACAGAGTGGATAAAGCACCAAAGGGCTTCAGTTTGAACTCACCAGCCACTCCAGGGGACAAAGATTAGGCAGGAGGCATCCACAGAGATTTCCAGCCCTGGAAACCTTATAAGGGCTGTGGTATTTTTCCTATAGGGTCACAGTAAGTCAGAGTTGACTTGATGGAAGTGTTTTTTTGTTTTGTTTTTTAATTATTATGATCTTATCTTACAAAGCCTTGGTGGTGCAGTGATTAAAGCACCTGCCTGCTGAATGAAAGGTTGCCTATTTGAACTTACCAGATACTCTATGGGGAAAAGATAAGGCAGTCTGCTTCGGTAACAGATTTACAACCTCGTGAACACCACGGGGCAGTTCTACAATATCCTGCAGGAATTTTATGTCAAAACTGACTTGACAGCCAAGGGTGGGTATTAGTACCTTACACCAAACAGCAGGAATTTTTACCAAGCATAAGCAATGGACAAGATTCAATGAAAATTATGTAAGAGATCGTTACACTACTTTCTCTGTTCAAGACAGAACAAGTGGGTATAAAGGAAAAAAGAAAAAAGAAAAAAAAAAAAAGGTACATAGCAACCCTGTCTATACAACCAGCACAAGCCTTTTCTAAGGAGCAGATGCTGGGTTTGAACCACCAATCACTGCAGTTCAAACCAATCTTAAGGTACAGAGCTTATCTTACAGCTCCACACCAAGACTCAAAATAAAAGGGTATAGATGACTTTAAAATGCTAATAATAAACATTTAAATAGAAGCTAATGTGTTAGAAAATAGAAAACTATTAAACAAAGAAAGAACTAATACTTTAAAAACCTGATTCCTTGTGTGGGGATCACCAAAACGGATAAAAAACAAAACAAAACTAAATAGTCTATACAATAAGAAACGCATAGAAATAATATATATATATACAAATCATGAAGTGACAAAGAGAAATAAACACAAAAAACAAAGAGAAAATAAATAAGACCACTATGAAACATGTGGAAATACACTTGAAAATATAGACAAAGTAGGTAGTTTTTAAAATTAAAATTTACTAAAATTGTAAAATTTCAGTAAAAACTAAAATTTTAAAAAATTATCATTTCCACACAAGAAAACGGGAACAATTTTAAAGCTGGCTACCCAAGGAAGCCGAATCACCTAGTAGATATTTTGAAAATTAAATTTAACCAAACTTTTATATGTCAGATAATCAAAAACAGAAAAAGCAGGGAAACCTACAAATCTCTTTATAAAGTGACCATATTAATAGATAAAAAAGTTAAGATTGGTCAAAATAGAAAATAATTTCATCTATGAGCATTAAGGAAAAAAATCACATATTTGAAATGAAATCTAATAGAATATTTTAAAGAATTTATCATTATTCAATTTATTTTTAGAATTCAAAGATGCTTCAAGATTAGTAAATCTATTATTGTATCTTTACAAAAGTAACACATGCCTTCTATGTTTATTTCCCAACCACTCCCTCCCCCAAGGAAGTATTTTTATAAATGAGATATGTTAATATTTTACAACATGCAGAAAAAAATTGGCATAGCAATGCTTATAAAAATACCGTCCAAGGGGGAGGGTATAGTTCGCAAACAACCATAGAAGGTGTATTCTATTTGTATAATAACATATTAATATTATTCCATATAAGGAGCTCTGGTAGCATAGTGGTTACGAATCGGGCTATAAACCGCAAGGTCAGCAGTTCGAAACTACCAGCTGCTCCGCGGGAGAAAGATGAGGCTTTCTACTCCCGTAAAGATTTACACCCTCGGAAACCC
>NW_006408533.1:13783113-13784999 GCF_000296735.1 Chrysochloris asiatica
TTTTTTTTTCTGCTGTTAGCTTGTTTGTCTGTTTGTTTCTTTTTATTTTGTGCATTTTCTCTTCTTGCAATCATGCCCATACAACACAGCCACAACTGTACCATCTGCAGCCCCACCCACGGAGCAAGAGCCAATATACCTAATCAATGGCAGTAGTCAATATCAGCCAAACCCATCCTAAACTGAGCTGAATGAATGGTGAACAGAGACCCATGTACACACTTCCATTCTCTAATCACAACCAATAGGAGGCAGTTAGTGAATGCCAAAGAATACAAGAAGATACAATAATCAATTAAATACAACACCACAATGCCTCAGAGGCAACAGATAACTTCTTCTCACATGAAGAAACGAGACAGAGTGACTCAAACAAGTGACCAAGATGCATATCCAGAAAATATTTTTGAAGAAGAAAAGACGTCGGAACTATCCGAAAAATAATTCAAGAGAATGACATTAAGGTACTATAAGTGGATTCACAGAAAGGTTGAGGAAAGCAAAGAATCGTTCAGGAAAACACTACAGGTACAAATGAACAAAATATCAACTTTATAAACAATACCAAAAGATGCTCTTTGTACTGGGAACCATTAACAACAGATACCTTAAATTAACATACATAGCAACACCACCCAGAAATAATTCCAGCTATAGAAGTACCAAAGTTACATAAGCCTACAAGACTAAAAATAGGGAACCAGAGATATCAATTTATAACAAAGACAACTAAAAATTTAAAAGAGAGAACTTACAAATGGTGAGGAAGTCAAGTAGATTTCAAGATAAAACCAACCATTATAAACTGGGGAAGAAATTAATAAATAGCATACCTTCACATCAAAACAAAAAGAGGAAAACCAAAAAGATTTAGTCAACATTAAAACAACAACTGGAGAAATGTACCAAAAAATGCACAAACAAAATGAACTTGGCACAGAAAATCATGCGGAACAGAGAAACCAGCAGTTCCACAAAAAACACACACAGCAAAACAACAGCAATTAATTCATACCTATCACTAATTACAATGAATGTCAGTGGATAAAATGCACCAGGCAAGAGAGAGAAAAATGAAACTAAATATTTTGGTCAAAGACTCTATAGACTATTGATCAAAAATAAAGAAAGGAATTTAAAATTCTTCTGAAATACAGGATTTTTGGAGCCATAGAGGTTGGATGAACCCCAGAGACTATTGCTCTGGGATAATCTTTAAGCTTTCAACCTCCAATCAAAAATATTGAAGTCTTCTTAAAACCAAGTAATTTAGTTTTACTAGTAAAGAATGCCTACCTTGATCACTGTGGTATTTTAAGATCTATCTATATATGAGATCAATTTGACAATTGCAACTCAAAAGATACAGAAAACTTAAAAGGCAATGAATTTTTATTAAATGAGAGGAACAACTCAGAAAATAAGGATAAGAATGGTTTCACAACTTGAAGAATGTAGTCAAAGCCAATGAATTGGACAGGAAGGCACCCGCTGGACTTGTGTATGTTTTGCTTTCTCTCACCATGTGTAGATTCTCAACAAGAACAAAAATCAATTATAAAATATCGAAGGATCCATTTTCTGAAAATTATTAACTGTTTTATAAAAGACTATGCATATGTTTTTCTTTACAGACATCACAAAATTATAGGTAAAGGTACATAGGCAAATGTGTGTATATATTTTCACATATCTGCAAGGGGGCTTTAAGATGTTCAATGAAAAAATCATTCTCTTTTAATTTAATTTTTTAAATTAAGTTTTTGAAGCTACCTTATGTGTGTGTATTTACGTATATATACATAAGTTGTTGTTGTTGTTAAGTGCCGTTGAGTCGGTTCTGACCCATAGCAACCTTGTGTAGGGTTTCCAAGGAGTGGCTGGTG
>NW_006408533.1:13789204-13798257 GCF_000296735.1 Chrysochloris asiatica
TATAGGTAATGGAGTGTTAACCACAAGGTTGGTGGTTCAAACCTACCAGCTGCTCCTTAGAAACCATCTAGGATCACTAGAAGTCAGAACTGACACAAAGATACTTAACAACAACAAAAGCATTCAACATGATCAAACTAGAGGAAGTAATTATATTAACTTTAGAAAAAGATATAAAAGGAAGATAAACCTACTTATAAATTATATGAGATTATACATGGAAACCCCCCCAAATCAGTGAAAAACATAACTACAAAATATCAGAAATGTCAGTAAAGTATCAGGATATAAATTTAACATACAATAAAAAAAAAGTCTTCATAATCAAAGATTAAATCAGGAGTTGTAATATAAAAGGCACCAATTACTAAATTAATAACAAAAAAAGGAACTAAAAATAAGCTTGTGACGACAAGTGTAAAACCTATATGACAAAAATGTTAAACATGTTTGAAAGGCAAGAGGGACTAGTAGTACTTCCAGCAAGATGGTGGACTAGGCAAAACTGCTACATAGCCCCTCTGCAACAAAGATATGGAAAACCATATGATACAGGTGAAAATGATAGTCCTGGAATTCTGAACTTCAGATGAAGCTATAGAGAAGTTGACTGAATGCTTATTAGGAGAAGAAGCTGAACAGAGATGGCAAAAAGGAGACAGGTGAACTGTGTTGACTTGCCATCTAAACTTTTGCAAGTGACTTGGGAAACAGACAGAATCTTGGTGACAAAGAGCATATTGGTGACTGGCAGAGTCCCCACATCCCCTAGAGATTTGAGGTGTAGCCAGATTGTACCCACATCCACCTCCAGTGAAGCTCTTGTTCTCGGGGCAGTCAGCGCTGCACAGTGGTGATAAACACTATAGTGAGCCACATCATTTTGAGTTGGGTGCTATCTGCATCAATCCTGATGCCTGGATTCAGGTGAGTTCTTCTTCAGACCTGCAGAGCTGGTCACAAGCAGCCCTTTGATAGAAGGAATACTCATGGACAGCTACCCTGCCACTCCAGTTGTACTCTGGACTAGAAACACCCTGCTTTAGGATTTGCATGAACTACTTCTAGATTGGGTGTGCAGAACAGATAACACATAGGCCTACAAGAACTCCATTTAGGGTCAGAAGTGTCACGGTCTCATCGCTAGCCCACCCAGCACATGAGCTCTTTGACTAGCCAGTGTCCACCAGAGTTTTCTCTTCTCTGGTTCTGGAACCTGTTATGTTTTCCTTTTTACTGTTATTGTTTCTTTATTCTTTCTGCTCCTCTTTCCTCTCTTGCCCTTCCCTTGTTTGGTTTACATTTTCTATCTCCACTTGTTTTTTGCTTTTTCTGTTTTACTTACCCCTGCTTTTTCTTTTTTTTTTCTCTTTGTTTTTCTTTACTAATCTGCTCTCTTTCTCTTTTTTACATCCCTCTCCCTAATTGTGCTAAGCACTTTTCATTTCTTTTTATTTTCTCTCTTCTGTGGCTTGACTTTTTTTTTTCTGCTGTTAGCTTGTTTGTCTGTTTGTTTCTTTTTATTTTGTGCATTTTCTCTTCTTGCAATCGTGCCCATAGCAACCTTGTATAGGGTTTCCAAGGAGTGGCTGGTGAGCTTGAACCACTAACCTTGGGGTTCAAACTGACTTTACAGTCCAGCACATTAACCCACAGTGCCACACCTGGACTCCATATATAAAGTAGCTATATGCTTAAGGAGCTCTGGTAGCGTAGTGGATACGAATCAGGCTGCGAACCTTAAGGTCATCGGTTCGAAACTACCAGTCGCTCCGCGGGAGAAAGATGAGGCTTTCTACTCCCGTAAGGATTTACACCCTCGGAAACACTGTACAGGGTCGCTATGGGTCGGAACCGACTCAACGACACTTAACAACAACAACAAATATGCTTACGAAGGGAGTCCTGGTGTGGCACTGTAGGATAAGCACTAGATTGTTAATCACAAGGTTGACAGTTCAAACCTACCAGTTGCTCCTTTACAGGGTTGCTATGAGTCAGGACCAACTCAATGGCACTTAACAACAACAACATATTTATGAAAAATAAAGTGTGAGAAATTTCAAAAAAATGAAAAGACAGTGGCTGCTAATTTTCTACAGTTAATAAAATCATAATCCAATAGCTGCGGCCAGGAAAGCTGGCTTTGTTTTGACTGATTTTGAGCTTCTCCATTGTCTCTTCTCACATACATAGTCAATTTGATTCCTGTATATTACATCTGGCAGGGTCCATGTGCAGAGTTGCTTTTCATGTTGTTGGGGGGATAAAAAAAAAAAAAAAAGGTATTTGCATTGAAGAAGTTGTTGGTTTTGCAAAATTCTATCATGTGATCTCAAGTCTCATTTCTATCATCAAAACCATATATTCCAACTACCGATCCTTCCTTTTTGTTTCCATAATAAAAATTTTTGAATGAAAACTTTGAAGAGTTATTGAATATCTGTTTTCCAGCTCTTGTGCAGGGTCCTTAGAGAACAAATGACACATTCAGTTCTGTCTGTTTCCAGGAGAAACATAGAGTTTAAACCTAGAAAATCTATGTCAAAAGTTTACTCTGAATTTCTTTGCCCTTAGTTTGTATGTATTTCTGAAATACTTAGAGTAATTAATAATAAAAAACAATCCTCCCAACTGGTTCAGTTAGCAATATCATAATAAATACAATATTAAAGTTGTGAAGGATTTCATTTTACTCTGATTCACATTCAACATCACTTACTTTGAATATGCTATTAGGAGAGACTAGTTCCCTGTGTAGCACTGTAAGATCTACACTGGACCACAAGGAGAGGTTGAGCCACCCAGTCAGTTGTTCAAGCTCATCAGCTGCTCCTCTGAAACCCTATACAGGGTCACGATGGTCAGAACTGATTCAACAGCACTTAATAACAACAACAATGAGTCCCTAGAGAAGGACATCATGGTTGGTAAAATAGAGTCAGTGAAAAAGTTTAAGACCCTTGGTGAGATGGATCGACACAGTAGCAGCATCAATGGGTAAAAGCATAGTACCAATAGAGAGGAAAGTACAGGACCAGGAAGCAGCTTTTTGCTCCAATGTGTTGTTGTTAAGTGCCATCAAGTTGCTTTAGACCCATAGCGACCCTACATAGGGTTTCTGAGGAGCAGCTGGGGAGCTTGCAGCGCCACACCAGGACATGAGTCAGTATGAGTTGGTTCAAATCTGACAGCCCCTAAAACAACAAAATATTTCATTCTTCTCATAATCCCTAAAGAAAGCAAATGCATGATTTCAGTTTATGAAACACAAATAAGACAGGTGCAACCTGAAAGGCATTCGATATATATAGCATATGTACTTGGATTGTGGTGGTGGTGGTTGTGTGCCACCGAGTTGGTTTCTACTCACAGTGACCCTGTATAGAGTTTCTGAGGCTGTAAATCTTTATGGGCGCAGAAAGCCTCACCTTTCTCCTGCAGAGTGTATAGTAGATTGGTACTACTGACCTCAAGGTTAGCAGTCTAGCTTGTAATGCACTATGCTACCAGGGATCCTTAGTTGAATGGTAGATAATGTGAATTTTTGACAATTCAACTAAATGTATGTATATTAACAAGAAACTGAAGCAGGTGGTATACAATTTGATTTCCAGCTGATATGTCAAAGGGGTAACTTGCTTTTTTATGTGTTCTTTTTAATTTTAGTATCTTATTCTTGTTTTAAAGAAGAATAAAGAATACTGGCAGCGTAGTAGGTAATGTATTGGGTGGCTAATTGCTCCATGGGAGAAAAATGTGGCTTTCTTTTCCTGTGAAGATTTACAGCTGGAGAACTCCTATACAGGGTCCTTATGAATCGAATCTTAACTCGACCGCACACAACCACCACCGCCACCTCCATATTTGTTTTAAGGTCGAAAAATGTTATTTCTTCTCCCCACACCTAGAAGGCTTCAATAACTTGACCAAGAACACAAAACTATGATTTGGCAGAGCTATAATTTGAACACTGATCACCCACTGCCTTTTAAAACCATTGTTAAATTGTTAAATTCTGGGTCTTGGTAACTGTTAATAATTTAATAATGTTCCCCAAAATGCTCCACTGAAGTCCTAAACCTCAGTACCTGAGAACATGACCTTGTTTGGCAAGAGTGTCTTTGAATATGGTATCAGTTAACATGAAGTCATACAAAGCAGAGTAGGTCCTGATGCAATCCGATAAGTACCCTTATAAGGCAAAGAGACACAGAAAGACAAGCAAAGCGAGGTGGGCTTATGATAACATAATTATGCTGTAGCTACGAGCCATGAAACTCTAAGGCTACCAGAAGTCTGGAAAGACAAAGAGTTTTACCCTAGAGTTTTGGAAGAGACCATGACCCTAACAAACATGCTGGATTCACACTACAAGCTTCCAGAACGAGAAGACATTGCACTTCTGTTCTCACAACTCACCCCCTTTGTAACAGCTTGTTGTTATTAAGTGCTGTCAAATTGGTTGTGACTCATAGTGATCCTGTATAGGGTTTTCGAGGAGCGGCTGGTGATTTTGAAGCACCAACCTTGCAATGTAAACCAACCTTTTGATCCAGTGCTTATCTTATGGTGACACACCAAGACTCCCAGGAAACTAGAATGGTAGCCTGGGCTCATATTTGATGGCAGTGAGAAGGACAATTCCTCCTGATCTACTGTTTTAGCATAAAACAATGCAGCATAATGCTCTTGTTAAAAATGAAACCTTTTTCTAGATCGTAGGCTATCTGTAAGCTAAAATGGATATAGCAATTTCAGATCATAAATGATACTACTTAACATTTAAAATATTTTTGAAGAAAAATTAAACAAGTATTCATTTTATGACAATGCTACAATCTTTAGTACAATGAGAAATGAAACTATAAGTGTTTGCTACTGAATGGCTATTCATATCTAATTCAACAATACTTTAAACTTATACTGCTAAAGATGAAGATGACAAGAATAGAAATGCTTATGCAACTAATATTTGAGCTGAATTTCACAAGATGAATGATTCTTCACTTTAACTCAGCTTGGGCATTTATTGTGTATAGCAAAAACATTGTATTGGAAATGGAGCCAACCTATCTCTAGATGTAGATTTGTGTGTGTGTGTGTGATTCCAAGCAATACAGTAGTATATTTCTGTTAAATATTACATACTGGCACACATAACTACCTTTTGTCTTTAGGCTAATATATTAAAAAAACAACCGTAAAAACAAAGATGTCAGGACTTCAGTCAGCTATATAGTCAGAGCAGAATTGGGGGTGTAAAATAATATACAAAAACAGAAAAAAACAAATACCACAGTAAAGAACAAGTGAATTCAAACCCCAGACTTATAACTCCCAAGGCAGCTATTAATTGCTCTGGTTTCCACAAATGTAGCCCTTTTATTCCATAGCTTCTATGTTTCATAGCTTTAACCATTATGTTATAAAGTAGCAGACTATGTTTTGGGAATGTTGTTTCTGTGATAAGTCTGCATTTTACTGGCTGTTTGATAAGACGTATGAAACTATTAACTTCATAACTAATGTCTCTAATTTTATATATTTTAAGTGGCAAAATATTCTTTATGGATGAAACTTTGTCTGCTCAATCCATCTGCCAGCAAATTCTTTATTTCTGGCCAAATATTGCTTAGGGCCTTCAAGTGTTTCTTCATCTGTGAAATGAAAAGAGGTACTTCCAACTTAAAATTGCCTGATCTTCATGTCCCCACGTAAGTTCAAAAATATTTCTCCAGAGTTATATACTAAGTTGCAGAGACCATGTACTCTAAATACATTCTTAGGTCACTTTAAGTATCCATAATGAAGGCCTAATGATGAGTTGGCCTTTACTGCTGTTTAACATGCATAATTATCTAAGAAACCAATCTATCTTCAAGAAAAATACTTCTTTTAAATGCAAGTTATCAATCTGCTTTTTTATAGAAGAGTAACTGCTACCCTTTTAGACATAAAAGATAAACTTGAAGGTCAAAGTTGATAAGAATGGAATATCACATGCTTCCAACATTCTTAAAGAGTAGTAGCTAGTGAGAACTCTATTGTATAGTGGTGGCATATCCTAGAAGTTTCTAGAAACAGAGACGGGCACTAGAAAAATGTCTTTGTGTTATAAATTAGGGTTGCTCCGGAAGTTTTTGTTAAATGAAAATTACAAATTTATGAAATGAACAATATTATAAAAATATTTATGATGCAAATAGCAATTTTCCAATGCATTTGCTTCATAACTGTTTTTTCATTTATAGGTAGCTTTAGACACTAAAGAATTCAGGAGACTTTTAACAAATCTGAGTGTGTGTGTGTGTGTGTGTGTGTGTGCGTGTGCGTGTGCGCGTGCACGCGCACGCGCGCATTGCATCTTGATTTTGTGAATGGATACTGTTGTATATTTGTATCTCTGAGGATTAATGTTTGGCGATAGCTTCATGTTTGCCCTGGAAGAAGATTGGGGGATATGTTATGGTAAAGAAAATTTTTTTTAAAATGCATTGTAATTTCTAATTTTAGACATGTTGTTACCCATGCATTACATATAGTCGTATATAGAGTGTTTCAATGTCACAGATACTTAAAAAAAATATGTTTAGAATTTTTAAATCTCACTTAGAAACTGATTATAAAAAAATCAACTGAAAAAGCAAAATTATCCCATTTCTAGTCCACAACTAGAGTCCTGGTGTGGTGCTGTACTATAAACACACTGCTACAAGATCACTTTGAATTGCAAGGTTGGCAGTTCAAACTCACCTCAGAAACTCTATACACGGTCGCTATGACAACAAGAAGTACACAATTAGAATGATAGCAATTTTGTCACTATGAAGTGTTTTTCAGGTATTAAAAAGAAAAATGCTAACAATATTGGGTTCTAATGAACTGAAAATAAAAAGATTGTTTGAGGAAGCATACCTTACCATAAACTTAGTAGTACTTTACTTTAAATCCCATAACAAAACAAAACAAAAAAATTGAAGACTCAGGAAATACAAAGTTTACTGCATGATAAATTGCCTACTTGAAAGATAATGCATTAACTACTTTTATGGCCTAACAAGATTTTTAAAATCAATGTTTAATGTATTTTATAACTTATGAAATCACACAAAGTTTAAAATAATACTTAGAAAATATGAGAACTTAAAAAGATGCAGAAAGCATGGTGACTCTGTAGGATAAACACATGACTGTGAATCACAAGGTTGCAAGTTTGAGTCCACCAATTGCTCCACAGGAGAAAGATGAGGGTTTCTGCTCCTACAAAGATTTCCAGACTCAGAAAATCTATACAGGGTCACTATGAGCTTGAGCCAATTTAATGGCACTTAACAACAACAATACACACCATTACATATATCTACATGTACGTACACACACATACAATAATTTTCAAGGACTAGCTGGTGTGTTTAACCTACCAACTGGCAGTTAGAAGTCCAGTGTTTATTCTATAGTGCCAAACCAGGATTCCATATGTTGGTGTTTGTATATATATTGTTGTTGTTATGTGCCGTGGAGTCGGTTCCGACTCATAGCGACTCTGGACAGGGTTTCTGAGGCTGTAAATCTTTACGGGAGTAGAAAGCCTCATCTTTCTCCCGCAGAACAGCTGGTAGTTGAGAACTGCTGACCTTGATGTTCGCAGCCTGACTCATAACCACTTCGCGATATATATATATATATATATATATGTTGTTGTTAGGTGACATCGAGTTTGTACAGACTCATAGTGACCCTATGCACAACAGAACGAAACATTGCCCAGTCCTGAGCTAACCTCACAAGTGTTGCTACGCTTGAGCCCATTGATGCTGCTACTTTGCAAATCCATCTTGCTGAGGATCTTCTTCTTTTTCGCTGACCCTCCACCAAGGAGATCTGGTAGCATAGTGGTTATGAATCTGGCTGCGAACCTTAAGGTCAGCAGTTCAAAACTACCAGCTATTCCGCAGGAGAAAGATTAGGCTTTCTGCTCCCATAAATCGGAAACCATGTACAGGGTCACTATGAGTCGGTTCCGACTCCAGCACATTAACCACCACCTTACCAAACATTATATCCCTCTCCAGTGACTGGTCCCTCCTGACAATATGACCCAAGTACCAGAGATGAAGTCTAGCCTGGCCATCATGGCCTCCAAGGAGTACTCTGGCTACACTTCTTCCAATACAGATCTTGGCTTTTTTGGCAGCCCATGGTACTTTCAATATTTTCCTCCAATACCATAACTCCAATGTATCAATTCTTCTACGGTCTTCCTTATTCACTGTACAACTTTCACATGCATATGAGGTTATTGAAAACACCATGGCTTGGGTCAGGCATACCTTAGTCCTCAAACTGACATCTTTGCTCTTCAACACTTTAAAAAGGTCTTGTGCAGCAGATTTGCCTAGTGCAATATGTCGTTTGATTTCTTGAATGCTGCTTCCATAAGTGTTGATAATTGATTTAAGAAGAACGAGGTCTTTGACAACATCAATCTCTTCTCCATTGATAAGAATATTGTTTATTGGTCCAGTGGCAAGGGTTTTTGTTTTCTTTACATTGAGATGCAATCCATACTTAAGGATGTGGTCTTTAATATTCATCAGTAAGTATTTTAATTCCGCTTCACTTTCAGCAAGCAAGGTTGTATCATCTGCACATCGCAGGTTGTTAATGAGTCTTCCTACAATCCTGATGCAACATTTTTCTTCATATAACCTAGCTTCTCAGATTATTTGATCAGCGTACAGGTTGAATAAGTATGGTGAAAAAACACAACCCTGGTGCACATCTTTCCTAATTTTAAACCATTCAGTCTTCCCATGTTCTGTTCCCACAACTGCCTCCTGGTCTATGTACCGGTTCCTCATGAGCTCAATTAATTGTTTTTGGAATTTTCATACTTTGTAATGTTGTCCATAGTTCAACCCCACCAGCCGCTCCTCAGAAACCTTATAAAGGGTCTTTATGAGCTAGAACCACCTCAAAAGCTCTTAACAACAACTTGTTGGTGGGTATGAACTACCAACCTTGCAGTTCAAGCTGACCTTGAAGTCCAG
>NW_006408533.1:13798477-13826182 GCF_000296735.1 Chrysochloris asiatica
ATTCAGTTATATGTATATATGTGGTATACATATATATATATATATAATTACAAGATAAAATGTGTAATCCTTACAATGATGTTTGTTTGGAAAGTCCATTAGAATATAGGCATTTTTAAAATCTAATGATGTAGTTTGTTTAATAACAAGCTATCTGAGAAAAGGGCATATGCTTCAAGTGGTAGAGAATGAAAGTTATTTAAGTTCAAGAATTTAGTTTAATTCAAGAAAGAATTCAGAGCATTGAATTCTAAAGGTAAATGAGGAATTTTGAATCTGACATTATAAAATATATATCAAGACTAGTTCTTTAAAGAAGATGTTCTTCCTTGAATAATTGGAGAAGAAACTCATTCCTGAAGAAATATGGGGGTGGGTGGCTTTTCTGGGTCTATACCCTAAGGCTTACTCCTTATGAATCATCTTTTGGGGTTGTGTCCTCTTCTCTATGAAATTCTAAATCTTACCAATTTTTCAAAAAGAGTTAAGGATATTTGTTGTAAGGTAACCACTGTACATAGTTCAAGAGGCTGTCATACAAATAGAACAAGGAGACACAGAATGATTTAAGGTCAGCAAAGGTTGAATACTTTCACCATACTTTTTCAACCAGTATACTGGGCAAATAATCTGAGAAGATGGATTATATGCTGAAGAATATGGCATCAGGATTGTGATGAAGAATATGGCATCATCACCTGTGATATGCAGGTGATGCAACCTTACTTACTGAAATTATAGAATACTTAAAATACTACTGATGAAGACCTAAGACCACAGTATGTGTTGCACCTCAGTGTAAATAAAACAAAAATCCTCACAACTAAACCAATAAGGAACATTAAAATTAATGAGAAAAAGATTAGAATTGTCAAAGACTTCATTTTGCTTGGATCAAGCATCAATACTCATGGAAGCAGCAGTCAAGAAATCAAATGATGTATTGCATTAGATCAATCTGCTGCACACAACCTCTTTAAATTGTTTAAGAGCAAAGGACTAAGACGCACCTTACCCAAATCATGGTATTTTCCATAGCCCTGTATGTATGTAAAAATTAGACAGTGAATAAGGAAGACTGTAGAATTTATGCATTTGAATTATGGTGTTGGAGGAGAATATTAAAAGTATCATGGACTGCCAGAAGAACAAGTCAATCTATGTTGGAAGAAGTACAGCCAGAATGTTCCTTAGAAACCAGTATGGCCAGACTTTGTCTTTCATACTTTGGACATATTATCAGGAGGGACCAGTCCCCGGAGAAGGATATCATGCTTTATAAAGTGGAGGATCAGTGAAAAGAGGAGGACCCCAAACGATATTGATTGGCACAGTGGCAGTAGTAATGGACTCAAGCATAGCAATGATTGTTATTTGGTGTAATATTGGTGCAGGATCAGGCCAGACAGGGTCTCCTTCTGGTGTGGAGTCGGTACCAACTCAACAGCACCTTACAACAACAACAAACCATTGTATTGCTTTCATTATATAAATGTTATCATAAATACTAGTAGATTTCTCTCCTAAATTAAGACGTCACCTGTTCTGTTAGACATTTTCTGGATTGTTAAGGAGCTCTGGTAGCGTAGTGGTTACGAATTGAGCTGCGAGCCGCAAGGTCAGCAGTTCAAAACTACCAGCTGTTCCGTGGGAGAAAGATGAGGCTTTCTGCTACCATAAAGATTTACAGCCTCAGAAACCCTGTACAGGGTCGCTGTGGGTCGGAACCGACTCCATGGCACATAACAACAACAATAAGATTCAAAATGATAATGGAATTATCTAAAGATCTGCATATTCTTGAGCTCAGATAGATAATGTTCAAGTGAGAACATGTTTGATAAAATTGATAATAATTGTGGTCAGCTAAAAAATGCCCCCCCTCCCCCCGGGAGTCCTGGTGTGGCACTACAGGTTAATGCACTGGACTGCAAAGTCTGCTTAAACCACAAGGTCGGTGATTCAAGCTCACCAGTCACTCCTCAGAAACTCTAAACAGGGTTGCTATGGGTTGGAACCAACTTGATGGCACTTAATGACAACAACAACAACAAAATATTCATGTTGTAATCCTAAGAACCTGTGAATGTAATCTTGTATGGCAAAAAGTACATTGTAAATATGATTAAATTAAAGATTTTTATAAGGGGAGATTATCTTCGCTGATCTGGGTGGGTCCTACAAGATGGCAGTATAGGGAGAAAACCCAATGAGATACAGGGCTGTGAGCCAAGGAAGGTACACAGTCTCTAAAAGCTAGCAAAAGCAAGAGAAAAAAAATTCCCTCTCACAGTTTCAAGTAGAATATATTCTTCTGGCATCTTTATTTGAATACTGTAAAATTTATTAGACCCACCTGTCAGTTTATCTTATTGTGATGATTTGTACATAGCTATAGCGTAGTGGTTACGAATTGGGCTGCTAATCTTACAGTCAGCAGTTCAAAACTACCAGCTGTTCCACGGGAGAAAGATGAGGCTTTCTGCTCCCGTAAAGATTTACAGCCTCAGAAAGCCTGTTCAGGGTCACTATGAGTCGGAAACGACTCCACAGCACATAACAACAACAACATAATACTGGAAGTTATGTCACTTGCATTTTAAACACTAGAAAACCCACCCATGGTGGAAAGATTCCAGCAGGGCTTCCAGAATAAGAGTTGTTGTTGTTGTTGTTAAGTGCCTTCGAGTCGGTTCCGACCCATAGCGACCCTGTACAGGGTTTCCGAGGCTGCAAATCTTTACAGGAGCAGAAAGCCTCATCTTTCTCCCGCGGAACGGCTGGGTGATTCGAACTGCTGGCCTTAAGGTTCACAGCCCGATTCGTAACCACTATGCTACCAGAGTAGGAGGTTAAGTCCTAGCGATCTACTTCTGAAAACCATTAAATGAAGACTATATGGGTAGCATCAGAACACTGTGAGCTACAGTGCTGTGAGATAAGCTCCTGCATCTGCCCTGTGTAACCTCAGGGGTAGCAAAGACAACCAAGTTTATCAGCATCAACCACTCAAGGTAGATTCCTAGAAGGTGGAGGTCAGATGTGACTCTACCCTCCAACCTTTTTATCCATTCTGATACCAACTGACTGTCCCATGGCATGCTATACTTTTGTGCTGGGTTGGATCATTTTTTTCAATGACCACACAGAGCTCACAGAACATACCCACAATTATGGGGTTCATCAGGGAAGTAACAGGTTTGCAAACAACTAAGGATACATTTCTTCCATCAGGATAGCCTCGTCTCAACCTCCTCTCTGGCTCTTAGTCTCTCAGCCTAGTCCTTGCACTGTTTGGGCAGGTGTTACAATGCTCTTTTATCTCTGCTGATTAAGTGCTCAGACAACAGAGGCATCCCACTCCATCAGTAAGCCTTGACTCGAAAGCTCTCAGCTCTCCTTCCATGGGTCAACAAACCCAGTTCCCCAGACAAGTGCTCAGAGGCACCTGACTCTGTTAGCAAATCTCCTGCCCCAAAGCTCTTGGCTTTCTCTCTCTATGGGCCGGGAAGCCCACTGCTCTGTCTCATGGAGTCTCTTGGTTCTGGTTTCTTTGCCACTCCTGTTTCTCTGCCACTGCTTCTCACCATTTCCCATGTCTGAACTCTCTGTCTCCTAGATTCAGGAGTTCCCAGTACAGGGACCAAAAGGTACACTCCACTTCTGGCTCTTCTCAATACTCTTGAGGTGTCCCTTTCTGCCTCTGGATGTCTTTTTATAAGACACGTGAGATGACAAAACTGAACAATTCATGTTACGGTTCATACGCTTTATCTGCATGGCTCAAACACACAAGGGTGTCATGCCCCCCATTTACTTTATTCAAATGCTTTCCAGTTCCCCTTGGTAGACCACAAACACTTCCCATTTACATAGTCCTGCCTAGTAATTTGGTGACAACAACATCGACAGCATAGACCACAGCTAGAAGGACCATATCAAGTAATCCAATATTTATTTATAAATTACATTGCAAATAAATAACTTTTAAATTATTTATTCAGAAATAAATGCAGGAGGCATTTATTATTAACAACTGAAAGTCCCAGTGTCCTTAATACATACTGTTCAGAAACAAGCTTATTACTGAAACAAGCTTATTATTTTTAAGTTACACATACATGCAGCACACTTTGTTTTTGGTAAGTGTTGCCAAGTCCATTTCAACTCCTAGTGGCCCCATGTAACAGAGACCTGCCCTGTTGGATTTTATAGGCCTTGGAAACCCTATACAGGGTCGTTAATGGGTTGGAATTGATACGACGACACTTAGCAACAACAACAGTCTTTATGGGGAGGTCTGGGGTGGTGGTGTGTGTTAATGAACTGGACTGCAAAGTTGGTTTCAACCTCAAGGGCGGCAGTTCAAACTCACCAGTCACTCCTAGGAAACTCTGTACAGGGTCGCTATGGGTCGGAACCGACTCGATGGCGCACACACATACACAAATCTTTATGGAGTGAGTCCTGCGGATTAATGCACTGGACTGCAAGGTTGGTTTGAACCGAAAGGTTGGCCATTCAAGCTTACCAGACACTCCTCAGAAACCCATTATAAGGTCACTATGAGACAGAATCGACTCGACAGCATTTAACAGCAACAACGAAACACCTTTATGGAAGCAGAGCACCATGTCTTATTCTTGATGAGCCACTGAGTGGGTTCAAACTGCCAACCTTCAAGTTAACAGCTGAATGTTTACTCATCGTGTCACCAGGGTTCCATAATCACACTATTTACTATAGGATTTTAAACAAAAGAAAACAAGATACTTCGTAATTCTTTTCATCCTCAACAGAAATTATTTTCCTGAAGGATTTAAAAAAATATATTAAGAATCAAACTAAGATTATATTTTTTAGATTTATTTAGTTTGTATTTCATACCTTATAACTTTTAATAAAATCAAACATCTATAGAAACATTATTCATTCCTATTTTTCAAAGAAATATAGCTAGCTTCATTTTTTCATAACTTTGTAATATTTTCCAAGGCAAACTGCAGTTTGGAGATTAAATGGCAGAATGATGCTGAATATTAACTTCTATGAACTTGAAATAACTTACAAACAGTTTTCATTAAGAAAAATAGCAGACGTTATAATTTTCATTGGACAGATGAAGTTACTTTTCCTAATACTAAGAAATAAACTGAGGCACACAGTGGCCAAGACTATGTAGACAATTAAAATGGGGTCCTGGGATATAACAGAAATCAGTAGTAAAATATGTCAGGCAAGAAAAAGAAAAAAAACATTTTGCAATGCTGAGTTAATTTAGAGGTCTACATAAGTCACTATGGTTTATGACCTGATAAACTATTCTGATATATATTTAGTAACCTTGTTGATTAAAAAGCTAATTTGTCTAATGAAATAATGTATTTAATTATTAGAGAGTAATAAGGCACTTATTGAATATGTTCATTGATGTATGAATTCACCAATATGGTCTTCAGGAAAGCCCTGAAATTTCTCTTTTTCTATGCAGACGTGACTTGTGATGTACCTGTAAGATAGAGACTGTTGTTGTTATTTAAGTGCCGTCAATTTGGTTCTGACTAATAGCAACCCTGTATAGGGTTTCTGAGGAGCAGCTGATTAACCTTATCTGCCGACTTTACCATTCAAGTCAACCTTACAGTCCAGCACATTAACCTGCAACACCACACCAAGACTCTACAATATAAAACAGGACTTCTAAAATCTCAGCCCACTTAGTTAAATAGACTTCAGTAGCTTGGCCATTAATGATTTCCAAGACTTCCACCCTTCACATTCTTTATTAGAAAGTTAGTCAGTTAAAAGGTAGATACATATAAACACTGGACAAAAATCATATCAAAAAAGAAAGAAAGGAATCAATGAAAGAAACAATACAGGATGGCAAATGTCCCTGGTGAGGATTGTAAACTTTTCTAACTTAATGAGATGCTAGTAATAAGTACTTCAAAGGTCCTTCTTGTAGAGGCAGGAAAAGTAAAGCCACTTGTGAAAGCCGTCTTGCTATTTTTCTATAAATCCAACTGAACCTGAATTTATGTGATGCTCACCCTTCAAATAAATGTTTTCTCGTGACACGAAGATTCAGAAAAATGCTTCCACAGCAATAACTTGGATGGACGCTGTGTTGTAATAATTTGGATACACTTGACTAATGCAGTTATTTCCAATGCGGTTGGCTCAGTGCCCAAAGCAGTGAGCAAACAAATATAGCTCCACAATTGTTTCTCTGCCTTCCAAGAGAGCTAGTGAGATTTTTTTTTTTTTTTTCGCTCAGTCCAGGAGGGTCAGTGGTCACTGCTGTGGATCCTGGTCATTTCCCACGACCTCCGCTATCCTTTTAAAAATAGTCTTTGTTAAATTCACCAATGTGTTTTATGTAAAAATGCTGGTGAGGCGCAAGCGTTTTTAATCAAATTAGTATGCAACATAAGGCAGCTGTGTATTCAAATGGGTTTTTTAGCAATTTGGTTGTTTTCCTTATAATAACAGGAAAGAACATTTTGATTTTGAAGGTGACAGAGGCAATATTACCAGAATTAAACAATCTGAATTAGCTTTTTCATGAAATGTAATATGTTTTATGCTTTTAGATGGGATGCTCCGGTGCTTTCAGATGAGCCTTCCACTGTCACAGTCAATGGCCAGGAACAGAATAAGCTCTGGAGGTAGGATTAGCCTCAAATTTAATTTTTTTTTTTTTTTTTTTTTTAGAAGAAGCTAATGGCAAATGTTTCCAGCAAACTTTAGGTTCATCTACGTTATAACTAGAGAACCAAGACAGGATATTAAAAGAAAAGATAAGTACAAAATTAGTAAACAAAGTTTGACATATTGCTTATTCTATGAATTTAATGCTGAAAATGAATATAATCCCTAAAAGCATAAACAGCAGTCGCATCAGACAAAAGCTGCAAAATTGTATTTCTTTGTCAATGTAGGCAAAATCAGAAATATAGTCCACCAGACAGTAACAAGTCAATGAATTTTTAAGTTACATGATAAGGATTTTTACCATAGAAAGTTTACAGCCAATGCTGGTTAGGTATTCAAAACACATCTTTTTTGTTTATTTATGTAGGTTGGTATTCAAAATAGCAGAATCAGGAGTCCCCCCTACAACTTTATAGACAGGTAAATCTTACTCATCTTGGTCAGGCAGAAGAAAAGTTCAGAACAGAATTAAGACACATATGGAATGGTCAATGTATATTTAAGATTTTGGAAATGAATAGCTACTATGCAGCCATTTCTTACTAACCTGTAGGGTTTTGAAAACGACAAAGACGTTTCTGTGCTAGTCTCTCCTACGTTAGTTGGTTCACCCATCTTTTGGGAAGCAATATCTTTTGACTAGTTTAGCAGCTAGAGCCACCTATAATTAACAAACACTTAGTTTTAGGAAGTGGTACTGATGGCAAAATCATTTTGACGTTCCTGAGGGTGGTTGACAAAAAATGATGGAGGCAGGGTCAGACGCAGAGGAGTGCAAGAGTTAAAGGCAACACAGGTAAATATGGTTATATAAACAGTCCTGCGACTCCACGGCACACAACAACAACAACAAAGGAGCTCTGGTAGAGTAGTGGTTACGAGTCGGGCTGCTAACCCGCAAGGTCAGCAGTTTGAAACTACCAGCGGTTCTGCAGGAGAAAGATGAGGTGTTCTGCTCCCATAAAGATTTACAGCCACAGAAACCCTGTACAGGGTCGCTATGAGTCAAACCAACTCCACGGCACATAACAACAGCAACAACAATAAAGTCCTGGTGTGGTTCTGTGGGTTAATGCACTGGACTGCAAAGTTGGTTTGAAATGAAAGGTTGGCAGCTCAAGATCACCAACTGCTCCTTAGAGACACGATGCAAGGTTGCTATGGGTCGGAACTGACTCAACGGCATTCAACAACAACAGCATAGGTAAATGCACGGACAGATATGAGGCTGAATGGGTGTGGGAGGGAGAGTCGGAGTATACCCACAAATATATATATAGGTTTGACAGAGGATATTTATACATACATATTTACCTTTGATAAGATTATGTCTTTTCTTCAGCTTCTGTATAAGGTTATCATAAAGCCCTGACCTCCAAAACGAATATGCAATTTTATAGAACTTTACACTCTAAGGCAAGACTGATTAATGTCAGTGATTTTAATATAGCTACGTGATCTACTTCAAAAGAAATAATGTCTGTCTAGTAGAATAAGGTTGGCGGTTCAAGTTCACCAGCTGCTCCTTAGAAACCCTATCCAGGGTCACTATGGGTCAGAATCGACTCGATGGTACTCAACAACAATAGAATAATAAGTGTATGCATTGGGAACCTCATAGATACTCTACAAATATTAGCAAGAGCTATATGACTTAAGCAGGCTGCGAGTGTTTTGGATGAGAGGATCTTAAAGCCATCTGGTATCTGGACATCAGCCGAAAACTCACAGGCTTCAATCCATCACATAATCCTCCAACCACATGGTCTACGTACCGAGATGGCTTTCCCCACAGATCCCTTCCCTTATACCAAATCAGTCCTTTTAACCTATAGATAGGTCTAATGGCACCACGATAATAGTACAAAAGCATTCATTTCTTGTATGGGACATACAATTCATATGATTGGGGCTTCTTTAAGAAATAGAAACCGAAACTATAGACTAGAAGGTAATAATAACATTACAATTAAAATAATACTGCCTTCTTTATTTTTAAAAAAATAAAGCCAATTAAAAATATGTTCAGTTGCATGCCTTGTAAGAATAGCAGATAACCCCAAATGAGAGTCCCAGGATAAAATTAGTACTCATGGTGTAATTTTGAAGTCAATAAACATCTACTGGCATTTACAAGATATTGATTCGATGGCACCCAACAACAACATGTTGTTATTGTTATGTGCCATGGAGTCAGTTCTGACTCATAGCAACCCTGTACAGGGTTTCCGAGGCTGTAAATCTTTATAGGAGCAGAAAGCCTCATATTTCTCCCGTGGAACAGCTGGTAGTTTTGAACTGCTGACCATGAGATTAGCAGCCCGATTCATAACCACTAAGCTAGGGGGAAAAAATAAGGTATCTCTGCCCTTAAAACGGAGTTCTGGTAGCATAGTGGATTGGGAAATGGACTGCTAAACACAAGGTCAGTATTTCAAAATCTACCAGTCACTTCGCTAGAGAAAAATGAGGCTTTCTGCTCTTGCAAAGATGTACAGCTTCAGAAACCCTATACAGGGTCACTGCAAGCCAGAACTGACTCAGTGTCACGCCACCACTACCACCTACCTTCAAAGACAGAAAAAGCACACACACACACAACAAACAAATCCAAAACCACTTACATCAAGTTGATTCTGACTCATAGTGAACTAGCACAAGGTTTCCAAGGCTGTATATCTTTACAGGGCCAGCAAACCTTATTTTTCTCTTGTGTAGTGGCTGGTAGATTTGAACAGCTGACCTTGTTTAGCAGTCAGTGCTTATTCTACAATGTTATCAGGGCTCCTTCAAAAACAGAGAAGTCAAAATAAATGAGAAAATATACACAAGAGAAAGAAAATAGTCAGTACGTAGTCAAAGCAGTGCCCAAATAGTAAAATAATACTTAATGTTTGAAAAAAATTTGTTCCTCACATTATGTAATCATTTCCAAATTTGGTTTAGTTTTTAATTTACTTGGATAACATTTTATAACAACTTTCTGTTTTAAAATTACATTTCTTTTTCTTTAGAAAAATGTTTTGTTCTGTTCTCCAGCACAGAAAATAACTGGTGTGGTGCTGTTGGAGAAACCTGGGTTGCTACCCTAAAGGCTGGCAGTTCCAATCCACCAGCCACTCCTTGGAAAACCTAAACAAGGTTGCTATGTGTTGGAACCCACTCAGTAACACTTAACAACAACAATTACTTATGAGTGTTTCCTACCTGGTGGTGCAGTGGTTAAAGTGTATGCTGGTAACCAAAAGGTTGGTGTTTTAAACCTATCTGGTAGCCACTCTGTGGGAGAAAGATGTGGCAACTTGCTTTGTAAAGATTTACAGTCTTGGAAACCCTGTAGGGTTACTGTGAGACAGGATCAACTCCACAGAAGTGGGCTTTTTGTTGTTTTTTAAAAATAGATCTCTGAGTATAGCACTGCAGGATAAACACAGGACCACAAGGTCACTTTGAACCACAAGGTTAACAGTTCAAACTCACCAGCCACTCTTCAGAAACCCTATACAGGGTTGCTATGTGTCAGAACCAATTTGATGGCCCTTAACAGCAACAAGGTTTACCATAAAAACTCAAGGAATAAGTGGAAACAATAAATTGCTTCAGCACACATGCTGGTGCTATTCACTGCATGTTTTTGACATTACTACTCTCAACCGACTTCGCCCTACTCTAGGTACAGGAAGAAGAGATAAGTCATTTCACTCACAATCATCAGAGAAGCCTCTATTAAACACCACCTGTGTGTAGGGTGAAGGGCAAGTAAAAGTAATTCCTGTTCCATGGATTTTATAACACAAAACAAATGCAACAATTTTCTTAGCTTTCTGCATGAACTATATTTAAAGAACTATTACAAGCTATCATTTGATTCTTTAACTTTTAAATCAGTTGATCTCTGAAAGGGTTAGCAAATGTGGTTTCAAGTTTATTGTTCAGGATTGGCAAATTAGTTAACTAGTTACCAACTGGCATTGGTAGCAAAATTTTGCTAAATATGAAACAGCCATAAAATTCTGCCCACTGGAAATATTTCGTACTCCCTTTGGTAAAAGAAAAGGAACTGTGGAAGTTTGGCAAAACTGGAGAAAATCACAATAAAGAAAAAAGTAAAACAAAGCAAAAAGCTAAAAGTGAAAGGATTATAGAACCATCGGGGAAACCAACATAGATTCAGACTCGTGAGATTTAGAAGCTGGAATACCTAATTCCATTTTAATCTGAGCAAGAAAAAGAGAAAATCCAATACAAGACATTATATATTTAGTGGTCAGGAGAGATATATATTTGATGGAGGACAGACTCGGGATAAAGGGAAGGTTATGGGTTGTGATTGGAGCTAACCCCATTGCTATGAAGACAACCTCAAGAATACAACCTCAAAATAAAACAAAGAAACCAACACAAAGAATTAGGATTTAATGAACCAGTTCTATACTTAAAAGTTTCAATATAGTTGTGGGTCTTATCCAGTTTAGTTGTAATCGATGAGTTAGATGTGGTAACGAGTATATGGGTCCTGGTGTAGTCCTGTATAGAAGTATGGTTCAAACCCACCAGCCACTCCTCAGAAATCTTATAGAACTGATTTGAGAGCACTAAACAATAACAACAATGCATCTATAATGCTTACAAGAAGACTTGGAACACGGTATTAGACTTATCATAAATTGTCCTTTAAAATATTTCAAAAGTAAAATCTAATAAACACAATTCAAGACTCCCAGATTTTTAGTTCTACCGTCAACATTTCACCTGTAGTCCAGTTTGGCATTGATAACTGCTTACTGGACTGTTCAATGCAAGGTCAGTGGCTCAAACCCACCAACTATTCCATGGGAGAAAGTTGAGGCTGTCTGTCTGCACCTGGAAAGATTTTCAGTCTTGAAAACCCTATGGAGCAGTTCTATTCTGTTCTATATAGGGTTGTTATGAGTCAGGATTGAGTCAGTGGCAGTGAGGGAGGAATGAGTAATTTACTCCAAGATATTGCCATGAATTCAGTGCCTCCAAACAGGGACACATTATTTATTCTCTGAAACCTGCCCCTTAACTATACGTCCTATGTAATCACTCAAACCAAGGATAATTTTATATTTTTTTCTGACTGAAGCAATGGCTGAAATGCAGGAAAAACAAAACAAAACAAAAAACTCATTCAGATTTACTGAATGAATGACAGACTCATTCAATTATCATGCTTTCACCTCCAATGAGTCACTGAGTCCTCTTGCTGCTATTTCCTGTGGTACAGTGAATTATTTTATGTCTTTTCGAGGCATTGTTGGTGTTGCTAAGTACTGTCAAGTCAGTTCTGACTCATAGCAACCTTGTATAGGATACCCAAAGAACTGATGGTGGGATGTTGCTGTTCTTGTCTGGTTGGTTCCAACTAGTAGCAACCCTGTAGAGGCTTTCTGAGAAGTAGTTGGTAGGTGTGACCACTTGATCTTCTGGTTTGCAGTCCAATACTGATCCTACAGCACCACACCAGGAGTCCAAAGGTTGGTGGGATAGTTCTTGTAAATTCCCACCAAATAATTTTTTTTCTCATGGGTCAAGGTAAGAGAAAGTGAGAGAAGGTGCTGATAGATTATTTATTCAGTTGTGAGTGATTGCTAATGGGGCCATATCAGAAGCAAAGGCAGGGATCTTACTACCATTAAGGAAGAAGAGCCCAAAGTAGGACCCCAATATCCCTGCACTTTGAACCTCCTCAACCCAAGGACAGAGAATGGTGACACCAGAGGAGTGTCAGAGGAGTAGCAGAAAAACCAAGAGTCAGAGAATGAGACAGCTCAGTGGGCTTTCCAGCCCAGGCAGAAGGCTTGCTTGCAGAGTGAGATACCTCCAGACACTTAATTGGGGGAGCTATGTATGCTGACCAATGGAGTTGTAGTCAAGAGACATCAGGCTGAGGCTTACAGTTGAATGATGTGCCCTGTGAGCATTTATCAGCAGTCCTAAAATGCTTTGTCACATTGCCTGGACAGAGAGTGGTCTGCCTGTGGGCATAGCAGAGGAGAGCTTATCCTGACTATTAGAATTGTATCCTGAGCATTTTCTAATCCTGAATTGAAACCTGTGAGCCTGTTAACTTCCCTAATAAACCCCATCACTGTGAGTGTGGTGTCTGAATTCTGTGTGGCCATTGCAATGAATGATCAAATCCAGTTGAGTAGAGAGTGTTGTGGTAGGGATGATTGGTGCCATTTTTTGCGCCTCCTAAATAGTTTTGTAATTTATACCCTTTGCTTTCTTCATATTGCCAATGGGGCAGAATAGCCTGTCATCACCTTTAATCTGTTATATTTCACTACTTCCTAAATAGACTTTCTGTCTCCAGCCCAAATCTTATAGGTCCAATCACATAGCTTTAAGGGTGATCTTTCAAAAACATAAATTTGGAAATTCTGTGGCCAGACGTGTCAGTTGAAATGTTTTATTGCCTGAGGGATAAAACTCAAACTTATTAGTCCATGCATATAAGATTCTTCTTGATGATCTGTCTTATTTAACGCCCAAGTTTCTGATCTATGTTTCCTTACCCTATATCTCTGTAGGATGCTACCTTCTATCTAATAATTATAGGTCACTTCCTTGAGTTAAATACTCCCCCATATTTGGTCTAAATTTGTTGTTGTTAGGTGCCATTGAATCAGTACCAATTTATAGCAACTCTATATACAACATAATGAAACACTGCCTGTTCCTGCCCCAACCTCACAATTGATACTACATTTGAGCCCATAGTTGCTGCTACTGTGCCAATCCATCTCATTGGTGGTCTTCCTCTTTTTCTCCAACCCTCCGTTTTACCAAACATGATATCCTTCTCCAGGGGCTGGATCCTCCCAACAATATGTCCAAAGCATGAGAGACAAAGTCTGGCCAAGCTGGCTTCCAGGGAGCATTCTAGCTGTATGCTTTCCAACACAGATTGGTTTGTTCTTTTGGCAGTGCATGGTACTTTTAATATTCTCCTCCAACACCATAGTTCACATGGGGTTTCTATGAGTCAGGATAGACTCCAGTTACTTAACAATAACAACAGAGAACTACTTTTCTCAAGCATGATTAGTGAATAAATACTAAACTACTTTATTTAAACTACCTTCCATATAAAATAGTCTGCATAAAATATAACTTATATTTTGCTTTTAGCTTTAGTTTTCTGCAAAACCCTACTTCCTAGTTTCTAAAGTCACTTTGCAATATGGGTTCAGTCATAATATTCTCAACATTGGTACACAATGAATATTGGAAATTTAAAACAAGATATTATTGTATTGAAGTAGATTTCAATACTTCTTTAATATTAAGTTTGTTAATCTGAAATCTCTTTGAGGAAAACATAGAGGAAATCTTACAAAAATTGAATATTTCTCTAAAGATGGCTTTGTTTTGCTTTTATATGAATTGAAGTGGCAGTATGAAGATAATACTGCCACTAAGAAAAACCAAAGACAATAAGCAACAATTAAAACTTCTGATTAAATATATAATCGGATAATATAACGATGACTTAACCTATACATGTCCAAGTTTCTGTTGACTTCAAGGATTTATATAAAAGAATACCTGATGCATAGCTAAAATCTGGATAAATTACATGTTTCAAAATCTAGAAAACAGTATGAGGTTATTTTACATGTTTTCCAGTCCATTCAACTCAAGCATGCAAATCTTTCACTTACATTACCAGAATTACTTCAATTTTAATTACATGGCTATTCTTTAAGTTGCAGCTTTAAAATAAAGTTCAATGGAATTATTTTTGTAACATTTTATACTTATTTCTATTTTAACCTCAAACTAGACAGATTCTTGAATTGCAATTTTGTTGTTGTTGTTGCTAAAATATGAACATTAAGACAATGTTTTTGTTATTAGGTGCCTTCAAGTTAGTTCCAACTCATGGCAACCATATGCAAAATAGAAGGAAAGACTGATGGGTTCTGTGTCATTCTCACAATTGTTGCTATGCTTAAGCCAGTTGATATGGACGCTGTGTCAACCCATCTTGTTGGAAGTATTCTTCTTTTCCACTGACCCTGGTAGCGTAGTGGTTATGAATCGGGCTGCAAATCACAAGGTCAGCAGTTGGAAACTACCAGCTGTTCCGTGGGAGAAAGAAGAGGCGTTCTGCTCCTGTAAAGATTTACAGCCTTGGAAACCCTGTGCAGGGTCACTATGAGTCAGAACCGACTCCAAGGTACACAGCCACCACCACCACTTTACCAAGAATGATGTCCTTCTCCTGCGGTCCACCTCTTTTGAAAATATGACTAAAATACTTGAGATGAAATCTCAACATCCATGCTTTTAAGGAACATTCTGACTGTTCTTTTTCCAAGAAAGATTTATTTGTCCTTTGGCAACAAGGTATTTTCAGTATTCTTTTCTAACACCTTAATTCAAAATCAATTCCTCTAAGGTCTTTGTGATTCATTATCCTACTTTCACATGTATATGAGACAAATTAAAATACCTTAGCTAGGGTCAGGCATACCTTGGTTCTCAAAGGGACATCTTTAACACTTTAAAGAGATCTTTGGCAGCAGATTTGCCTAATTCAATGTTGTTGCTGTTAAGTGCCCTCAAGTCAGTACTGACTCATAGGGAATCTGAATAGGGTTTCCCAGGAGTGGCTGGTGAGTTGATTTTGCAAAATACTATCACACTCTCTCCAGCACCATGACCAAGGCCATATATTCCATCTATGGATCCTTCCTCTTTTTTTCCAACTTTTACATTACAGTCACCAGAAATTATCAGTACATCTTGATTGCATGTTTGATCAATTTCAGGATGAAGAAGTTGGTAGAGTTCTTCAGTTTCATCATCTCTGACTTTAATGTATGGTGTGTAAATTTGAGTAATAGCAACCCTGTATAGGGTTTCTGAGACTGTAAATCATTATAGAGCAGAAAGTTTCCTCTTTCTCCCATTGTGTGGCTGGTGGATTTGAATTCTGACCTTGGGATTAGCAGCCAAACATGTAACTCACAACACTACCAGAGTTAATTAGTCTTCCTTGTATGCTCTTAGATATTATCCTATTGCAGACAGCATTGCATTTCAAGACGGATCTTGAAATGTTCTTTTTGAAGATGAATGCAGCACTATTCTTCTTCAATTTATTATTCCTGGCATAGTAAGCCATATTATTGTTTGATTTTAAATGGACATCAGTCAGTCCATTTCTGCTTACATTTCAGTCCAGCAATGCCTGGGATATTTATCTTTATGCATTTCATTTCATTTTTGCTTACTTCCAGTTTTTCTAGATTCATACTTTGTACATTCCACATTGACGGTTAGTGCTGTTTCTTCTCATTTTGAGTTGTGTCCTATCAGCAAATGACGGTCCCAAGAGCTTTGCTCCATCTTTGCCATTAAGGCCAACTCTATTTGGAGGATGCCACTATGCCCAAGTAATATTTGAGTGTTTTCCAACCTGAGGAACTTTTCCAGCACTATATCAAACAATGTTTTGCTGCTATTCATAAGATTTTCAGTGGCTAACCATTCAGAAGTGGTATACCTCTCCTTCCTAGTCTATCTTATTTTGGAAGCTCTGCTGAAGCCTGTACACCATGGTGACTCTCTGCTGGTATATAACATACCAAATGGCATGGCTTCCGGCATCACATACAAGACACCATACATAGTATGACAAAATGATAGATGAGATCCTTGTAAACTGATCAATTTAATGACTGTGTATTCAATTAATTGTTTTCAAATATTGTTATCTGTTTTCCTCCATTTGAATAAAATATAATATTGCAATGACAATGAAATAAGCTGCCATGTTTTTATGTAGTCAATAATCATCTGTACGTTTTACTTTAAAGTTTATTACTGAGACTATAAAATTTGCTTGTTCACTTTTTTGTTTCCTATTGGAAGGAAGCAAGGGAGGGACTCTGACTGTTTCTGGTATTTTACTTAATCATTTGAAACTCTACAGTGTGTCATATGCTTTCAACTTAATAATTCACTCTACCTCCATAATGAAACTCTTTAAATCTATTATGGAATTTTTAGATGTTACATAATTTTTACATTGTCAATACTACTTACAAATTTCTTTTAAGATATTTTAAGATTTGACATGTTAGAAATCTACAGAGGATTGCATCTAAATACTATACTTTTCTTTAGGGGATTTTCTGATTAGAATCAGTGGGGGATTTTATTACAATCTCTCTTTGGCAAGTATTTAGGGGACAGTTTCAAAAGGTATGAGAATCACTTAGGAAAAACATTTTTAAATGTATAGGCAAATAACTTTAGCTTGTTATTTCTATAAAAACAATTAGCTGAGTAAACCATCCCACTGCCATTGAGTCAGTTCTGACTCATGGTGACCCTATCTAGGGTTCCTGACACTGTGCACTTTCAAGTATTACAGCAACACGTAAGTCACCAGAATGCAACAAAGTGACAGTACTAATAAGAAATTAAGTAAGAAATTTCATCTGGCTATGTATTAGAAAGGCATTAAGAACAGCAAAGGACAACATTGGGTAAACTCAAAAACCTATATGGCATTAAAGATAAGGGGAAAGCACTTCAAACTTAAATTAATTCTGATGACTAACAACAAATACAAAAAATAATGGCACAAATTCATAGAGACAGATTACAAAAATAGAACAGAAATTATTACCAACAGAGCACCATAAATATGGAAATAAATATTCAAATCAATTAGAGAAGAGGATTAGAAAACAAAAAAGTTGTACTGAAAGATGGAAGGAAAAATAATATGTTCTCCATCAATATTTGTTTAATTTTAATGAATTATTGAATGGAGAAGTTTATACCATGAGCAACAATGAAAAAGAAGCTGGAATTAAATGACTTCTTCTCCATTGCTATTTAAAACAAGATAGTTGTAAGCTGTTGATCAGAGTGATTTATCCATGGTAGAAGCAGGGCTATGAAGAGAATGAGTAGCTATGTAGACACTTAACAGAAAAATAGTCAACTATATATAAAATTATGAGAACTAGAAAAACAGCTACCTGTATTAAAATAAATAAGATAAAATTGAATAAATGAGGTTTTTTTAAGAAGGAAAATACTTTAGAAAAGGAAAGATATTTATATACTTTAAAGGGGTAAAATAATCTGACTTGATTACTTGGTTACCTAGGAAGACAGTAGAACAAGTAATCAATCAAAGTTTAATCAACTGGAAAAGTATGGGTACTATCAAACACCAACATGGTTTTCTGAATACCAAATCATGCCAGACGCATTTAATCTTGTTCTGTGATGGCATTACAGGCCACAGAGACAAGGAAAAAATGATAGAGACAATTCATCTTACATTTAGGTGGTCTTGGAATCTGCACCTTGTCACATTTTCATTGACAGACTTGGGAGAATACAAGCTTACCCACAATATTTTTAGGTGGAAGGGTGCACAACATGCTCGAATGTTTGACCAAAGGACAATTGAGGTTTCAATTTCAAGTTGCACTGAAACTTTGATGTAGCTCTCAGGCACTGGTCTTGGGGACCATCTTGTCAAATGCTTTTAGATAACCTGCATTAATGATGAGTGTGCTCATCAACTTTCTAGGTAATTATAAATCTACTTATTCAGGAAAACTTGAGATAAAAATTGATAGGATGAAATAATATAAACACACAAAACAGACTCTTGTAATAAATTTGGTGCTTCTGTGACAATGATCGGTTCTCCAAGGAAAATCATCAAAGGGTTAAGATGGTGAAGAACATGAAAAATTATCCTTTTTCCTCTTCATTGTCTTAATTACCTTAAAGATCGTTGTTTCCAGTTTTAGCCATAGCCTCATACATTTTTTTTTTTTAATTCATAGATAAAGCTTTGTGTTTTACATGAGATGTTCTAAATTGTATAACTATTAGTTTTATAATTAGGAGACTCATTGCATTTTTAAAATGTGGTTTAAAAGCAAACAAACATAAATAATTTGAGAAAATTATAGAAAATATCCTCAAAAGTGTTTCAGGAAATTAAATAAATTGAAAATGGTGCCCACAAGGAAATACTCCACAAAATGAGTAGGGTTATCTATTCCCAGGTCAACAAATATTTAATGAGAATCTACTATGGGACAGCTACTCCGTTAGGCCATCATAATCTTACGTTATTTCCATAGTCCCTTCAACAATGAAGGAGGAAATAATATAAGAGAAAGATTGGCTGAATGATTTTCCCAAGCCTCATTAGAGCCTTGTATGGACCCCAGATTATCTCTAACTGAAAGTAGATGAAAATGTCTTCATTACCTTTTAAGTGTATTATGTGGCATCACCAGAGAAAAACAAAATTCTTTCTAAATGTGTATACAAAGGGGCTCACTCAAAAAGTTTGTGGAAAAAAATCTGTTATCTTTTAATTCCATTTATCTACAAACCATTTGAAGCCTCCTTTTATATACATATATGGATTGAAAAAAATGAAGAAAGAAAAATAGATAGACAGACAGATGGATCAATAGGTAGATATGGTTATCTATAGATAGATATAATGGTATAATGTAAGGGTTTGTCCACTGTTTCAATCAAAATTGATTCACACAGCAATGTAGGGAGTGCCTTGTCCACATATTAATGTAGAACCATTCCTATCAATAAGGCTTATCAATAATAATTTTTATCAATCATTTAGACTTGTGAATATTGCAAGGTAAGTACTAACCCTTCATTCTCATTTTCAATAACTAAAGCGATTGAATAACAGTAAAAAGAATTTACAGTGAGAGCTATGGATACATGGGATGCTTTCTATTCTGAATTTCTCTGGTTCTTTTCCTAAATGTGCTATTATTTCAAAAGTTCATGACAATTACTACAGAATGCCCACTTCTTGTTTCAGAGCCTTATCGTTTCTTTTCTTTATGTTTACTTATAAAAATAGCTTTATATTTTAATATTCTGAGATAATAAATGGTAATCATAAAAAATGAAATAAAGGAATAAAATGATGTGAAAATTATAGCCTGCATGCTTTTGAAAATCAATATTTAGATAGATATAGGTAAGATCTCATGAAATGATGCTACTAAGTTGTTAGAATGATGTGCTGCTCAATCACGGCACCATCCTCATAATCCTGTTCATGTTGAGTTCATTCTTTCAGTCACTGTGTTAGTTAATCTAGGTGAGGGTCTTCCTCTTTTTCACTAACCCTTGACTTCATGAAATATGATGTCTTTCTCCAGACATTGGTCTCTCCTGATGACGTGTCCAAAGAACATGACACGACGTCTTGCCATCCTCCCTTCTAAGGAGCATTCTGGCTGTACTTCTTTCAAAACAAATTTGTTTATTCTTCTGTCAATCAATGGACTAGCCAACATTCTTTGCCAACACTATAGTTCAAAGGTATCAACTCTTCTTCAGTTCTGCTTATTTCCTTATACATTTCTACAGAAAGAAATGTTTTAGCCATGGGTTTGCATTACCTATTTTTGTAAGATATCACTTTTGTAGGTGTTAGAGTTATAGCTGAGAATAAGATAATAATTTTATGGAATTTACATTCTATTGATAGACATACGCAATGAATGAAAGATAAAAGGTCACAGTGATAAGTGTTATAAAGAAAATTGAAAAAGGGTGATGTGATAGTGGGCAGTGGAAAGGCAAATGTGAATTAGAGGATCTGGATAAGTTGCTCTGAGGAACTTATCCAGATCCTCTAATCAAATAGCTGAGCAATATAACAGGGAGCTTGGTTGGAATTCTGAGGAAAACGAACATTGACAAAAATCTGAAAGTTTGAACGGCAAGGTCGAAAGTTCAAGCTCAGCAGCCTCTCTTCGGAAACCCTATACAGTGTTACTATAAGTTGGAACTGACTCCACAGCACTTAACAACAGCAACAACAACAACACTGGGAATTAGGTTAGTTAAGAATCTTAATCCTGGTTGGTACAAATGATGTCACTAAGTGCATCTGTAAAAAGTTGAATTGGCAAATATTTTATTTATATTTTAAAACAACAAGGAATAGCTACTGAGGTTGCAAAAGTACAACCAAGTATCTCATGGACTTTAGTTTCTTGGTTTGGAGGTTTAAGGTCATGGTTTCATAGGACTTCCCAGTTAATTGGCCCAATATTAGTGTTTCTGTTCTACCATCCAGTTTGTTGAGCAGTGCTTAGCATCTTAAGAGCTTGCAAGTAACCATCCAGAGTACAACTGGTCTCTATTCTTCTGGAGAAGGAAAATCAGAAATTGGAGGAGGATATTGAATACATATTGAGAACAACTTCCCCCTCTGCCCTGATGTCAGAGAACTGCTACCACTAGTGAACATGGTAATCAAAGATTCTATACAAGAAGCTTGATGAAAAATGGGGGGAGATGTGAAATAGAATTTAAAAATGTTATCGAATTCAGAATTACTGGAGCCATGAAGGGTGATTGAATTCTCAAGACTATTGCCTTGAGATTATTTTAAACAATAAACCAAAAATATCCCCTGAAGTCTTCTTTTAATCAAGCGAGAGTTCAGCCTGAGCATTATGCCTTATTTAAGAAATATGGGATCAAATTGACCCAAAAATGTATTATAGAAAGCTTGGTAGGCAGTGAATTTATGTTAATGGAGAAAAACAATTTGGAAAAGCATGGAGAAAATATTTCAGAGTTGAAGAATATGTTAAATGTTACTGAATTATACATGTAGAAATGGTTGAATCAATGTATGTTTAGCCATGTATAGTTCAATATCAATAAAACATCAATATTAGCAAACAAACAAAAAACCTGGGCTCTTGTGCCTGGATCATAAGGAGGTGAGTAAGAGTGTGACATGGGGAAGAAAGAGACCAGATTCAAAATGAAACAAACAAACAAAAATCTCTCATTTTTTTCCTCACCAACTCCACCAACTTGCCTGCATCTATTTCATAGTAATTGCCTTTCTACACCAAAAGATAGTTGAAATTCATGAAGTACCTATAGTACGGGTAACAGCTCATTTATACTCCAGATTTCATACCATTTCACTTCCTCATAGTCATCATTCATGCAATTTCCCCATCTTTCCATGCCACAACATTTTCTCTCTCCATTGAATTATTCCCACCAGTAAACAAACTATTTTCTGTAGTATTTAGCATTTGACTTCACATGCCCTGTTGGGATGCCAAGGCCCAAAGTGTGAATTTGATTCTGAATGTGGTGGTAAGTCACTGGATGAACTCAATTTTAATTTAGTTATAATATAACAGAAAACCAAACCTGTTGCCATTGGGTTGGTTTGGACTCATAGAACCTTGTAGGACAAAGTAGAACTGCCCCATAGAGTGGTCAAGATTGTAAATGTTTTCAAGAGAAGACTGCCACATTGTTATACTGTGAGCTAGCTGGTGGATTCAAACCATTAATCTTTTAGTTAATAGCAGAGTACTTAATTATTGTGCCATTGTTGTTGTTGTCAAGTCGGTTCCAACTCATAGAGACCCTGTTGTATACAATTTCCAAGGAGCAACTGGTGTGTTTGAACTGCTGACTTTGTGATTTTCAGTCCAGTGCTCAGCCTACAGTGCCACACCAGCCATGAGAGATTCTTAATTATAATATTAAATATACAATCAAACATAATGTAGTTTAATCACAAACTGAACACATCCACCCAGACCCCAGACCAAGAAAGAAAACACTGCCAATACTTGCAAAGCTCCCTTTAGGCCCTCTTCCAGTCATTACTTTCCACTAAAGGTAACTCCCACACTAACTTCTAGCAGCATTAACTGAGACTGTGTATATGGTCAAATAATCATGAACTCTTTTTTCTGTTTTGCTTTTTTTTTTTTGCTTTAAATTATGCTTTTGAGATTTCTCTCTATATAAGAATTTATCTGAATAAAATACAGAGACAAAAAAATGAATGGATCCCACCACTGAGCTGAGCACTGGAGTACTCCAACATTTGGAAATTAAACAGAATAAGAGGAACTAGCATAATAAATACATATTGTTGACTGTAGTGGTATGAAGAGTGCGATTTCATGGCCAAGGGGAAAAGCGTTTCAAGGAGAATTACTAACTGTGATGATATATCGTTGAGATGCTGAGCAAGGTGAGACCAGATAGACTATTGGATTTGATATCATTGAAGTCATTGAGGAGAGGTGCTTTGGAGGAAAAGATAATGGGAAGTGACGAAGACAGTAACTGTACATAAACATTTCCAAAAATTTTGACACAAAATGAAGCAGTGACTCTAGGGCATACGGAGTCAGAGAGGGTTTTTGAAATGGTAAATGCTACAGCAATTACTATATCATGTTTGCTTGCTTATGGAAACAATTCAATAGAGAGAGAAAATGTGATGGCAGGAAAAATGGGGAAATTGCATGAATGGAAGTGGATGAAAGCCAGAGTATAAGTGAGGAGTACTATACCGTAGGCAGTTCATGAATTTCAACATGTAGAAATACAATTACTATGAAATAGATGCAGACAAGTTGGTGGATTTAGTGAGGAAAAAAATGAGAGCTCTCTTAATATTTGAATGCCTACTTTTCCACATACCCTTCTAGCAACCCTGTATATGATGTTTCATTGATCTTGTTAAAAACAGATGAAAGCTTTTATTTTAATTTCTATGTATGATTTAATGGGAGAAAATATCTTCCTTTGTTTATTGGACATTTAAGTTTTTAAACTGCTGATGAATCCATATTTTTTATCATTTGAAAATATCTTTCATTCCCATCATGGAGATAATGATTTTACTAAATATAGTATTATTCAGTGCCTTCCTTTATCCCTTAAAGTCATGCCGATAGTTCTATTTGTCTTCTGTCATAAAACATTGTAGATATTAAGTGTGAAGTCAATGTGTGATTGTGATTCCTCAGGCATTACATGTCTTCTAAATGGGTAGTTACTAAAATTCTTTCTTTATTCTTGAAATTCAACATTCTCATAGACTATGTTTAAAGGCTGATGGTTTTTATTTAATTGTACCTTATAATTTGCAACTCTGTCTTTAGTGTAAAGTTTTTTTCTTCTATTTTATATGAATACTATTTATCTTTACTTTTCTTGTTTGTATAATATGCTCTTCTTCAGGAATTTCTGCATGATGAATCTCTGCTATTTGTTTTCCATATCTAATAATTGTTCTCTGATAACTTTGAGCTCTTTATGTATTACTCTTCTGTTGCTACTGTAACAAGTTATCACAAGTCTAGAAGCTTATAACAACACAATTACTTTACAGTTCTGTGGGTTAGAAGTCCAGTAAAGGTGTCACTAATTAAGACTGGTGTTGGCAGGAATGTGTTCCTTTCTGAAGCTCCAGAGGAGAATCTGTTTCCTTGCTTTTTCCAGCTTCTAGTTTTCTTGTCTCTTAAGCCCCTTACTCCAGCGTCAAAACTAGTAATGTTGCATCACTTTGCTCCCTTTTGATATTAACTTCTCTCTTTGATTGGCTACATCTGATAAAGATTTTAAAGGACCCTTATGACTAGATTTGGTGCACTGGATGAACCAGAATAATCTCCCTACCTCAAGGTGTTGACTGTAAGCACATCTTCAAATTCCCTATTGCAATATAAGGTAACACATTCACAGATTCTGAAGATTTTAACGTGTAAATCTTTATGTGGGGAGGGAACATCAGGGGTTATTCTGTTTCCCATAGACTATTTTCTCATTTGATAAATTTCCCAAGTCACTCTTTAATAGTTCTGGAGTTTTTTGTTTTGTATTGTTTTGATTTTGTACTATAGCATTATTGATTGTTATTCATAAGCCATTCACAATTCATTAACAATGATGTTGCTTTCTTAAAATTTTCCTAATTTCTTCCAATTATAGCTCTATTATAATCTCAAACATTACCTTGTATGGCATTCTGCATTGCTCATTTTCTTGTTGATGTTATTGGTAGGTGACTTCAAGTTCATACCTACTCACAGTGACCTTATCCAAAACAGAACAAAACACTGCCCAGTCCTGCACCAACCTCACAATTCTTGTTACACTTGAGCCCTTTGCTGCTGCCATTGTGCCAATCCATCTCATTGGGAATCATCCTCGTTTTTTGTCAACCATCCACTTTACCAAGCATGATGTCCTCCAGGGACTGGTCCCTCCTAACAACATATCCAAAGTATAAGAGACGAGGTCTGGCCATCCTAGCTTCCAAAGAGCATTCTAGCTGTACTTCTTTCAGCACAGATTGGTTTGTTCTTTGGGCAGTGCATGGTACTTTTAGTATTTGCTTCCAACACCATAATTCAAATGCATTGATTTTTCTATGATACTCCTTATTCACTGTCTAACTTGCACATGCAGTTGAGGTTATTGAAAATACCATAGTTTGAGTCAGGCACACCTTAGTCCTCACACTGACATCTTTGCTCTTCAACACTTTAAAAAGGTCTTGTGTAGAAGATTTGCCTAATGCAATGCCCCATTTGATTTCTTGACTGCTGCTTCCATGAGTGTTGGTGGTTGATTGGAGAAAAATGAAGTTTTTGAGAATTTCAAACTTTTCTCCATTTATCACGATGTGATTTATTACACTAGTGGTGAGAGTTTTAGATATTGACCATTTATTTTTGGTACAGTGACTCTGTATATTGTTTCCATCTTTTTTTTTTTTTTTCTTTTGAAGTTTTTATTGTGAATTATGTGGGTTTACATGGGAGAACATCACTTTTACATTCATCCTATAGTATTTCATTTCATTGCAATGATTACAATGCCCTCCATGCATCATCAAATAACCAAAGGGTACATCCCACAGGCCCGCCCCCCTCCCAGCCATCAGCATACAGCCCCTCTCCCTCCCTGACTGAGTTCAGTGTCCCCAGCCACTCCACCTGTCCATGTCATCCTCTCTGTCTCCATCCCTGGCATCACTGCCTCTCTGGGTAGGGTCAAGATCTCTGCTCTTCTCACTTGATGGTCCCAGGGACCTTTACTCCTGAACTGCAAAATCAGTCACTCCCCTCCTTTTGTCAAAAAAAAAAAAAATCTACATTTACATTTCTGACACTCACAGTCAGTACTGATGGCAACTATTCACTATTGTACCACAAGAGTATTATCCCCATTTCCTTTCTCCAGCCCAGTCCCAACAGATTGGAATTCATTCACTGGAGGTTCTACCTACCCCTGTCCTGTCTGGAAATAGGCTCCCTCTTGAAAGTATGTAAGCCTTCATAGTTACCTTCCCCGCCCCTCTCCCCCACCATTTTGGGTAACTAATGTCTAGTTAGCCCATCTCTGTCAACCCCGTGTATCGAGGGGGTGGGAATGATCCTTGCTGTAGAGATTTGTTCCGTTTTTTGAGCTACTATATCCATAAGTATAGGTAAAGGTCATCAAATTGTAGTGGGTTACTCTTTTTTGTTTTTGTCTTCCCTCTTCTTTCTTCTTCTGGTCGAGTTCCTATCATACAGCCATTGAAGCCTGGTCAAGTGGGTACTATCTGCAAGTATGGGTGTTCTTCTGCACCTCCCATCACTTCATATCAGCTGGACGCTTCACTCTCTGCTCTAGTCCTCTGTGGCCATGTCACTGCCTCTGGGCCCAGGGGTCCCTGGGTCTTGCCGTATTGCTGGATATCCAGGTCTCCACACAGATTCACAGGTGTCTATTGAATTTGGTTGGACTAAGATCCCAACTTCATTGCTGTTTTTTCCCCCTCTTCCCCTTATCGGTGACCAACGTAGTCACCAGCCAGACCACATGACTGCTCATGTATTCCCCTTGAGTCCTAGTCTTGGAAAGGAGTTTGCTCTGAGGGGATCAGACCACTTACCTTGATGACTCCCGGGTGAACAGCTTACTTGTTCTTGTAGTAATCAATCAGACTCCTGTTATTGTTTCTGATTTTTCCTGCTGGTCTTTCTTCACAAAGTATCTTCTGCTCTTCTAGCCGCTCCAGGCTGGTCTACTTGTCCTTTCCAGTGGAAATTTCCCACCTCAGAAAATTGTAGACGGGTTCTGGTTTCCACCTATAGTCTAATGCAATGCAAAAGCTCCACAGGAGGCCTCTTTCACTGGGCAACTTCTAGCCCCCTTTAACGTATTCCAGTCAGTTATAAGCTGAAGTTTGATTTACAAGCTTTCTATTGTGATGTTTCTGACTATTCCTTTTTCTCCCCCTCAAGTGTCTATTTCACAATGGTAGGCAAGGGAAAACAAGATTCAAAAAACAGCCAAACATCTTAACATTATTCTCCTCTTTTACCCCTTCAAACCATGCCTCAATCCCTGAGTCCCGAAGACCTGCTGTTCCAAGGTTGTGTATATATCATCATTTACCTCTGTCCCACTTAGCCCATGCAAACCTGCCTAACTGTTCTCCCATCTACCTTTTTCATCCATTCTCCAACCCCTCACTACACCCAAGCTATCCTGTGTCTATTTCCCACCCTGTGGTCTATCTTCCCCTCCTTCCCTCCCCTCCTCTCACCCCATTTATCCTGGTAATCAGCAATTATATATATAATCCCCCTCCCCACCCCTCACCCCCGCCTTTTAGGATGGGTTCTTTTTCTTAGTCTTTTACAATAATGGTCCTATGCAGGACCATATGTTTGCTGGCTGCCTGGATCTCCTCCCTGGTGAAATGTCTGTTCATGTCCTGTGCCCATTTTTAAATTTGGTTATTTGTCTTTTTCTTGTAGAGATTGTAGTTTCCTATGTATTTTAGAAATGAGTCCCTGTCTGATGTGTCATTGCAAAAGATTTTTTCCCAATCTGTGGATTCCCCTTCTACTCTTTTGGTGAAGTCTTTTGATGCACATAAGTTTTTAATTTTTAGTATGTCCCAATCATCTGTTTTGTCTCCTTTTGTTTGTATAATTTTCAAAATGTTTGGTAGTCTGTATATGCCCTGAATTAGAGCCATCACATTTGTTCCTACTTTTTCATCAATGACCTTTATAATTTTGGGATTCACATTTAGGTCTTTAATCCATGCTGAGTTCATTTTTGTATAGGGCG
>NW_006408533.1:13828487-13846056 GCF_000296735.1 Chrysochloris asiatica
CTTGGTCCTCTTTCATTGGGAATGTAGATATTTATTATGGTTATTTTGTTTTGCTCGATTGATCCCTTGTTAATGAGATAGTGCCCTTCTTTCTCTCTTAAGCTGGTTTTTGTCCTAAAGTTTACTTTATCGGAGATTAGTATTGCCACCACTGCTTGTTTATTGTTGCAGTTAGCTTGGTAAATTTTTTTCCATCCTTTAACTATTAGTCTGTTTTCGTCTTTGTGTGTAAGGTGTGTCTCTTGCAGGCACATATTGAAGATTCTTGTTTTCTTATCCATTGTGCCGTTCTCTGTGTCTTCATTGGTGCATTCAAGCCATCGACATTCAATTTAATTATTGGTAGGTATGAATTAATTGCTGCCATTATGTTAATTTTTGGTAGTGCTATTCATTCCTTTGTTTTGTGTGCCTTCTTGTGCTTAGTTTGTGTTTTTTGTGCTATTACTTGTTGGTTTCTTACTAGTTTTTATGTTTGCTTGTTCTGCTTGGAGGTTCATTTTCATGGTAAGTTGTGAAGTATTAACTTTCTTTGGGGTTACCTTATAGTCTATTAACTTTTACCTCCATTTAAGACAATCTATTGTATCCTGTAATCTACATGACCTCCTCACCACCTGGATCTCTGTTCCTACATTTTTCCCTTCTTTGACATTGTTATTATGTTGATCTTTGGTTGACCTCCCAGGTCCTTTGAATTCGTTGTTGTAATTTTGTTCTGTTCTGGACTCTGTTATCCATCATCTGAGTTTCAGGTGGCTTTGCCATGCCTGTAAATCTCTGGTTGTTGTCTGTTCTTGTATGTTTTCAGTCTAAAGAACTCCTTTAGGATGCTTTGAAGTGCTGGATTGGCTTTGACAAAATCTCTTTGCTTCTGTTAATCCTGAAATGTTTTGATTGCACCATTGTATTTGATTGACAGTTTTGCTGGGTAGACAATTCTTGGTTGCCAGTTTTTTTCTTTTAGAATTTTGTATATGTCTCCCCATCACCTTCTTGCCTGCATGGTTTCTGCTGAATAGTCAGAACTTAATCTGATTTACTTGACTTTGTAAGTAACATTTCTCTTTTCCCTGGCTGCTTTTAGGATTCTCTCCTTGTCTTTGATTTTGGAGAGCTTGATTATGATATGTCTTGGTGATTTTCTTTTGGGGTCTATCCTTCCTGGTGTACTGCTTCTTGAATGTCTATCTTCTCATCTTTCAAGATGTTAGGGAAATTTTCTTCCAGAAGCTCTTCCACTCTCTCCTCTGTGGACTTCTCTGATTCTTCCTGTTCCGGAACGCCAATAATTCTTAAATTGTTCCTCTTCATGTTTTCCAGCATGAGTCTTAGACTCTCTTCAGATTTTTTTATTCTTTTTTTTTTTTTTTTTTTTTTTTTTTTTTTTTTTCTGCTTGCTCTTCTATTTTAGCAGTATTTGTCTTCCAGCTTGCTGCTTCTGGCTTCCATCTCTTCAGTTCTGGGTCCTTCCCCTTTCAGTGTATTGTCCACTTCTGATATTTTATTATTAATCATCTGGACCTCTTTTTTCAGGTTTTGAATTGTTTCCAATGCTGTATCAGTCTTGTTTGATTGCTCTTATAGAACTTTCCTGACTTCTTCCTTGTTTTCTTCCACCCCTTTTTGGAGCATTTGAATTTGTTTCCATTATTTTTCTGAATACCTTCTCAGGCAAATCCAAAACCTTCCCTTCCTCTTCTGGAAAGCCTTTGTCTGTCTCCAGCTCATTTGTCTCAGTTACTCTTTTATGTTTTTGGACATGTTTTGATATCTTTTGTTGTGTTTTGTTGGTCATTTCTAGTAGTTATATGGGTTTTTAATGCCTAAATGGATGTTTGTTGCTGTGTTATAAACTTATTGTGTGTCTTCTGGTGGATATGATCAGAAGATAGGCTTTCCTTTTCGCATGTAATGCTTAGCAGCTGTTATTGGCTTTTGTCTCAATGGTGGAATATTATGGGGTATGCTTGTAGCTTGTTTATATGGGCACAATTGCTGACTCTTCTTGGGTAATATAGGGAGAAAAAAGCTCCCACCTCCAGGAGAAATGAGTGATCAAAAGGCCCAAAAGCAGAAGAAATATAAAAGCAGAGACAAACCATCAATATCGTAGACATTAGTGAGCTGAAATGGACTGGTATTGGCCATTTTGAATCTGACAACCACATGGTTTACTGTGCTGTCCTCCCTTTGCTTCCCTGTATAATCTCTGCTAAATTCTGGATACAACTTGGAACTACTCTTCTTCTTCTTTTTAAACCTGTATAGTCTGTGCCTGTATTTTTCCTGGTGTCTGTTGCAATTTCTGTAGAATCTTGACCCTTTGTCCTGAAGAATACATGCCCTGAGCTTTGAGACTATAGAAGGGGCATTTTAAAGTTGCTTTAAACTGCTTGTGTCACTGACCACCTTCCTACAACATAACTGCTCTACCACTTTCTGTGTAGCGTCATTTCTTTTTGAGCAATGTTGCATTATTGTTGATGTTGTTAAATGCCATTGTCAGTTTTGACTCATAGTAATTCTGTATAGGGTTTCCGAGGAGTGGCTGGTGAGCTTGAACCACTGACTTTACAGTTCAAACTGACCTTGCAGTCCAGTGAATTAACCCACAGTGCCACATCAAATCATCCCCCAATTCACAGCTACATTATACAACATGGATTCAGACTATTGTGATCCGCTGCCTATTTTTGGAACCAGATCACTAAAAACCTTTTTTTTATTATTATATTATTTTTGCTGTTCTTGTTGTTAGTTTCCACTGAACTGGTTCTAATACGGTGACCTTCTGTACAACAGAATGAAATCCTGCCAGGTCCTATACCATCATCCCAACTGTTATGTTTGAGCCCATTGTTGCCACTGGGTCCATATATCTTGTTGAGGGTCTTCCCTCTTTTGTGCTTACTTTCCACTTTACCAAGCATGATGTCCTTCTCCAGGAACTGGTCCCTCCAAACAATCTGTCCATACTTCTTCTAAATCAGATTCATTAATTCTTCTGACAGGCTATGGTAGTTTCAATATTTTTCACCAACAGCATTATTCAAATGCATTGATTCTTCTCCAGTCCAACTTTCAATGCATATGAGGTCATTGAAAATGCCATGGTTTAGCCTAGAAGCAGCTTAGTTCTCAAAGTGGCATCTTTGTTCTTCAACACTCTAAAGAGCTCTTTAGTAGCAGATTTGCCCAAAGCATTATATCTTTTGGTTGCATGATGTCTGCTTTAATAAGTGCTGATTGTGCATACAAGTAAAATGGAATATCTGAAAATTCAATTTTTTCTCCATTTATCATGCTATTTATTGGTCCAGTTGTGAGGATTTTTGTTTACATTGAGCTGTAATCCATACTGAAGGCTGTAGTTTTTGATCTTCATCAGTAAGTATTTAAAGTAATATTGGCTTCCAACAAGCAATGCTGTGTTGTGTGCAGATCTCAGGCAGTCGTTCTCCAATCTAGAGGACATGTTATTCCTAGCTTCTTGGATTATTTGTCCAGCATACAGATTAAATCAGTATTGTGAAAAAATACAACAGTTTGAGTACGTATGATGAATGGTACACAACTTTCCTGACTTTAAACCATTCAGTATCCCCTTGTTCTATTTCAGTGACTGCTTTTTGGTTGATGTTCACATTCTGCATGAGCAGAGTGAAATGGAATCCCCATTCTTCATGATGTTGAGTATAGTGTGCGATGATCTACACTGTCTAATGGCTTTACAGAGTCAATAAAGCATAAGTAAACATATTTCTGGTATTATCTGCTTTCAGCCAAGATATATTGGATGTCAGCAATAATTACATGATAAGATGTTGCTTAATCAAGTCATGTCCAATATTGGATGCATTACACAGCATTTATAATGGAAAAACTTTTGCATTTATATTAATTGATACATTTATACATATATGCAATATTTGGATAATGGGTTGGGTATGGCAGAGATAATCAACATAAAATAAGTGGTGAAGTAGTGGAAAGTCAATGAGTCCTGTGGGGCTGGATTGAATCCCAGCACAGTTCTCACTTACAGTTGTTGCTGTTAAGTTCTGTAGAGTCAGTGCTGACTCATAGCAACCCTGTGTAGGGTTTCCAAGAAGGTTTGAACTGCTGACCTTGTGGTTGGTAGTTCAGTCATTATCCTACAGGTCCACTCAGTAATGAGGCTTAAATACACAACACATCATCTCAGTTTTGTGAAGAAAAAAAAATGAGAAAACTCCAAGCTGTTTCATATAATTTCTTATAATTAAATAATATCAATAGAATCATAGGAGTCCTGGTGTGGCACTGTAGGTTAAGCACTGCACTACTAACCACAAGGTCAGTGGTTCAGATGTATGTATCAGTCACTCCTTGGAAACCCTACACAGGGTTGCTGTGAGTCCCGACAATAGTCAAAATAATAATGTTACCTATAATTGAGTGAGTGTTTATGATGTGGTAAATGCAATTTTTAATGTGTTACATATGTTGTAAATGCCACCATGACACCCACATAGGAGGAATGTAATAATACACGGTAACTACTTTTGTTTAGTTTACTTGCTGTCATAAAGAGATGCCAAAATCAAAGTATACTGCAATGAAGAGGGGGAGATAGATGGCAAATGTTTAGGAAGAAGGAAATGAAGAGATATCCTATAGCATGAAGAAACTAATACAAGGGGACTTCAAAAAGTTTATGACAAAATGGAATTAAGTGATAACGGACATTTTCTATAAACTTTTTGAAGTTCCATTGTACATTATAGGAGTTAAAGGGGAAGGGTGCCAAACACTTCCTACAGCAGACAGTCCCAGACATGGAATGAGGAGTAACTAGTGCCTGGGTAAAGAGAAAGGAACATGTTTTGTTGTAAAGTACTTTGTAGGTGTATTTCTATAGACTATTGCTATATGTCTAAGCTTTTATTTCCACATGATCCTATATGCTGCACAGTGTCTATATTATAATTGTTTCAACTATATTAATAGTAAGAATGGGGAAAAGTTTTGATGAAGTCATACTATGTAATATAGTGTTTACTATTTTTTATTTCCTTTTCAGTTTCTGAGTTACTGACATATTATTGCAGCAAAACATATGTAGGGTCAATTCATGCTGAATAGTTATTAGAAACCATGATAACAAAAGTCATTACACTGCAGTTCAGTTTTGACAGTAAAATTTCTGCAACATTATCACAAATCCTCATGCATTAGTGCAATGATCCTTACTATAGCTTCATATTAGAATCAAAAGATTGCTGTAGCATGCTTGATACAAAAAGTCAAGCAAGCTAAATTCTTTTCTGCTTTTACAGATAACATTTGTTCCTCCTTTTCTGTGTACATCATGCAGACAGTAGCTTTGTTTTATGCACTTTTCTCAGTTGCCTATGAGTGCGTTGCTTATCTCTTTCTTTAAAAGCAGGATTTTTTCTTGAAAAGCCACACAATTCTGATGGCCAGAACCAAAGGAAACAATTTGAAAATGATTTTATATCTAGCATAACCTCACAAAATTCTAAACACTATGTGATTCACTGTATTATTGTTTTACCTCTTTTCAAATAATGTATCAGTTGTATATATATGTGCTATTAGCAGTAAAATAATTTGAAAAGGATTTTATATATCTGGTAAAAAAAAATTCTAAGCAGTATGCAATTCACATTTATTGTTTTACTTTGTTCATATAATATGTTATTGTTAAGTGCCATCAAGGTAGTCCTGATTCATGATGACACTGTATACGGTTTCTGAGGAACAGCTGGTGGGTTTGAACTGCTGACCTTGAGTCAGCTGTATGTATAAGTGTTCTTATCAATAATATACTATGATGGATAGTACAATATTTACAAAAGAACATTTGATATTAGTGTTTTGGAGTTGTTTGTTGGAAAAGCTGTCAGTTATCCTTCAGATGTCTAAAGAAAAATATTTTTAATGTCTATCTGTCCACAACATTTTTTCCATAGTTACTTGCAAACTAATCTTTAAAAGGTCAAACTAAACAAGTAAACCATTTATATTTATTCAAGGTCATGTTTATTCAATGTCTCTTTCAATAAAACAGAAATAAAGCATAATAAATGAGCTGAAACACCTCCAAAAATTGAGTAACTTCTTTCTTAGTTCCGGAATCAGGTTTATACAGGAGTCCTGGTGTGGTGCTGTGGATTAATGTGCTGGAATACAAAGTCATTTTCAACCTGAAGATGGGCAGCTCAAGTTCATCAGTCACTCTTCAGAAACCCTATACAGTGTAGATATGGGTTGGAACTAACTCAAAAGCACTTAACAACAACAAAGAATGTGGACATATGCACATTTCACTTTAGGCAAAATAAGTTATCTGTAAATTTGGGAATAAATAAAATCCTGCTTGTTGCTGTGTGTCACCGAATCAGTTTTAACTCATAGTGATCCTGTGTAGGGTTTCTGAGAAGCAGTTGGTGGGTTTGAACTACTGACATTTTCATTTGTGGTTATTCTATAGCACCACACTAGGACTCCTTAGTTCAGTCATAACTGAAATGATTGTGGGACTGCTGTACCAGAGCCAATCATGAAGGAAGAATTTCAAAACGATAAACAATCATCCCTAAATTATTTAATGTGTTTTATATTGGAGTTCTGGCACTGGATTGCTAACCATGAGGCTGGCAATTTAAATCTACCAGCCATTTTTCAGAAACTCGGGTTGCTGTGAATCAGAAATACTTTATGGACTTAACAAGTAACACAGCAAATATTGAATATTTTTACATTTGGACACATATTAATATATTCATGTAATATTCTTAACATTTGGACACATAATAGCATAATATAATAATAGTTAAAATTACATATTTTTCATGGCTCTAGGAGAGAATAACAATGACTAGCTCTTTTAATCATTATTAATTATAAGTTCATTGGCTATAGCAATTATTTTAATATTGCCAATCTATTTTCTTTCAGTTGCTATTAGTTCAAAGAAAATAAAATATTAGAAGTTATTTTAATTTTGCAAAATCTTTCTTAATGCAGAGTTTAAAGTTCATCCCTAAATATTCCATGTGCCATGGTATAGACTAGCTCAAATAATTTACAAATAGTGATAATAATACCAGTTTTGAGTCCCATGTTCTAATCATATATACGAAACAATCTGCTAAGTATTTTGGAATGTCAATTTTATTTAAATTCTGACATGAGTAAAAACATGTCAGTGAAGAGTATTTGTAGCATTCTTGGTAATTTATATGCTACAAAGACAGTTTCCAACTGGTTCATAATCACTTTTTTATTACAAAATATAAACAGGACAATATCAGTATTGGTGAGAAAGTATTAAACTTGCTGAGCAAGTATTATGTTTATAATAGTTTCACCTTTGTGCTAAAAGGCTACTAATGTTTCAATTCACAAATATGAATCTCTTACAATAAGTTGGCCAGATGGTTGTTCAAATTTCTTGGCATAGATGAGTGAGTGCCTCCAGTGCTGCCTAACTTTCTTGAAAGATTTCCATTTTTATTCCATCAATTCCTGGTGCCTCGTTCTTTTGCCAACTCCTTCAGTGTACCTTGGACTTCCTTCTTCAGCATCATTGGCTCTTGATCATATTACCTTTTGAAATGGTTGATCAACCATTTCCTTTTGGTACAGTGACTCTGTGTATTCCTTCCATCTTCTTTTGATGCTTTCTGTGTCATTCAATAATTTGTCCAGAGAATCCTTCAATAATTAAAGTTGAGGCTTGAATTTTTTATTCAGTTCAACTAGCTTGAGAAATGCTGAGTGTGTTCTCCTCTTTTGGTTTTCTGACTCCAAATCTTTGCACATTTTGTTGTAATATTTGACTCTGTCTTCTCGAGTTGACCTTTGAAATTTGCTGTTCAGTTCTTGTACGTCCTCATTTCTTCCATTTACTTTAGCATCTCTACCCTAAAGAGCAAGTTTCAGTGTCTCTTCTAACACTGATTTTGATCTTTTCCCTCTTTCTTATCTTCTTAATGACTTTTTAACCTATGTCCCTATTTATTCACATTTCCACACTCTTTTTAAAATAAGTGTTTTATGATTTAAGAGTCCTAACATAGATTAATGCACCAGACTGCAAAGCCGTTTGAACTGCAATGTCGGCAGTTCACGCTCACCAGCTGCACCTCAGAAACCCTATACAGGGTCATTATGTGTTGGAACCAACTTGATGGCAGTTAGCAACAACTAGATTTTCTACCTGATATCATTGAACTTTCTGTCATTTCTGTAACACATTACATAGGTAATTGTAGCTTTATTCATTATTATTATTTTTTTTTTTTAGAACAAGTTAGAAAAATATTTGTCCTCATAATTTTCCCCCATTATTTACTTGCCTGTTTCCATGTTTCAGCATGCATGGAAGTAGTTTATTAGGTTACAAAAAGTATTATTGTAGCTTATTTAAAATTTAAAATTTCAACATGAAAACACCAGTTCTCATCAAGTTTTGACACAGCATGTGTTGTCTTTCTTATCATTTATAAACTTTGCCAGATTTCTTGCTGTTGGCTCTCATAGCACATTTTGTGTTATGGTTATTTCTAGGAAATATCTTACTGTAGCACTGTGAGTTAATGTGCTGGATTGCAAAGTTGGTTTGAAGTGCATGGTTGGCAGCTAGAGCTTACCAGCTGCTCCTGGAAAACCATACACAGGGTCACTATGGGTCAGAACCGACTCAACGGCACTAAACAACAACACAATCATTTTGACAATGTCCAAATTTGAGTGGGATATTTAAAAAATAAATAGATCGTGTTTTACTTAGAGTTCACTTGTATAATATTGGAATGCAACTCTCCTTATCCCATGTGTCTTTGTAAACCCCAACTTTCATGCCTTCTCATATATTTGTAGATACATGATTTTCTATATTATGTATATGTCTTCACATATATAATTGTCTATTTTACAGTCTCCTATGGCTTTAGGGAGTCCTGGTGTGGGTGCTATGGGTTAATGCGCTGGGCTGCAAAGTCAGTTTGAACTGGAAGGTTGGCTGTTCAAGCTCATCAGCCACTCCACAGAAAACCTACACAGTGTTGCTATGGGTAGGAATCAACTCAAAGGCACTTAACAACTTAACAAATGGCTTTACCTGGCCAATTAAGTAATTGTCCATTGCTGTATTCCTTAACTGCCTCATATTTTTCTGATTACCGTAATGTCACTAAAGAGTCACGTTGAGGCACTGTAGGATAAGCAATGGACTGCTAACTGAAAGGTAGGTGGTTCAAACCCACCAGTCAGTCTCATAAACCCTATACAGGGTCACTGAAAGTTGACGGAACTTAATAGCATAGATGAGTTAGGAAAAAAGAAAGAAAGAAATGTATAGTTAACAACAGTGTTGCCATAGAATTGATTCCCATTCATGATAACCACGTTTGTTTCAGAGGACACCTTCAGTGACAGGACCGTTAGAAGTAAATTGTCAGGCTTCTCTTTTGAGGAACCTCTGAGTGGATTCAAATCATCAGCCTTTCAATGAGGAGCTGAGTACTCAATCCTTTGCAGGGCTCAAGGAATCTTGTATTTAGCTAAAGGATGGTAATAATATTAGCAGACATACAAGGTCACTTCAAAAAACTTGTAATTTATCATTTAATGGAATTAAATGATAAAGGAATTTTTCCACAAACTTTTTGAAGGCTTCTCGTATCTTCCATATTTAGAATAATATATATAGCATGTGAAAAACTGTGCTAGTTTCTTTACATTAAATACTTTTGCTTTAGCTTCTCAAACCTGTTAAGGAGGTTAATGTTCATCAGCTGCTCCTTGGAAACCCTGTACAAAGTCATTACGAGTCGAAACTGACTTGATGACACATAACAACAACAAACTATTAATTAGTTAGGAGCCCTGATGGTTAGGAGTACTGGTTTGGCACTGTAAGATAGGCACTGAACTGCTAACTGCAAGGTCAGTGGTTCAAATCCACCAGCCGCTCTGAGCTTGGAAACTCTATACAGGGTTGCTGTTAGTCCAAACCAATCTGACAGTACTTAACAATAACAACAGGTGGTTAGGCATTGGACTACTAACTGAAACATCAGTGGTTCAAATCTACTAAACTTTGGCTTACTGGTAAATATCATAATTAGCATTTATGAAGGACTTAGTTTGTGGTAAGGAACCCTGATAGTACACTGGCTAAAGCACTTGGATCCTAAGCCAAAGGTTGGTGATTCAAATACATTAATTAGTGTCTCTGTGGGAGTAATATGTGACAATCTGCTTCCATAGAGACCACAGCCCTACAAACCTTATAGGGCAGGTCTATTCTATCCCATAGGGACTTAACTGTAGTGGGTTTAGTTTTGAGGCATAAAATAGTTGGCAGAGTGCCTAGCATATACATCAATTTTGATTAGTAGCAATTCTATACCACACAATAGAACCACATCAGAGTTCCCCAAGTTGTAAATCTTCACAAAGTTGTAAAGCAGACTGCAACATCTTTCTCACACAAAACTGCTATTGTGTTCAAAACACCAACTTTTAACTTAGGAACCAAGCACTTTAACCACCATATCATCAGGGTTCCTCATTTCTATATTTTTGCAACCATCTTGCTAGGAATATTCTAATATATCTATTTAGTAGAGGCCCTGAGATATTAAATGAGTTGTCAGTAGCAAATCAAAAGAGCCCTGGTTACACAATGGTTAAATGCTCAACTACTAACCAAAAGGTTAGCAGTTTAAAGCCATCCAACAGTTGTCGGGGGAGAGAAGACCTAGTGATCTGCTCCCACAAAGATTAGAGCCAGAAAACTCTATAAAGCAGTTCTACTCTGCCAGTTAGGGTCACTGTGTGTCAGAATTGACAGGATAGTACAAAAGAACATCAATAGTAAATAATTAACATGACGTCAGATTCCACAGAACTTTAAAGTACTCCACCCACCTTCAGTAAGATTAAATCTCCAAAGAATGAATACATGACCTAAAGAAAACAGCTCCTGAATATGCTATAAATGATTATTCAACTCTGTAGGTTTGGGGAAAGATGATTACAAGCGCAGTTTTTTCCATATATTTTTGTCATTGCGATGCAAAGGGTTAGTTACGAAACTTAAACATCATTACGGTAACACTCCCACAGAATTGTAAGTCAATTACATTAGTAAGTTTTGTGTTAGCCAGGCCCAGGTAAAAAACACAACTTACTATCATAGAATAACCATCACAGGGAGTGTATACAATAAACACTTTACATGTTTCACTGTAATTTTTTAAAGTTTCAAATAGAGTTATGTCTTCTGTAATTGTGGTGGTGGTTGTGTGCCACTGACTTGGTTCAGACTCATGGTGGCTCTGTATAGGATACAACTGGTGGATCTGAACAACTGACCTTGCAGTTAGCAATCCAACTCCTAATCGACAATGCTGTCAGAGCTCCTTTTTAGAATTGCAGCATGAGCTTAAAACACAAAACAACCAATAGCAACAGCACACACAGAAAAACCAACATCTCTGAGCTCAGAATCTCTACAGATTTCAGAAAATATAACCTATCTATCTGAAAAGAAACCAAGTTTTTCTAGGACTTAACAGATAGTAAAAATGGGCTTTATCACTTTTTAATTAATGATACATGTAAGTAAATTTTCACAGATGTAAAATTTATGGCATGAAAGTTTCTTATTTCAATATTGTTGTTACTAAGTGCTGTCAAGTCAGTTCTGACTCATAGTAACCCTGTGTAGGGTTTCTGAGGACTTGAATTGCTGATCTTGTGGTTCACAGTCTAGTGCTGATCATAGAACACCACATCAGAAGTCCTCTGTTCTATATAGGATCATATTTTATAGAGTTCAATACACTAAATAAGTCCATTGGTTCTTAATACGTTTCCCAATAAGGAAGATTTCCACGGACAAGTGGATATTCAGGATAAACAGAGTTAACAGGTTTTTAAAACATATATTCGATATACAAGTGAAGTTTGATTTTTATATATCTATATCTATAGATTCCCAACAATATGGACTTACACCGTGGCAGCAACAATGGGCTCAAACATAACAGCTGTAAGAATGGCTCAGGACTGAGCATTGTTTCATTCTGTTGTGTATAAGTCAGAACTAACTCCAAGGCACCTTTCAACAAAAACAGCATCTAGCTAGCTATCTCTACCACGTATCTATCAGTGTGTCATACTGCAAATAGCTTGTGTGTTGCTGTGATTCTGGAAGCTATGCCACCAGTATTTCAAATACCAGCAAGGTCATCCATGGTTTTAGTGGAACTTCCAGAATAAGACATACTAGGAAAAAGATGGGGCAGGGCACTTTTGAAAGGTTAGCCGCTGAAAACTTTATGAATCACAGTGGAACATTGCCTGATATAATGCCAGATGATGAACCCTAAGTTCGGAAGGCACTCAAACTATAGCTGTGGAAAAGCTGTCTTCTCAAAATAGAGTCAACCTTAATAATGTGGGTAAAGCAAGCTTTGTGAACTTGTATTTGCTGATCGGCATGACTCTAAAAGAAAAGAAACAGAAACAAACATTCATTAATATTAGGAACATGGAATGTAAGAAAGTATGAATCTAGGGAAATTGGAAGTCACCAGAAATGAAATGCATACAAATAGGTATCGAAGGCATTAGTAAGCTGAAATGGACAGTTATTTGATATTTTGAATCAGACAATAAAATGACAAGTTTTAAATCAGACAATAAAAGACAATGCAAGGAATGACAAATTCAAGAGAAAATATCAGTAGTTGGAAAATATGGCCTCAGTGATAGAAAACATGCTGGAGATTGCATTACGGAATTTTGCAAGACCAATGACTTTTTCCTTGCAAATATGTTTTTTCAGCAACATAAATGGTGATTATACACATGGACCTCTTCAGATGGAAACAAAGGAAGCAAATTGGGAAGAGATCTGTTGAAGCTCAATATCATCAGTCAAAACAAGTCCAGGAGCCAACTGTAGGACAGACCATTAAATGCACATATACAAGTTCAGTCTGAAGCTGAAGAACACTAACAACTGAAGAAGAGATGAGTAGTTAGATGGCATCATACCATTATGCATGAAGAAAGGAAAAGGTTATTAAAAAGACAGGGAAGAAAGAAAAGGCTAAAGTGAATATCAGAAAATATTCTGAAACTTGCTCTTGAATGTGGAGAGGTTAAAGCAATTGGAAGAAAAAAATGAAAAGCTGAACAGAAAATTTCAAAGGGTGGCTAGAGAAGACAAAATAAAGTACTATAATGAAATGTGCAAAGACAGGAAATAAGAAAACCTAAAGGGAAGAATACTCTTAGAATTTCTCAAGCTTAAAAGATTGAATGAAAAAATTAAAGCCTTGGATTGAATTGGTTCGATTGGCAAAATATTGAATGACACAGGAAAAAAATTTAATAGATGGAAGGAATACACACAGTCATTGTATCAAAAAGAACTGGTTGACATGACATTCAACCATTTCAGGAGGTTCCATATGTTCAAGAACAGATGGTATTGAAGGAAGATGTTCAAGATGCACTAAAGGCATTGGCGAAAACAAAGCTCCAGAAGTTGACGTAATGCAAACTGAAATGTTTCAACCAGTGATGTAGACTGGAAACATTCAATAGTCTATGCCAAGAAATTTGGAAGACAGCTACCTGACTAACCAATTGAAAGAGATCCATATCTGTGACCATTCAAGGTAAAGATGATCCAACTTAATACAAACATTATAAAAAAATTTCCATGTAAATAAAGTGTTGCTGAAGGAAATGGAAAAATGGTTGCAGCAGTATTTTGACAGAAAATTTTCAGAAATCCAAGCTAGACTCAGAAGAGGACTTAAAACATAGGGTATCATTGATGAATTAAGACGCATCTTGGCAGATAGCAGAGAATATCAGAAAGATGTTTACTTGTTTTCTACTGACCATGCAAAGCATTGGACTTGGGCATAAAAGCAAACTAGGGATAGCATTGGGAAGAATAAGATTTCCAGTATACTTCATTGTGCTTGTGCAGAATCTTTCAACAGAACAAGAAGATATTGAAGGGTTTAACTCAGGACAGGTGTGCATTAGGGTTGCATTCTTTTCTGAAACTTGCTTAATCTGTGATGGTGGTGGTGGTGTGTGCCGTGAAGAATTGGTTCTAACTCATAGTGACCCTGTATAGGGTTTCTGAGGTTGTAAATCTTTATGAGAGCCAAACCACTAACCTCAAGGTTAGCAACCCAACACATAACCACTATGCTACCAGAGCTCCTTTACTTAATCTATAGGCTTAGAAGATAATATGTGAAATTGAGTTATATGAAGAAAAAAATGGTATCAGGCTTGGATGCTTTGCTTGCTGACAGCAGAGAGAACTTGGAACATTTACTGATGAAAATCAAAGACTAAGTCTTCAGTATGGATTACACCCCAGTGTAAAGAAAACAAAAAATCCTCACAACTGGACTAAGAAACAATGAATGATAAGCATAGAACATATCAAAGTTGTCAAAATTTTATTTTATTTGAGTATACAATCAATGCTCATGGAAGCAGCAGTCAAAAATCCTAGGATATACTGCATTGGGTAAGTATGTTGCAAAAGGTATCTTTAAGCGCTAAAGAGCAATGATATCACTTTTAGGACTAAGGTTTGCCTGATCCTAGAGGTGGCATTTTCAATTGCCTCATGTACATGAGAAAGCTGGAAAATCAATAAATAACACCACAACATAATTGATACATTTTAATTATGGTGTTGGCAAAGAATATTGAAAGTACTACCATGGACTGCCAGAAGAACAAACAAATCTGTGTTGGAAGAAGTATGTTCCTTAGAATGAGTATGGTGAGAAATCATCTCTCATATTTTGGACATGTTATCAGCAGGGACCAGTTCTTAGAACAGGACATCAAGGTACACGGTACAACAGGGGATCAGTAAAAAAGAAGACCCTCAATGAAATGGATTGACACAGTGGTTACAACAAAGGGCTCAAATATAACAATTGTGAGAATAACACACAACCATGTAGGCACTCACTCGTCTATGCCAAGAAATCTGGAAGACTGATTGGAAGAGATCTGTATTTGTGCCCGTTCCAAAGAGAGGTGACCCAATGGAATGCAGAAATCATTGGACAATATCTTTGATATCTCATGTAAGTAAAGTTTTACTAAAGGTAATACAGAAACAGCTGCAAGCATACATTGACAGAGAACTTTCAGAGGTTCAAGCTGGACTCAGAAGAGGCTGTGGAATGAGGGATATCATTACTGATGTCTGATGAATCTTGCTGAAAGCAGAGAATATCAGAAAGATGTTTGCCTGTGCTTTATTGACTATGCGAAGGCTTTCAATTGTGTGGACCATAACAAGCTATGGGCAACACTGCAAAGTATGTGTATTCCTGAGCCCTTAATTGTGCTCATGAGGAATCTGTACCTGGACCAAGAGGCAGTTGTTCGAACAGACCATGGGGACACTGAATGGCTTAAAATTAATAAAGATGTGCAACAGGATTGTATTCTTTCACCATACTTATTCAACCTGTATGTTGAGCAAATAATCTGAGAAGCTGAGTTATACGAAGAAAAATGTGGCATCAGGATTGGAGGAAGATTCATTAACAATCTGCCCTATGCAGATAACACAACTTTGCTTGTTGAAAGTGAAGAGGACTTAAAATATTTACTGATGAAGATCAAAGACCACAGCCTTTGGTATGGATTGCATCTCATTGTAAAGAAAACACAAATCCTCATAACGGGACCAATAAACAACATTCTTATCAATGGAAAAAAGATTGAAGTTGCAAGGACTTCATTCTTCTTGGATCAACTATCAACACTCATGGGAGCAGCAGTAAAGAAATCAAATGACATATTGCATTAGCCAAATCTGCTGCACAAGACCTTTTTTAAAGCATTGAAGAACAAAGATGTCAGCTTGAGGACTAAGGTGCGCCTGACCCAAGCCATGGTATTTTCAATAACCTCATATGCATGTGAAAGCTGGACAGTGAATAAGGAAGACAGTAAAAGAAGTGATGCTTTTGAGTTATGGTGTTGGAGGAGAATATTGAAAGTGCCATGGGCTGCCAAAAGAACCAACAGATCCGTGTTGGAAGAAGTGCAGCCAGTGTGATCTTGGAGGCCAGGATGGCCTGGCTTCATCTCTCATATTTCGGACATACTGTCAGAAGGGACCAGTTGCTGGAGAAGGACATTATGTTTGTTAAAGTGGAGAGTCAGAGAAAAAGAGGAAGATCCCCAGTGAGATGGACTGGGAAAGCAGCAGCATCAATGGACTCAAGCATGGCAACATTAGTGAGGTTGGCCCAGGATCGGGCAGTGTTCATTTCTGTTGTGTGTAGGGTCACTATGAGTCGGTACTGACTTGATGGCACCTAACAACAACAACAACCATGTAGTGTTTCATTCTGTTGTACGTAAGGTCCCTATGAGGTGGAATCACCTGTATGGCACTTAACAACAACCACATCTATCTATCTAATCTCCCTGTCTAATCACCATTTCTCAACTTTAAGACTATTGGCATTTTAGGCATGCATCTCACTGTTTCGGGGGTTTTCCATGTATTATGAGATGTCAGCAGCATCCCAGATCTCTATCTACTAGATGCCAGAAGCACCATCTGATCCAGATACAATAACCAAAAATGTCTCCAGGCATGACCAGATATCCAGATATTTCTTGGGGGAGAAGATTACTCTCTGGTGAAGAACTACTGGTGTATATTATATGTGTGGTTTTGTTTAATTTGATTGTCTTTGTTACATCAAGGGTCTCAATCACATTCTATAAGCCACTTTTAAGATGTTGGTGTTTAGTGCCGTCAAGTTGGTTCTGACTAATAGTGAGCCCAAATAGGGTTTCTGAGGTGTGGCTAGTGAACTTGAGCCGCCTACCTTGTGGTTCCAATTGACCTTATGGTCCAGTGCTTATCCTACAGCACCACAAAAAGGCAGTTCGTATTTCTACAATTCCACCAGATGATCTTAACATGGTATAAAATATGTTAAGTCTCCAAATCACTCGCACTTGTTACTCGATTAAGTAACTGGTTTGCATTAAGACAAGTTTAACACTTTAAAGTATAAATCAGAAATAAATTCTTCATTTTTGGTGCATTATTCTAGAGTTTTTACAATGGAAGGGAAATCCATTAGGTTAAAATAAGAAACTGCCAGCTGTTCACTCATGTCTCAGGTACTGTAAATGTTCTTCAAAAGTCTCCTTGCTATCAGGACTGACTGTGAGGGTTGGAAAAGTAAAGGTAGATGTTTTATAACAAAAGGGGGGGAATGGCTGATTTTGTAGTCCAGGAGTGGAGGTCCCTGGGACCATTAAGTGAGAGGAGCTGAGTGAAGGACCCAACCCAGAGAAGCAGTGATGCCAGAGATGGAGGCAATGATGTAGAAAAAATGGAGCAGCTGGGGACTCCGGACTCAGGGAGGGAAAGGGGCTGTGTGCTGATGGCCGGGGGACAGGCTTGTGGGGTGTACCCTTTGATTGTATGATGATGCATGGAGGGGACTGTAAT
>NW_006408533.1:13846546-13856515 GCF_000296735.1 Chrysochloris asiatica
TGGCCTTAAGGTTCGCAGCCCGATTCGTAACCGCTATGATTTCCATAGCCGATGTTATTTCTTTGGATATTTAAATAAATGCAAAACTCACCATTTAAAGTACAAAAGTAATTCAAGTGTGATTCAGAAGATGACATGGAACTAGGGATATGATTGCTGATGTCAGATGGATCTTGGATAAAAGCAGAGAATATCAGAAAGATGTTTGTTGTTGCTATTAAGTATTGTTGAGTCTATTCTGACTCATAGCAACCCTATATAGGGTTTCTGAGAAGCGGCTGGTGAGCTTGAATCACTAACCTTGAGGTTCAAACCTTGTGTTTTAGTCATTATGCAAAAACATTCGACTGTGTGGATAATAAAAACAACAACAGCAACATGGATAGCATTGGAAGAATGGGAATTCCAGAACACTTAATGGCGTTCATGATGAAACTGTACTTAGACGAAGAAGCAGTTATTCGAACAACACAATGGGATCAGTAGAAAGGTTTAAGATCAGAAAAAGTGTGTGCCAAGTTTGTATCCTTTCACCATATTTACTCAGTCTGTATACTGAGCAAATAATCTGAGAAACTGGATTATTTGAAGAAGAATGTAGTATGAAGATTGGAAAAGGATTCTTTAACAACCTACAATATGCACATTACACAAGCTTGCTTGCTGGAAGCCAAAAAAACTTAAAATATTTACTGATAAAGATCAAAGACTATATAAATTGCAGTATAGATTGCAGCTCAATGTAAAGAAAACAAAAGTCCTCACAACTGAACCAATAAGTAACATAATAATAAATAGAGAAAATTGAAGTTGTCAAATATTTCATTTTGCTTAGATCTACAATCAACACTCACAGAAGCAGCAGTCAAAAAATCAAATGATGTATTGCATTGGGCAAATATGCTGCAAAAGACATCTTTAAAGAGAAAAGATATCAGCTTGAAGACTAAGGTGTGCCTGGCCCAAATAATAATATTTTCAATCACTCATATTCATGTAAAGTTGAACACTGAATAAAGAATACCAAAGAAGGATCAATGCATTTGTGTTATAGTGTTAGAGAATAATACTGAAAGTACCTTGGCACGCCAGATAAACAAACAAATCTTTCTTTGAAGAAGTACAACCAGAATGTACCTTAGAAGCCGGAATGGCAAGAATTCTTCTCTGGACATGATATCAGGAGGAACTTGTTGTTGGAGGAGGACATCATGCTTGGTAAAGTGGAGGTCAGTGAAAAAAAAGAAAATCCTCAAAGAGAAATATTGACGTAGTAGCAGCAAAAATGGGCTCAAACATAATAAATGTTGTGAGAATTGCTCAGGACTAGGCAGTGTTTTGTTCTGTTGTGGATAGGACCACAATGAGTCAAAAACAATTCAATTCCATGGCACCATGACAACAACAAAGCACCATTTTAATATATGCAACCTAACAAGCAATACATAATACTCTAAGGAAGGAATTGTGTTTATTGCTACAAATAACTTTGACTCAATCAACCTAGTAAGTATTAGAGGAAAGTATGTTTAAAAATTAATGGAAGAGAGATTAGAAAATGTGCTAATATAGTTAATAGAATATACAAATTTTTGAGAATGTAAGATGGAAACTTTGTCCAAAGAGACCTACCAATGCAGATTAAAAAACAAAGATTCCCTCCTTAGTGGGTTAAAGAGATATTGCAGTAGAGCTGTAATTCTATGCTACATTCTAGGAAATAATCCAATGGACTCTGGGGATCACAATATTCAGTGTGGAAACAGACATGCAGTAATATAACCTTGTGCCTTCTATTGTAGGAGGATAAGGAAAAATATATTGTTACTAGGGTTCCATTTCATCCATGTACTGGGGCTTGTTAGAAATAAAACATGTTTAAATGTGTTTCTGCCATCGTTGGATAGCTGCAGACAAGTTTTCTCACTAATACACTTATCTTAGTCTCCTTGTTGTTGTTATCATTAGGTGCCATTGAGGCAGTACTGACCCATAGTGACCCTATGCACAACAGAATGAAACACTGCCCAGTCCTGGGCCAATCTCACAATTGTTGCCACACTTGAGCCCATTGATGCTGCCACTTTGCAAATCCATCTCGTTGGAGGTCTTCCTCTTTTTCTCTGACCCTCTATCTTGGTGGTGGTGGTGGTGGTGATGATTATGTGCTGTGGAGTCAGTTCTGACTCATAGCAACCCTGTACAGGGTTTCTGAGGCTGTAAATTGTTACGGAAGCAGAAAGCCTCATCTTTCGCCCACGGAACAGCTGGTAGTTTCAAATTGCTGACCTTGCGATTCCTGATTCATAACCACTATGCTACCAGAGTTCCTTGACCCTCTACTTTAGGTGTCTTCAAAAATAAGTCTGTTCAAAACTGTGGCTTCAGAGGGAATTTGCTGGCCCATTTAAATTCAAGGCAAAGAGGTTAGCTCAGAGGCTAAGGTAATTGTCTTTAAGAACTTCAAAGGGATAATCTTGATAGATTTTCTTAAAGAACACAGGGCGATCATGGGGGTTTATTATGAAGAAGCTTTAAGAAAACTAAAAACATTATTGGTAAGGAAAAGGGCAGGATATTTTTTTCTAACTCAACAATGCACCTGCTCATTCTTCAGGGTTAGTAAAGGCTCTCCTATGAAAATTTCTTTAGTAAACCTTATCTCACCCCCCATGTACCTCCTGATTCTTCGAGTAAATCAAAGGATGTCTTGCAATAATTTCATTGAGAAACTTTATTCTACCCTACAACCCTGACAGTACTCCTTCAGACTTATTTTTGCATCCAAAATTCAAAAAACACACCAAAGGAACACAATTTGAGTCCCATGATGATGTCAATAGTGACATTTTGATGTGGTATAAACCATAGAGAACAGAATTCTTCCGGAAGGGTTGTTGTCAGGTGCCATCGAGTCTAAACGAACTCATAGTGACCCCATGCACAGCAGAATGAAACAATGTCCAGTCCTGGGCCAACCTCACTTGAGTCCATCAATGATGCCATCTGGCCAATCCATCTCGTTGGGGTCTTCCTCTTTTTCTCTGACCCTCCACCTTAACCAGCATGACATCCTTCTCCAGCGACTGTTCCCTCCGGACAATAGGTCCAAAGTATGAGAGACGAAGTTTAGCCATCTTGGCCTCCAAGGAGCACCCTGGCTGCACTTCTTCCAAAACAGATCTATTGGTTCTTTTGGCAGTCCATGGCACTTTCAGTATTCTCCTCCAACACTACAACTCAAAGGCATCAATTCTTCTACGATCTTCCTTATTCACTGCCCAGCTTTCACATCCATATGAGGTTATTGAAAATACCATGGCTTGGATTAGGCACACCTTGGTCCTCAAGCTGACATCTCTGCTCTTCAATACTTTAAAAAGTTTCTGTGCAGCAGATTTGCCCAATGCAATACGTCATCAGATCTCTTGACTGCTGCTTCCGCGAGTATTGGCAGTTGATCCAAGAAGAATGAAGTCCTTGACGACTTCAATCTTTTCTCCATTGTTAAGAATGTTGTTTATTGGTCCAGTGGTGAGGATTTTTGTTTTCTTGATATTGAGATGCAATCTATGCTGAAGGCTGTGCTCTTTGATCTTCATCAGTAAATGTTTCAAGCAAGCAAGGTTATATCATCTGCATGTTGCAGATTGTTAATGAGTCTTTCTCCAATCCTGATGCCACGTTTTTCTTCACAGAACCCAGCTTCTCATATTATTTGCTCAGCATACAGGTTGATTAAGTATGGTGAATGAACACAACCTTGTTGCACATCTTTCCCAATTTTCAACCATTCAGTGTTCCCATGTTCTGTTTGAATAACTGCTTCTTGGTCCAAGTACAGATTCCTCAGAAGTACAATTAAGTGTTCTGGAATACTCATACTTCACAATGTTGTCCATAGCTTGTCATGATCCACACAATCAAAGGTCTTTGTGTAGTCAATAAAGCATAGGTAAACATCTTTCTGATATTCTCTGCTTTCAGCCAAGATCCATCGGACATCAGCGATGATATCTCTCGTTCCACAGCTTCTTCTGAATCCAGCTTGAACCTCTGGAAGTTTTCTGTCAATGTATGATTGTAGCCTTTCTGTATTACCTTTAGCAAAACTTTACTCGCTTGAGATACCAAAGAGATTGTCCTATGATTTCCGCATTCCGTTGGGTCACCTCTCTTTGGAATGGGCACAGATATGGATCTCTTCCAATCAGTCAGCCAGATAGTTGTCTTCCAAATTTCGTGGCAGAGATGAGTGAGTCCCTCTTGTGCCACCTCAATTTCTTGAAAGATTTCAATTTTTATCCCATCAATTCCTGGTGCCTTGTTCTTTGCCAATTCCTTTAATGCACTTTGGACTTCCTCCTTGAGTATCATTGGCTCTTGATCATACGGTACCATTTCCTTTTGGTACAAGGACTCTGTGTATTCCTTCCATATTTTCTTGATGCATTATGCTTCATTCAATAATTTGCCCAGAGAATCTTTCAATAACGAAAATTGAGGCTTGAGGGGTAGAGAGATTTAAACACTACCTTTAGAAGTATGACACTGTAGTATAAGCACTGAACTGCTAACCTCCCATTTACTCTTGGAAACCCTATACAAGGCTGCTGAGTCAGAAGCTACTCAACAGCACACAACTTCAACAACAGACCTAGATGGAGGATATGTCAATAAACAATAACATGGTAAACAGTGACGTATGCTCAACCTTGGAACAACAGGGCTCCATGATACAGGGATTGAGGCATGGTTTGAATAGGTTAAAGAGGGGAAATAATGTTAAGATTCTTGACTGTCTTATGAATCTTGGTTTCCCTTGCCCACTACTGTAAAATAGACACTTGAAGGGGAGAGAGGAATAGCTAGAAATATCACTAGAAAGCTTGTAAGCCAGTTTTCAGCCTATAACTGATTGGAATACCTAAAATGGGGCTAGAACTTGCCCAGTGAAAGAGGCTTCCTGTGGAGCCTTTGATCTCCAGCCAGAATCTTCTGAGGCAGGAAATTTCCACTTGAAAAGACAAACAGACCAGCCTGGAGCAGCTAGAGGAACAGAAGATACTTCTTGAAAGAAATTCCAGCAGGAAAAATCTGAAACAATAATGGCAATCTGATTGACTACTACAAGAGCAAGCAACTTGTTCACCAGGGAATTATCAAGACAAGCAATCAAGTCTCCTTAGGGCAAAGCCCCTTCCCAGACTGAAACTCAAATGGAATACATTAGCAGGCATGTAATCTCTTGCTGGTGACCACACTGGTCTACTGATAAGGGTAAGTGGGTGAAAAACAGCAATGAAGCTTTGGGCTAAGTCTGACCACGTTCAATATACTCCTGTCCATCTGGATCACGACTTGAGTGGCCAACAGTATAGCAAGACCTGGTGACTTCTGAGTGCATGAACAGGGACATAGTCACAGAGCACTAGAGTGGAGAGTGAAGTGCCCAGCTAATGTGAAATGAGGGTAGATGCCCAAGAATGCCCATACTTGCAGATAATACCCATTTGACCTAGCTTCAATGGTTGGATGATCAGAACTCAATTAGAGGAAGAAAGAAGAGGAAAAAGAGTGTAATCAGCTACAATTTGATGAACTTGATCTATACTTATGGATGTAGCAGCTTAAAAGAGGGAACATACCTTTAAAGCAAGGATCATTCCCAGCCCCTCTGTACACAGGGTTGACAGAGATGGTCAACTTAGACACAGGCTACCAAAAATGGGTGGTGCGGGAGAGCGGCAACAAAGGCACAAAATGACTGGCTTACAAGTTTTCAAGAGGGAGCTTAGTTTCAGAGAGTGTGGGGGAAGGTAGAATATCCACTGAAGGGATTCTATCCTGTCTAGATGGGACTGGTGAAAGGAGATGGGGATAAGACTCTTTTGGTTCAATGGTGAATAATTGCTATCAGGACTGATTGTGAGTGTTGCAAATGTTAAGGTAGACGTTTTGTAACAAAAGGAAGGGAGTGGTTGCTCTTGCAGTTCAGGAGTGTCAGACCCTGGGACCATCAAGGGAGAAGAGCAGAATGTGGGACCCTATTCAGAAAAGAAGTGATGCCAGAGATGGAGGCAGAGACAATGATGTGGAGAGATGGAGTGGCTGGGGACTCTAGACTTAAGAAGGGAGAGAGGGACTGTGTGTTGCCAGCCGGGGTGCTGACATGAAGGGTATACCCTTTGGTTTTTCGAATGGCTATACTATCCTGAGTACTTCAGTATACATCAAAAAAATGAAAAACAGAGGGATTGGAAGCAAATGCTTTTGAATGATGACACATGGAAGGGAATGAAATCATTGTAATGAAATGAAATATGATAGGATGAAAGTAAAGCTGATGCTCTCCCATGTAAATTATCACTCAATTCACAATAAAAACTTATAAAAAAAGAAACAATAACTTCACGTTTTGGTATTTGTGTTGAAAAAAGTACCTGTGGTTTTATAGCAATACTTTTGTTGTTCTTTCATATCTTTGTGTGTTATGGTTGCTTAATAAATTATTTTGAATAATTAATTAATTAATAGTATATAGAATTGCTCCCTGTTGTTCTTATTATTAGATCTTAGCTATCCTATGAGATAGTAGAACCTCTGAGGGTTTTCTAGGTTGTAATCTTTATAGGTTCCGACTCGATGGCACCTGACAACAACAACAACAACAATCTTTATAGGAGTAAATCAGTACGATTTTATCCAGAGGAGACACTAAATGGGTTCAAATTGCCAACCTTTTAGTATTCAAATACTAAACCGTTGTGTCACCTAGAGCCCAGCAAGCTGGGTTCCAGAGTAACCCTTTGTTTCATGTCCCTACATGAGTTCTTTTCAAGCCAGGGCACTTAAAGATGACACTCTCATCTGAGTATATTCTTAGGTTTATGCCTAGTACATCTCAGCTATTAGACTAGGGGCTCCCCTAAGTAATATGTTAAGACCATCGTGTCTTAAGTCGACTTAAGTTCTAATTTTCTGCACATGTGATAAATCGCTGAACAATAAATTTTCTCATCTGTAAAGTTGTTTTTTAAAAAAGAGTAGTATAATTTTACAGGCACATTTAGCTTTTTTTTTTTTTTTTTACTACTTAGAGTTAAGTGTAATCTCTGTTGAAATAAACAGCTTCCAATTAAATAAGGTAGTCCCCGCCAGAAAAATCATCATTTAAAAGGAAGTAGCTTCAGTGAAATAAAATTTGAAATATATTAATGAATCAAAGATGCCGTATCAGGTTGACACTGGGAGCATCAGCTATAATTTATGTGACTTTTAAATGCTTCCACTTGATGGGACATGTATGGGACTATTTAACAATGCTATAGTAAGAAGCTCTGGTAGCGTAGTGGTTATGAATCAGGCTGCATGCCACAAGGTCAGCAGTTCGAAACTACCAGCTGTTCCGCGGGAGAAAGATGAGGCTTTCTGCTCTCATAAAGCATTACAGCCTCGGAAACTGTACAGGGTCGCTATGAGTCGGAACCGACTCCACGGCATGGTGTTATGGTTATGAAACGGATTGAAAGTTTGAAAAACCTGTGTTGGATCTCTATCAGTCTCTCTTTTCCCCTAGGAGACCTCATGACATACATATTTTTAGATTCCATATCATCTATTGGATATAATCATGATAATAATAAAGAATCTCCTGGGAGTAATGAGAGGTATTTAAAAAAATAACGTTTCCAAATTGCATACTTCAGATGCCAGGTCCACATAAGTGTTTGATAAGTCCTGGCTGACACTGTAATGATTTTTATTCACTTTGTTTGAAAGCAAGGAGCCCTGGTGGTACATTAGTTAAGTGCTTGGAGTTGCTAACTGAAAGGATGGTTATTTGAGCCCACCCAGCAGTTCCATAGGAGAAAAGATCTGGTGATCTATCTGTTCCCATAAACATGACACTCTAGAAAGAGCAGCTCGACTCTGTCACATGTTACTCCTATAGCTGAAACAGACTAGACAACACTTAACAATAACAACTATAATTTGAAAGCACTATGATAGATCTTGGGATAGACAAGGGTTAAGCTTGACAAGTGGCTTAAAAAGAATTAATATTCATTTTAAGCAGCTTTGTAAAAGATCTTGTTTTCACTCAAGAGAACATATCAAAATTTGCATGCTTGATTAACTCACCTTTCTTTGCAGGTCTGAGGAGTAAGAACTTGAGATGCACTTAAAACAAATGCATGGTGATTTAATCAACAAATTCATGGATATTTAAAGAGGAAATATAAAATAACCATTCAAAAGCTTTATGAAAATGCCTCTCTCATGTAGAAGGAAAACTTGGTTTTCATATTCTTTTTTTCCCTTCATTCATTTATTGTGTTAACTTTGAGGTCTAAAAGATTTTATATTGGATTCTATTTGCTTGCTTACCCATGAACAAGGGCAAATACAAATTTTGCAGAATTGCTGTGTGTCTCTGATTTTAAAGGGCATGCATCCACTGCCCATATACACAATGTACAGGAAAGCATCACAGAACTTGTGCAGCAAATAAAGTACACAAAATTTCATCACCAGGTGATAAGTTCTGCACATTGTCACATTTGAGCATTCTATATATAAAATAATGTTTAACAGTGGGCCATAATTTTAAATTTGTTTTACTCTTCAGCTGGGCTTTCTTTTTATAAGCTTGGCCTAAAAATACAGAAAATGAAAGTGTGTAGTTTGTGCAAAAAGAAAAATATTCCCTAAGAAGCCCAATAATGAAAATGTAAGTATTCACCACTTCAAAAGGAATGCAGGCTTAGATGTAATGAAATTAGTGTAAAATATGGAAAATGATATGCAAAATTACTACAAGTGTGATTTCTTTTATCTGACAAAGGATTTGACAATTATACCAGAGATTGAATGATACTTTTGAATATGCCAAACAAAACTGACCAAAGGACTAGCTTTGGTCATATGACGGAAATGCAGTAATATCAAGGGAATGGACTAAAATATTAAAGAGTTTTCTCATTTTTGATAGCCAAATCCCATCCTGTAAGCAGTGCATTAGACGCTAATGACATACGATTTCTCACTGACAGATTTAACAGCATCAATAAGGTCTTTCTGTCCATTTCAGCAAATTGATCCTACATGACACTGACAAGGGCAGCCTGCACTTAATGACCTCCACCACTGAAGGATGAAAATGAAAAATGATTGGAAGTACAAATAAATCTTTGAAAGTTTCCCTGAAACAGGTGTGCTAAAAATGCTTCGTTTCAGAGATGGCAAACATAAACCCAATCTCCGAGTGTGCCCCATTGTCTATCGTTCACACCAGGCCCTCATTCCTTGTATTTTGTACCAAGATTGGCTTTAATATCAAAAATGAGATCAAGACTATTTTATTCTTACATTTAGACTATAGAAACAGTTTACTAGGGCTTCCTCTTAAAGGCATGAGTTCTTTGCTATTTATGCAGGTCTCCAAAATATTTGGTCATTTGTGACCAAAGGATTCTGTACAGATTGATAACAAGTGCACATCAAATTTATTTTTCTTTCCCTCTATTGGAAAAGGAAATACAGTACAATAATTGATTATTTGTTTTCTTTTTCAATTATCAGCAACATATGGAACATGTTTAACCTCAGTAACAATGTCAAATGCGTGAAATTAGTTGGACCAATGTTTCATGGATACACTGAAAACCTTCACTGATTCTGGCATGCTACGAAGACTAAGATTTTAGTAATTCTTTCCTCAAAATGCCTATTTCTTGTTCTACATTCATCTTGCCACCATTTCAATGAAAACATTTGAGAAAAATATACCTGTAGTTTAATACTTTACTCGTGGCACTTTCTCTTCCCTTTTTATTGGAGGCATACTCATATGTGTACTTTACTTTTCATTTTTATCATTACAGAGATTTTACAAAAATGTCTTCAGAAATCTCAGAAGCTATATATGCATATATATGGAAGGAGCTCTGGTAACATAGTGTTTAC
>NW_006408533.1:13857036-13860726 GCF_000296735.1 Chrysochloris asiatica
CATGGTGACCTTGTGTGTAATAGAGTAGACTATTCTAAAACAAGGTTTTCAATGGCTAATTGTTTCAGGAATAGATTGCCAGACCTTCATTCCGAGTCACTTTGGGTGGACTTGAACCTCCATCCAGAGTGTTAATCATTTGCACTACAATGAGATTCTACAACAGCATGTTGGTGGTGGCGGTGGTGGTGGTGCACCATCAAATTAGTTCCGACTCATAGTGACGCTGTATAGGGTTTCCAAGGCAGTAAATCTTTACGGGAGTAGAAGACCTCATCTGTCTTCCACAGAGCGGCTGGTAGATTCTAATTGCTACCTTTGCAGCTAACAGCCCAAGCTACCAGAGTTCTTTTTTTTTTGTTGTTGGCATCCCTTTATTTTCAAAGTAACTTCTTATGGGTGTCTCTTTTTAATTGCTTATAAATTGCTCTATGAAGTAAATCTTTTTTTAACAAATTTTAAAACAACAACAACAACAAAGCCCTGAGACAGAAGGGGTAAATAATTTGCTAAAATCACTGAATTAGTAACTGTGAATGCTTGCATTCAAGTCCTGGCTAGCAGCATTCTCAGTAATGAGGCAGACCTTGGGTAGTACAAACAATTAACATGTTCAGCTGCTAAGCTGCTAACTGAAAAGTTTGAGATTTACCCAAATGTAATTTGAGAATAAAGAGCTCTGGAAGTGTAGCGGTTACGAAACGGGCTGTGAACTGCAAGGTCAGCAGTTCAAAACTACCAGCTGTTCTGCAGGAGAAAGATGAGGCTTTCTGCTCCCGTAAGGATTTACAGCCTCAGAAACCCTGTACAGGGTCACTATGAGTCGGAACCGACTCCATGGCACTTAACAACAACAACAACAATCTGAGAATACCCAGAGTGATCCTTGGAAGAAAGGCCTACAGATCCACTTCTGAAAAATCAACCATACAAAACATTTTCAGGCACAGTTCTATACACATGGGATAGCCATGCATCAGAATTGACCCTACAGCAACTAAAGCAATGAAGGGTAGATATAGTATTGCAATTATAATATATACCTAAGTATGATGATGTCCTGGCGTGGCATTGAAGATAAGCATGTGACTGCTAGCCACAAGGTTAGTGTTTCAAACCCACCAGCCACTCCTCAGAAACCCTATATAGGAACTTATTCAATGACACTTAACAACAATAACCGTGTATGACACCAAGAGGTGAAAGGATAAATTAGCACTCTACTGATTTTTATGGCTAGGTGAAATGCAAAGACATAATCATTCCTCTATTTCCTGAAATTTGAATCCTGAAGGAGAAACAAGGATTCAAAGGAAAAGTGATTTTTCTCATCAGTGAGTACCTGGAGAAGAATATATAGCAAGTGGCCATATCTTAACACTGCACACATGGCACTCTCATCCTTCTTTATCTATGGTGTGCGCATATGTTCACTTTACTTTTCATTTTTTTAGCAGAAATTTTATAAAAATATCTTCAGAAATCTCAGTGATTTCCAGTAAACAGTCAGGGTCAGATGTTTCTTCGAGTTTCTAATGACTCTCCATATCTAATATAAAAATAGAAACAAAATTTGGAACTCATACATCTAGAGAAAACTTAGAGGCTTATCAGGGGAATTCACTGCACTTAGAATTGAAGTTTCAAGTGTATGCTAATATATATAAATTTACAAACCACACACACAAATGGCATTATTGGTCCAAATAATTTAAACAGCAATTAGTATCAAATGGTAGATTCAAAAGCAAGGCTTTCATTTCTCAAATATCTTTTTAAAATTCCATTTCAAATGTTTGACCAGAATATGAAACAAAGTATTATGGAAAGAAAACATGCTGTGTTGTATCAGGTTTGTTTGACCCTCAGATGAGGGACAGCTCGATTAACCACCCTTTACTTTGTACTTTATGTCAATAAATAATTATCTTAAAAACAAACAAAATAAGGGGAAAAAATACCTGTGCTTTATCTCTAACTGAAGCATCAAGTGACAACTGTCTATCATATTTATTGAAATATTTCTCCTTTTCTGTTAAGAATTGATCCTGTATCATTTGATATTCTTGAGCTAAGAGCAGATTTTCTTCTAGTGATTCAAGTTGTGTTTTCTAGAAAATAAAGAAATGAATACAAATATATTAATTTAACTCACTTTAATGTGTTTGAGTCTTTGCAACCTCTTTTGAAATATCTAAAACTGCTCTATTAATGTTACAATAAAATAACAAAACAACCAAAAATATTTTCTTTGGATTTAATAGTTTTCTTTCTTGATGCAGTCTTTTTTTTTTTTTTTTTTAATATCGATGTGAGTCATATGGGTTTGCCTGACTTTTGTTCCACCTTGTCCCATGCCATTTTTCCAGGTTTACTGCTATAATGTCTTGGGAAGTCATTGGTCCTGAGATGTCACTAAGTGTTGCAGGAGCCTCCTTCTAGTTTAACACTCATTTTCCTTTTCCTCACACCTCTGGCTCAGACACATAGAAGCTCAAATAAGAGCTTAGGACTCAGTCTCCAGAAGGGTCATATGCTTGCCACTCACAGAAAATAGTGGAGGGAAGAGTAGGAGAGCAGAAGATTCAAGATTTAGAAATACCCTGAGCCATGATTGATAGTATTAAAGGAGTCCTGATGTGATGCTGTGGTATAATACACTAGACCACATCAGTTTGAACCACAAGGTAGGTTGTTCAAGCTCACCAGTCACTCCTTGGAAACTTTATTCAGGGTCACTGTGAGTCAGAACCAACTCAATGGCATTTAACGACAATAAGAGCAAGCCATATTAATTCTGCTTCTGTGAGCAATTGAGAACTTTATATGATATATGTCACATACATGTCACATTTAATATAAATATCTTAGAAAATAACTTTGCAACAATATTGCTGTTGCTAAGTGTGGTCGAGTCATTCCAACTCATAGCTACCCTGTATATGGTTTCTGAGGAACAGCTGGAGAGTTTGAACCACTGACTTTGTAGTTCAAACTGACCATGAGTTTGAATGATTATCCTATAGCACCACACAACACCCATTAGTAAATTGGGGGTCAACTATAATTTTACGTTAGAGGTATGGATTCTGTTTAGTTGTTTATTCTGTTTGTATTTCTACCAAAGAAAACTTTATATTTCTTGCTTCAAGAAATACGGAATTTATCAGAGGCAGGGCTTGATGGCTGCTAGGGTGGAGGTGCAGTGAAGTTTGTTGTCAGTGATACCACAGAATACCAGGCAAAGCAGATCCAGGGCAGAGCTCCAAAACTCGGAACCACAGAGATAGGAATATTTAAAAGGTTTGAAGGCTTATACCTAGTGGGATTTGTAGCAAAAGTAAGAAATCTCATACTTTTGAATCTGCTGGGCTCAGCAGCCCTGAGCCAATAACTTGGGTGAAACCAACCAGCAAGACCAAGCACAGGAGCAGATACACCACGGAAAAATCCCACGGGAACCTTGGAGCAAAGGTGGACAATACACTTTGTTGGTTTTGCTTTGTTCTGATTTTCTTTTTGGTATCTGTTAATTGGCCTGGTGTTTGTGAACCTCCATTCTGGTGACTAGAGGGGGTGCCTGAGTGAGTGGACACCCCACACCCTCATCACTGGTGGGTTCTTCTGCCCCACATGCTCACAGATACTCTCAACCAAAGAGCTGGCCCCGAACTGTTTGTTTGTTTGTTT
>NW_006408533.1:13878236-13881308 GCF_000296735.1 Chrysochloris asiatica
CTGGAGAGCAAGTTTCAGAGTCTCTTCTGACATCTATTTTTATCTTTACATTCTTTCTTATCTTCTTAATGACTTCGTGCTTCTTGTGGTATGATGTTCTTGATGCCATCCCACAATTCTTCTAGTCTTCTCTCTTTAGTGTCTAATGCATCAAATCTGTATTTCAGATGATCTTTAAACTCCAACTCATAGTGACCCTGCATAAAGTTTCTGAGGCTGTAAAACTTTACAGGTGCAGAAAGCCTCGTCTTTCTCCCACAGAGAAGCTGGTAGATTTGAACTGCTAACCACGTGGTTATCAGCCCAGCTCTCACTACTCTGACAGAGCTCCTTCAATCACTAGGTATCTGCTGACAAATGTCATCAGAGAGCAGTGCTGCAAAAGTTGTGGAATCCACATTAAATTTACTTAATGGAACTTAATTTGGGGTATATCTGGTGATTTATGTGTTTTTTTTTCCACTGTGTAATATGCAGTTCTATTCCCAATTACATTCAGTTTCTGGATAGAACCAATTCTTACCACTTTTATAAGTTATAATTAAAATAGATACCAAGATATGAAATAGTGTCATTACACCAATGAATCTTCAACACTGTTGCATCAGTCATCATATTTTACTTTATTGCTTCCCAGTAATGAATGTACAAGAAGGATTTACTAATTCAATACCTATTCCTGAAAGTCAGTGACCTTCACATGTGCAGTGAAGTTTAAGTTTTTTAATTTTAAATAATAGTATCCTGCTGACATTGAAAATGTGGTTTTTTTTTTTCTTTTATGTCTAACTGTGATTCCACCTCACAACTTTGACTCGCTTAATTTCAACCAGTAGCATTATAACATGCAATGGAAACAAAGGTAGACTAATAATATTGGTGGAAATGTATCTGGAGGAAATAATGTTGCCAGCAGTGGAATTTGAACAGCTCATAAAAGGACAGCAGTTTAAGACATCTAAAAAGGCCATAAAATTGATGGTGGGAGGTGTTTTAAAAAGGTAAAGAATGAGAGAAATAAAATTACTTTCAAGAGCTTATAAATTCAAATCCAGCTGAGTCATCATATTAGTAGAAACTCAGTATTTAACATTTTGGCTAAATGTGCGCTTACTAAAAAGTTTTTGGATCAAAAGTCATTAATTAAAAAATATTTGTAATTCCTGATGATTAACATAATTTCACTCTGAGTAAGTTTACATTATTGTTCCATTTATTCATTTTTTTCATAGCTACTTTTTTCAATACTTTTTATTTCGTATTCACTGTATGCCAGGTTCTGAGATATAATACCCTCAAGGAGCTTACAGTCTGAGAACACAGGTTCTCAAAAAGCATTGAATGAATGAATGAATGAATGAAGAGAAACATAGTGGGAAATGTACATATTTATCACTATAGAACCACACATTTTATTTGTCCCTTTCTATGAAATAAACTCCACCACTTGTCTGTCAGTTTGTCGTACAGTGGTGGCTTGTGAGATGCTGTGATTCTGGAAGCTATGTCACGGGCATTTTAAATATCAGCAGGGTCACCCATAGTGGAAATGTTTCAGATGAGCTTCCAAACAGAAGGAAAAGATCAAAATGGATGTCAGAAAAGACACTGAAACTTGCTCTCCAGCATAGAGATGCTAAAGCAAATGGAAGAAATGTGGAGATACAAGAGTTGAACAGAATTTCAAAGGTCAGCTCAAGAAGAAAAAAATCAAGCATTACAACGAATTGTGCAAAGACCTAGAGTCAGAAAACCAAAAGGGAAGAACACACTCAACATTTCTCAAGCTGGGGGAACTGAAGAAAAAATTGAAGCCTCGACTTTCATTATGGAAGGATTCTCTGGGAAAATTATTGAATGATGCAGAAAGCATCAAAAGAAGATTGAAGGAATACACAGAGTCACGGTACCAAAAGGAAATGGTTTATGTTCAACTGTTTCAAGAGGTAGCATATGTTGTTATCAGGACTGCTTGTGAGGGTTGGAAATGTAAAGGTAGATGTTTTATCGCAAGGAGGGGAGTGATAAAGTTTTCAGTCTAGGAGGAGAGGTCCCTGGGACCATCAATGCAGAGGAGTGGAGAGTGGGACCCTACCAAGAGAAGCAGTGATGCCTGAGATGGAGACAGAAACAATTATGTGGAGAGATGGAGCAGCTGGGGACTTTAGATCCAGAGAGGGAGAGGAGCTATGTGCTGACAACAGGGGGGTAGGCTTGTAGTGTATACCGTTTGGTTGGTTGATGATACATGGAGGGATTGTAACCATGGCAATGAAACGATATACAGAAGGATGAATGTAAAACTGATGTTCTCCCATGTAAACTATCACATAATTCACAATAAAACATTAAAAAAAAAGAGGTAGCATATGATCAAAAGCCAATGATACTGAAGGAAGAAGTCCAAGGTGCACTGAATGAATAGGCAAAGAACAAGACACCAGAAATCCACGAAATGAAAATTGAAACCTTTCAAGAAAGTGAGGTGGCACTAGAGGCACTCACTTATCTATGCCAAGAAATTTGGAAGAAAACTATCTGGCCAACTGATTGTAAGAGATCTGTATCTGTGCCCATTCCAAAGAGAGGTGAACCAAAGGAATGAGGAAATCATTGGACAATCTCTTTGCTATCCCATGTGAGTAAAATTTTACTAAAGGCATTACAGAAACTGCTGCAACCAAACATTGACAGAGAACATCCAGAGGTTCAAGCTGGATTCAGAAGAGGACGTGGAATGAGGGATATCATTATTGATGTCTGATGGATCCTGGCTGAAAGCAGAGAATACCAGAAAGATGTCTGCCTGTGCTTCACTGACTATGCAAAAGTTTTCAATTGTATGGATCATGTCAAACTATGGACAACATTGCGAAGTATGAGTTTTCCAGAGCACTTTTGTACTCATGAGGAATCTACACATGAACGAAAAAGCAGTTGTTTGAACAGAACATGGGAACACTGAATGGTTTATAATTAAGAAAGGTGTGTGACAGGGTTGTATTCTTTCACCATACTTATTCAACCTGTATGCTGAGCAGATAATCTGAGAAGCTGGGTTCTATGAAGGAA
>NW_006408533.1:13881573-13898300 GCF_000296735.1 Chrysochloris asiatica
TCAACACTCATGGAAGCAGCAGTCAAGAAATCAAACGATGTATTTGCATTGGGCAAATCTGTTGCACAAGACCTTTTTAAAGTGTTGAAGGGCAAAGATATCAGCTTGAGGACTAAGGTGCACCTGAACCAAGCCATGGTATTTTCAATAACCTCATATACATGTGAAAGCTGGACATTGAATAAGGAAGACTATAGAAGATTTGATGCCTTTGAGTTATGGTGTTGGAGTAGAATATTGAAAGTATCATGGGCTGCCAAAAGAACAAACAGATCTGTGTTGGAAGAAGTGCAGCCAGAGTGCTCCTTGGTGGCCAGGATAGCCAAACTTCGCCTCTCCTACTTCAGACGTATTGTCAGGAGGGTCCAGTTGCTGGAGACGGATATCATGTTTCGTAAGGTAGAGGGTCAGAGAAAAAGAGGCAGACCCCCAAGTTAGATGGATTGGCAAAGTGGCAGCATCAATGGGCTCAAGCATGTCAACAATTGTGAGGTTAGCCCAGGATCGGGCAGTGTTTTGTTCTGTTGTGCATAGGGTTGCTATGAGTTGGTCTCGACTCAATGGCACCTAACAATACAACAGCAACAATGAAATAAATTATTGATAATATGTTGTTGTTGTTAAGTTCCAGGGAGTCGGTTCTGACTCACAGTGACCCTGTATATGGTTTCCAAAAAGAAGCTGATGTGTTTGAACTACCAACCTTATGATTATCAGTCCAGTGTTTATCTTACAGCACCAGCAGCCACCATTGTAATAATGAATTACATACATTTATAAAATTTGACCACTTGATCTTAAAAGACCTTAAACTAACAAATAAAAAGAATAAACACAATATGTTTCACACTGAACAGCATTCCATGGATATACTACTTTGCTCAGATGTGGGGTGCATAGGCAGGATTACTCTGAGCTCAAAGTCTCAACCTGTCTAGTTCCATCAGCACTGGACTATAGTAACTGAGGGCACACAGTCATAACCTACTAAATGGACCTTTAACAACAACTTGGTAGACTAAAATGAGCCCTTGCGATACATTGGATTAAGCAGTGGATTACTAACTGCAAAGTTGGTGATTCAAAACCTCCAGTTTCTCCCCAACAGAAAGATGAGCTGTCTCCTCTAAAAAATTTCTACAGTTTCAGAAAATCCAAATGAGCAGTTCTACTGTCTTCTAAGATTGTTATGAGTCAGAATCGACTTAATGGCAGTGGGTATAGTAGACTGATGACAATAATGATATGAAGAATTAGAATGACACTGTTGTTTGTGTGTTGTAGAGTCTGTTCTGACTCATAGTGTCTCTACATAGGATTTCCAAGGCTAAATTTCTCTAGAGAGCAGACAGCCTCATTCCCCGCCCCCCCCTTGGAACAGCTGGTGCCTTCAAATCACTGAACCTGGGGTTAACAAACCAGCGTGTTACCACTACACTACCAGAGCTCCAGAGTAAGACTAATTATTGTTGTTGTTAAGTGCCGTTGGATTGGTTCTGACTCATAGCAAACCTATATAGTTTCTGATGAGAAGCTAGTGGGTTTGAACCCTCAACCTTGTGGTTTGCAATCCAGTACTTATCATATATATACTCTGGTAGCGTAGTGGTTACGAATCGGGCTGTGAACCGGAAGGTCAGCAGTTCGAAACTACCAGCTGCTCCGCGGGAGAAAGATGAGGCGATCTGCTCCCGTAAAGATTTACAGCCTCGGAAACCCTATTCAGGGTCGCTATGGGTCGAAACCGACTCGACGGCACTTAACAACAACAACAACATATATAATCTGCTGGCTATCTATTTTGAAACACAGCTATCATTTTGTTTAGAATCCAGGCCACACAGAGAGGCCCTATGAATGTGTTCTAACAGCCCTAGCTTAAGTCTTGCTCAAGCATGCACAAGCTGGATGTATGAATGAATGATACTTCAGACAATTCAAGCCACAGTATTCAAGCTATTTAGACTCATAGTCCAGAAAGAAGGAAATTGTACAATCCACCTCTGCTATGCCTTTTCCAAATTCCCAACAGATAGATTCATGAGCATCATGAGTAATTGTTTCATGCCATGAAGTTCTGGGGCAGTTATATGATTATAGCACCAGGAATCTTCTGCAAGTTTACATGGCTAGTAAGTGGAGAAACTGGACTTTTCATTTGACTCCACATCCTACATGCATCTGATATTTTCTTTCCATATATATGATATTTTCTTTATAAACAAAATGTAGCACTATTAAGCAGAGCTGTCTTCATAAAGCCTAATGGCATTAAACAATCAAATTACTGAAATCCCTTGTTCGGAGTTCATTTTCACCAAGTAGCTATTTTACTATAGCCTGGTTAATTGATAGCTTGATGACAGAGAATGAGACTTCCTTGGAAGCTGTTTGTCATTGTAAATCAATAGATCAGCATATTGGTGATACATAATCAGATACTTGTGTGTGTTTAATCTACATGATTCCATAGTCCATGATTTGATTGTTGTTGTTGTTGTTGTTAAGTGCCATCGAGTCAATCCTGACCCATAGCAACCCTGTGTAGGGTTTCCGAGGAGCAGCTGGTGAGCTTGAACCACCAACCATGCAGTTCATACGGCTTTGCAGTCTGGCACATTAACTCACAGCGCCACACCAGATTTGATTAGACCTGATATATTTGCTGGCAAGACCAAATGCTGGATCTTCAAAATTAAGGCCTTTACAACTCTAAACTGTGGTTAATGTTCTGGTGTGGCACTGTAGGATAAGCACTGGGACTCAAGGTTGGTTTAAACTACAAGGTCAGCAGTTCAGACTCACCAGCCTACTTGGTGATACTTAACAACGGCAACAAGAAGTTAGCACTGAGGCCTGTAGAGATCCAGGTAGTGTAGACACTTACCCTGGAGAATGTATACATCTATTTGAACTATGGTTTTGTTTGTTTATTTGTTTTTAATTTAAGAGGGATTTTTGGTGTGGTGCTTTAATGTAAGTACTAGACTACTCAACACAAGGTTGGCAGTTCAAACCCTACACAGGGTTGCTATGATTAAGAACTGACTGAGAAGCACTTAACAACATCAACACATAATAAAGGAGATTGCAAGAGAAAAGTTTGTTATCACAGTCTAGAGAGGTGTTCATAATTAAAATGTTTTCACTCTACCAACATGTACAAGAAACCTGCATAGTCATCTACAGATTACTTGTTAATGAATTAGTCATGTGTCTGTGATTAAGCTGATGGTAGTATAGCATCTTTACTGTCAATTCCTCTTAATACAGACATTTGGATATCATTTCCCAGCCAGAGGAGCTAAGTTTGTTCTTTCATTTACATACTGTAAGTAAGTTGTCATCTTTTGACCCAGTTCTCAATCTAACTCTCTTGTCCTGATGCAATTATCTATTGCTGTCTCAGTTGATGTTTTCTGATGATCTATCTGTCATCTTCTGATTCTTCGTTTTTAATAGTTTAGTGCACACAGTCCTTGCATGCTTGCCTTTCGTCAGTGCTTTGCTGACTGCTGTTGCCACTCCCATATTCTTATGCAGAATAGCCCTCTCTCCATCTCATCCAATGTTGGAAAGAATTGACCTTCTGCCAAAGCACCAGGAAATAAAAATGGTTAGAATTGCTGGTGTCTATTCATTTTTACTCCAGGGCATCCCCATGTCTGACTTTTCATTTATTTGGTTAGTTGTTTATATTCAACCATTTGTTTAGAAAACTCTCAATAAATTACTCTATGGATTCAACCCTATGACTAACCTGGAGATAAAAATAAGGATAAGAAATTAACCTTGTCCACCAGGGGCTACAGACAAGTGTGGGAGAAGACACATGCAGAGATGTTAAGTCTGTTAGAGGTACAGTGGAGTAGATCCCACACGGTGGGGGAAACAAGGTCAGAAAGTGCTTCATAGAAGAAATAAGCAGTGACTGAAATCTTAGAAGAGCCAATTACATTTAGCAGTGATCAAAGCTGCCCTACCACATAGGTCAATAGATATTTGGGGAAAGTTGGGGAAAAATCAGAGCCAAGAAAAATATATTCTTGGTATTTTTAGAACTATTAGATTACCACCTATGATTTGAGAATTTGACTTTCCTAGACAATGTTGTTTTCTGCTATGTGATTGTTGGTGGTTATGTGCTGTGGAGTCGGTTCTGACTCATAGAGACCCTGTACAGGGTTTCCGAGGCTGTAAATCTTTACGGGAGCAGAAAGCCTCATCTTTCTCCCGCAGAACATCGGGTAGTTTCGAACTGTTGATCTTAACGTTCGCAACCTGATTCGTAACCACTACACTACCAGAGTGGGTAACCTTAAAATATTAATATCTATGAAAACAAGGAAATGTAGCCACATATTTAGTATACTGGTGATGGACCACTATTGAAAACAATATTCCATTCCAAGCACTAATGTCTCAGTAACATGATTCTGCATACATAGCCATGCATTACACTATCAATGTCGTGCCGTTAAATCCCCACAGAGCTCACATATGCCTTTAATGCATCTCTGTCAGCTTAGGGCAGTGCATTGGTACTTTTCCATGTGGTGATGCTTTGATGTTATTAAAGCAGGAATCAATATTAATACTGGTTAGGATGGGGAGGGAACAGACGTCAGAGAAACAAGACATGGGGGTTCTGTATCCTTTTGTGAACATGGTTTTCTGGAAAGTGCTCCCTTTGACTTATGGGCATCGATGTGGTGAAAATAAATATTTAAAATATATGCTGGTTCTCTAAAAATATGGCAAACGTTAAGAAAACAGTATATTTTATTGGTGCATCACCGACTGTGTGCATCATCACATTGAAGTTCGTTTAAGATCTATATACCAATTATTACTGAAAGCAAGATCTCAGTGTTACAAGAGAAAGTCTGTAAGAATGATATGTGCCAATATCTTGGAGTCTCAGAGGAACAAATAACTGTTTTAACTTTCCCAGGACTCAATTCCTTGTCTATGCTGCCATGGAAACCACCTGTTGTCTAGCTTTAGTTCTCTGATTGTTGTTGTTGTTGTTATATGCTGTGGAGTCGGTTCCCACTCATAGCGACCCTGCACAAAGTTTCCAAGGCTGTTAATCTTTACAGGAGCAGAACGCCTCATCTTTCTCCTGCGGAGCAGCTGGTAGTTTCGAACTGCTGACCTTGCGGTTTGCAGCCTGATTCGTAACCACGATGCTACCAGAGCTCCTGGATAATCAGTCTTAAAAGAACATCTTTTATTTTTAAGTAAACAAATTAGTTTTCTACATCAAGATGGTTACATGCTTCAGACACTACATATCATCATCCTTGGCAAAATGTTCTCTGTTCACTCATTGATTCCACAAATACTTACTGAGCAACGAATAAACATTAAGCACCAGGGGGAACACTGTGAGAGACCAAACACACCTTTAAGACACTTTGAGATGAAAGCCTGTCCCAGCTAAAGAGTCAAGGGGGATATTTTCTTTAGATACCTCACACCAGTGTCCATATACAGGACTCTTTATTTTAACGCCCTAAGAGGGCTATAAATTTAGCTATTTTGCTGATTTACTCCTACAGTTTACTAATGGGTACTATGATATTGGCTCTTAAAATTCAAAAGAGATCCTTTTTTGTCTGTATATTCTACTTATTTGACTAAACACTATTGATAGCAGCATTAAATAATACACAATTTCAGTTACGAAGGAGCTTGCCATCTCAGGGAATTGAGACATTCTCAAAGCTAACTATATTATAATACATTACACATGAAAAAGTTAAAAGATATATCCAGATAATGTTCACAAGAGAACAGAGCAAGCGAAAGTGATAAGCAAAATTTCAAGGAGATGCTTGTTTTAAAAAACAATTCAGTATATGGGGTTCTGTATGTGCTTTCAGTAGTGAAACCCTGGCCTAGAAATAGAAATTAAAATGCATCTGATTAGTGTGGATGTGTGGTCAAAAATGAAACCTTTACCTCCATGTCGACTGTAGTCTTTCTCATCTACTCCAAGGCTCTAAGAAATCCTGTACAAGAGCCACTTCTATTGGCTATTAAATTTCTACGTGGTCCAATTTTTATAATAAATCTATGTCTAATCAAATAATTTGTTAGATCCCACCAAATAAACAAATTATGCAGTAAGAAAGAGTAAAACTCAGTTTCACCAAGTCTATATTCCTAATGAATTTCTCCAATTTAAGGTACATGATTTAGACCATCGCATTAAAATATGTGTTGTCTTAGAATAGTCCCTGATACATGGTATGTCTTCAGTAGTGGCAATCTTAGCATTAATATGCCTCTTAAATGAATGCATAACTTCTAAAATACACTTTAATTTTAGCCCTAATTATATTTTTGAATTTCATAATGTTTTCCCCTACTATTATTTTAGATTGTTCAACAAAAACATATTTGTATATTATTTCTTTGTTAAATGTTTCTATGCATCATCATGATTTAGTTATATTTCAATTTCTCAAAATTTTAAATTATATTTTTAAAAGTCTGCTTACTCTTTCCATAGTTTTCTGTAAGAGGTTTCACAAAAATTTCCTCTTTGTGTATACCTCCTGATTGGAATAGTTCAAGATTTAGAAAGGTTTCCTATTTACTCACATTTTAATGATATACATTTCTACTTCACTGGTGGAAAAGGCTGATCAGTCACAGAAAGGTCAGTTAACACTAAATAGACCCTTTCTTGATGTAATTACAAAGAATAATATCTTTGTGCTGATGGCCTTGCACATTGAGTGTGTGATGCAGAGAATTAATGTGCTGCCTTGTTGGCCCATGGGATACAGATTCCAATACAATAACCACAACTTATTCTAATTATGCGGCTTTAAAAGGTCATCAGCAAAAAGAGTTAAGGAATTATCAACTAAGTTTATCATAAAGTAATAATGTGCTACATAAATGAAGAAACTGTAAGAACAGTACCTAGAAAGTTCATTAGAAGTGAGAAAGAAACTGAGCTGAGAGTTCCTGGGGCATATGTTAAGACATAAATAAAATAAACTGTTCTAAAAATTAAAATATATGTTATTCCAGAAATGCTTATTGATGTATTCAGCTGACTTGATCTCACCTTATATTTGTAGCAAATGTTTAATATAAAATAACATTTCCATATTTAATGCCAATTCCATGAACACAAGGTTGTAACAAAGTTTAATTATATTTTTTTAAGGTTATTTTTGTTATAAAATAATTCCTGCTGGTATAAAATAATTGGCATATTTAATGCCAATTCCATGAACACAAGGTTGTAACAAAGTTTAATTATATATTTTTTAAGGTTATTTTTGCTATAAAATAATTCCTGCTGGTTACATTATATAGAGATGGGTATGAAGTAGAAAATTCAAACTCCTCTTCATAGCCATTGTCATTCTTACACAACAGAGATGGCATTCAACCCAACACCCTTTCTGGGGGTCTACTGCGTCCTGGTGTGGCTCTGTGGGGTAAGCACTGAATATCTAACCTCAGAGTTGGTAGTTCAAACCCACTTAATGCTCCTCAGAAATCCTATACACTGTTGCTATAAGTCGGAACCAACTCCATGGCAACCGCCTTCTAATCTTGGATGTGAATTACAGGATCCTTAAAATTCTAGAGTGATATATGTGAATAATCTAACTTTTAATGCACTAGAGAATTATAGTGCTGTTGTTGTTAAATGCTGTTAAGCTGGTTCTGACTCATAATGATGCTCTATAGGATTTCTAAGAAGCAGCTAGTTGGTTTGAGCTGTCAACCTTGGGTTTAGCAGTTCAGTGTTTATCACACAGTAACGCTCCAGGAGGAGAGATCCCCAGATAGGACCTCAGCCTTAATTTAATATTTCTACTGCCTTCACATGCAACTTTGGACTTGAACCAAAATTTAAATACATATATATCTGATATATATATAAAATATATACATACATAATGTATAAATACACACATACATATGTGAATTATGTATGTGTTATATATGCATATATAATATATATGCATATGTAACACATACACACATATATTATATATATTATATTATATATATACACACACATACATACATACGGGAGCCCTGGTTGGTGCTGTAGAATCAGCGCTCAACTACAAATCACAGGTAAGCAGTTCAAACCCACCAGTGACTCCTTAGAAAACCTACATAGGTTTGCTATGAGTCAGAACTGTGTACTGATGGTATTTGACACTTAACAACACTCAGATTTTCTGTTTGGGGAAATGAAATGTCCTGAGAATTTTTATCCACCTCATGGGACACTGCCCCACCCTTTTATTTTTTTCTCAAGAAGAAGCAGAAATGATAGCATCTAAGGCCATTTTTTTGCAGATGGTGGTACAATGGGTTAAGCATTTGGGCTATAAATGGAAAGGTTTGACAGCTAAAACACACTAGCAGCTTTACAAAAGAAAGAAGAAGCAATCATTCAGCTTTGATAAAGACTTGAGTTTTTTGTTATATTTTGTTTACTCTCCCAAATAATTTAATTTCACTATGACAATTATATACTAGACAAATCCAGCCTACTGCATGCTTTATAAATAAATTTTAGTAGAACACAATCACACTCATTTCTCTGTATATATTTACAGAGGCCCAGTGTGCTGCTGCTAACCATAAGGTTGGTGATTCAAACCCACCAGCCACTACTCCCAAACCTTATACAGGGTTGCTATAAGTTGGAACTGACTGGAGAGCCCTGAACAAAACAACAGCTGCTTTTACTCTACAAAAACCCAAACCCACAGTCATCGAGTTGAGTCTAATTCATAACAACCCTACAGGAGAAAGTAAAACTGTTCCTGTGGTTTCCTGGGATGTAAATCTTCAATAGAAGCAGATTGTCACATCTTTCTATCACTGAGTAGTTGGAGGGTCCAACCTGCTGATCTTTCAGGTTCGCAGGTAAGCACTTAACTACTGTATAAACAGGACTTCTTCTATAGGAGAAAACCTACAAAACTAAACTCACTATCATCAAGTCAATAACAACTCATATTCACCCTGTATAGAGTAGGGTTTCCACAGCTATAAATTATGAGAGCAGAAAGTCTCATTTTCTCCCCCACAGAGCAACTGGTGGGTTTGAACTGCCAATCTTGAGAGTAGCAGTCGATTGCTTATCCTATTGTATCACCAGAGCATTTTTTTCTACAGGAGTTGCTGTTAAGTGCTGTTCTGACTCACAGCAGGGTTTCTAAGGAGCAGCTGGTGTGATTGAACCACCGACCTTGCTGTTCAAACCGACCTTTCAGTACAGCATGAGTAATAAGATAGAGACTGTCACTCTGAAGAAAAGTGTGCCAACCCCTCCGGTTTTTAGGTGCCATCGAGTTGGTTCTGACTTACAGTGACTCTATGTACAATAGAACAAAACACTGGCCAATTCTGCACCATCCTTGCAAATACTGTTACATTTGAACCCATTGCAACTGTCACTGTGCCAATACATTTCATTGGCGGGTATTCCTCTCTTTTCTGACCCTCCATTTTACCAAGCATAATTTCCTTTTCCAGGGACAGGTCTCTCCTGATAACATGTCTGAAGTATCTTTCGCCATCCTGGCTTCTAAAGAACATTCTGGCTCTACCTCTTCCAGCACAGATTTGTTTGTTCTTCTGGCAGTCCATGGTACTTTTAGTACTCTTCTTCAACACCATAACTGAAGTGCATCCATTCTTCTATGGTCTACCTTACTCATTGCCCAAATTTCACGGGCATATGAAACAATTAAAAATACCATGGCTTGGGTCAGGCATATATTAGTCCTCAAAATGACATTTTTGGTCTTAAACACTTTAAAGAGGTCTTTTGAAACAGATTTGCCTAATGCAACATGTCATTTGATTTCTTAACTACTGCTTCCATGAGTGTTGATAGTGGATACAAGCCAAATGAAGTCCTTGACAACTTCAATCTTTTTTCTATTTATCATGATGTTGTTTACTGGCCCCGATTTTTGTTTTGTTTACATTAAGGAGCAATCAATCCATTTTGAAGGCTGTAGTCTTTGATCTTCACAGCTGATGAGCTTGAACTACCTATCTTACGGTTCAAACCAACCTTGCAGTCCAATGCATTAACCTACAGTGCCACACCAAGACTCCAATTAATACATTAGTGTCAGCAAAACTAAGTCTTAATTCAAAATAATCTAAAAGTCTCACTCATGACCTATTTTGGTTGTACTTATGTCTGTGCATAAGTGGTGTAGTGGGTTAAGCATTGGGCTGTTGACCACAAAATCAGCAATTGGAATTCAACAGCTAGTCCATATGAGAAGAAAATGCTTTCTGCTCTCATATAACTTACAGTTTTGAAAATCTTACAGAACAGTTCTACTATTTCCTATAGGGATGCAATGAGTCAGAATGGACTCAATGGTTGAGTCAGAATTAACTCAATGGTAGTGGGTTTGGTGGGTATGTCTGTGCATAGAAAGAAATTGCTGGAATGCATTTTCTTTATATTTCTAGCACAGGCATGTACTAAGATGGTTCATAGTTTACAACTAGTAACCTGAAAGGTGTCTCCTCATTCTTAATAAAATTTTTAGATATTTGTGTGATTTTTTGTTATTGTTAGTGGATTTGAGTCATTTCCATCTTATAATAATACCTCTATGTTCAACAGAACAAAACAGTCTAGACCTGGACTATCCTCACAATCATTACTATGTTTGAGCCAACTGTTGCAAACACTGTGCCAGTCTATCTCATTGACAGTCTTCCTCTTTTTCACTGAAATCTCTACTTACCAGGCATGATATCTTTCTCCAGGATTGGTCCCATATTTGGATAATGTGTCCAAAGTACATGAAATGAAGTCTAGCTATTCTTACTTCTTGGGAGAATTCTAGCTGTGCTTTGTCCAAGTAAGAATTGCTTGTTCTCCATGCTGTCAAGAGTATATATAATATTCTTGGCCAACACTGTAATTCAAAGGTATGAATTCTTTTTGATCTTCCTTACTTACTGTCCAGCTTTGACATGCTTGTGAGTTAATTGAAAATAATATGGTTTGGTTCAGCTGCATCTTACTTCTCAAAGTGATAGCTTTCTTTTTTAACACCTGAAGGAGGTTTTTTGCAATACATTTGTCCAATGCAATATGCCCTTCTATTTCTTGACTGCTTATTTTATGGGCATTGATTGCAGTGTTGATTGTGGATCCAAGTAAAATGAAATCCTTGACAACTTCAAACCTTTCTCCATTTATCATGATGTTGCTTATTCGTCCAATTGTGAGGATGTTTGTTTTCTTTACATTGAAGTATAATTTATACTGAAAGCTATAACTTCAAGTCTTCTGTGCTTTCAGAGAGCACGTTTGTGTCAACTGCATATTTGTTTTGTGTAGATATTACAGTACAAGAAATGAGAGGTCTCAGTTTTCTACTTTTGCAACTTCTGTTTTGAGATTCAAGGATAAAATTTATGTTGCAAAGTTGCAACATAAATTGGATATATAAGTGTCCAATCATTTACCAAATAGCTAAGTGAAATATGGTGGAGAGCTACCAAGAAGGGTGAACAGATATCTGAATAAATTAATGAGACATGTGGATTGTTCTTGACTAGATAAAATGACTTCTTCCTCACTGTCTTTCTCAAGCATGAATCATTCTACTGTCTAAGATCCTTTTACTACTCTTCCCTACTGAAGACTGGTGTACTGCTGTGGCGCTGTGGGTTAATGCGCTGAACTGCAAGGTCGGTTTGAACCGCAAGTTCAGTGGTTCAAGTTCACCAGCTGTTCCTGGGAAACCCTATACAGGGTCGCTATGAGTCAGAAATGAATCAATGGCATTTAACAAAAACAACTGAAGACACTGTCTTTCTTTCTCATCATTTCTCCCATAGTCTACTCTTTCCAAGTAATTTATTTCTTCTCATTTGATGGTACAGATATATCATTGTTTCAAAGAGTTAAAAAAAAGGGGAGGGAGGGATTTAGGAGTGACTCATTTATACAAGAGAGGTTCAAAAATAGAGTTAAAAGATAATGGAATTTTTCCACAACATACCTGAAACCCCCTTATACTTTCCAAAAAATAAGGTATTTTATTAAAATCTAATGGAATTAATAGAACCCACTGTCACTGAGTTGATTCCAACTCATAGTAACCCTAAAGGACACAGTGATGGTGGTGGTTGTGGTGGTGGTTATGTGCTGTGGAGTCAGTTCTCGCTCATATTAACCTTGTATAGGGTTTTCGATTCTGTAAATCTTTACAGAAGTAGACTGCCTCATCGTTCTCCTATTGAACAGCTGGTGAATTCAAACTGCTAACTTTTGGTGAGCAGTACAAAGCTTAAAACACTCTGCCACCAGAGCTCCTTTGGGAGGAATAGAGAGTGAGATATCTCTTGTAGGATATATTGTATGGTTGCCTTCTTTTTGATGTTACCTACTGATGTTATCTACTCCTGGTGTGGTACGGTAGGATCAGCACTGGACTGCGAATCACAGGTCGGCAGTTCAAACCCACCAGCTGCACCTCGGAAATCCTACACAGGGTCACTATAAGTCAGAACCAATTGGACAGCAGTTAGCAACAACAACTGCCATTGAGTTGATTAAGACTCATAGTGATCTTACATAGAGTTTCTGAGGGTGAAATTTTTATTCTACAGAGCAGCTGTACTGTGGTAACAAATTTATGAAATTGAAAACTATTGGTCTACACAGAGGGACTGGGTAGAGATATGTTTTATACTTTTCTGCCAATATGCCATTTCAGCCTGCCAGGTGCATACAAGGCTATTATTAAGATAACAAAATTAACTAGAGTTAAATGTGCAACAAATGCAACTGCAGTCTTATGTATACACAGAAACATATATATATATATATATATATTTATATTTCTAACATGCTGACACATATGGAAAGAACCAGAGGCCTAGAAGGAATATTGAACTAGAATCTCCCTACGTGAGATGTTGTTGTGTGCTGTGGAGTTGGTTCAAACTCATAGCAACACCATATAGGGTTTCTGAGAGTGCTAGTGGGTTTTAATTGCCGACCTTTAGGTTAGCAGTCCAGTGCATATCTTCTGGCGCCACACCAGGACTCAAAAACAGGACACAAAAACAACAAATTTAGTAACTATAATAAGGTATTCATGATTGGGAAGTGATTTCTATTTGGTTGAGAGTAGATACTGTATATGTTGGCATTGGTGGAATGAATAATATGAGCATTCTCAGCTTCTCTTGGAAAAGTGGCACTGGGTGGGCCACAGCCATGCTATAGTACTGCATTATGCATATTGCTGTTCTATGCTATAGTACTGCATTATGCATATTGCTGTTCCTGCAATCAACATTTCTTATAACAGCTGATATTTGTACCAAGTTCCTCATTTTGTGTCTTCTTAATTTTTGCCTCAGTGTTTGCTACCCAGTAGGCTCTTGGTAATCTATAAACATGAATTAATAGATGATTAAAACTGCATAATACTCGTGCCTAGTTGAATGCAGAGATATGTGCACAATGAAAATGGGTTAAATGAACTTTTGATGTTATTTATTTTTAAAAGTATATATTTTAGTCCAGCAGTAGTTTTAAATGAAGTGACTTTTCAGAGTAATGTACCTGACTGGCATTTTACATGTATTTTTTTTCCCATAGAGAAACGCTTTACAAATCATTTTTGCAACATAAAAACATAGGAATTTATCCATTTACATTTTGACTAAGAAAAATAATAAGGTTTCCAGTTCTTTAAATCCTTGTTTGCAAAAGCATTTCACTGTATAATCTCTCTGTGTTGTATTCCCGCTTACTTGTAGGTTTTCCTTGGAAGACTAACAGAAATCTAAGCTACCTGCTTTGCTGCCTTTATACACTTTGCTAAGCTGTGTTCTCACAACTCAGAAGATTAAAATTAAAAAAAAAAAAGTAAGACAGTTTCACATGAAATAACTATAGTTGATTTTTTTAAATTACTGAGGATCTTCATGGTGGCAGATGAATATGAACATTTTAAGAAAATTGAAAACAGTAAGTAAGAATACAAAAAGCAGCATTCAAATGATCTTAACCCAAATATTTTTTTAAAATCATAAGCCTCCTGCATATGCTAATGAGTTAAGTATGGAAACATATATCTAAAATTGAAAGAACATTCTATATACTGCACAATTCCAGAGGAGTCACCCTTTCTTTTTCCCAAGTCTTCTTAAGTGTTCGTCCCTTTCCCTAAATGCTTCTCTTTCAATTCCACCTCCCTTCCCATAAAAAAGAGAGACAGGGAAGGAGGGAAGAAGAAATGGAATGAGGAAGAAAAGCTAACTTCCCTAACATTAAATCCAACATCCCCTCCAGAAATCTTCAGAATCATCAGGTTGAGGGGCCCGAGGACAACCTTTATGTAGAAACCTGCTCACATGCAGCCAGGTGCCGATATTTGGTCCTGGCCAAATTGAAAAACTCTTTAGAGCTAGATTATGAATACAGGGCTCATGGAATCTATCCGAAGTCTAAATGGACCATTCATTCAATGATCAAATTAATTCTTCCAAAGATGTGTTCTTGGGGATTCTCAAGGATGACTCTTTAAGCTTTATTTTTGGGATGCTGTGAGTTGTGAAAATACATTGTAAACGCGGCTTTGAAAATATAAGTTACAGAATTTCGAGGTGAGAGGGATATTCTGAACTAACTGAGAAGGACCATCTACTCACATGAGTGTTAAAAGTTGAGATTCTTTCCCAGCTGAAATTCGGAGTGATCCAAGAGAAGCTGTAAGAAAGACTTGACCCAGGAGAGACTTAAAGCTTGAGAGGGATTTGAGCACCTCTTCCTCACCCACTAATTTCTGACACAGAAGATAAAGGAAGGTGACAGACAGCAAAGGAATGTAGACAATTTCTAGAAGCTGGGAATGACCCTTAACTGACAGTCAGCAAAATAACAAGGGTCTTATTGTACAACAACCAGTAATTGCAATCTGACCACATCTGACTGGGTAAGGAAAGATCTTCCCCATAGAGCTTCAGGAAAGGAACGGAGCCCCAACAAGAGCTTGATTTTGAAGCTATTCAAACCTAAGCCAGACTTCTGATAAAACTACAAGAAAATGACTTTGTGTTGTTGTAAGCCTTTATGTTTGTGGTCATTTGTTTTGGCAGTAATATAAAAGCAACTTCTGAAAGAATTATTCATAAATTAATGCATTTTAAGAACTAGTCCATAATTGACTCATTTTTTTAATAGATAACTCTTGCTTGATAACAGTTGTGAAGTGACCTATAGTATGCCAAGAGCCATGATGAGAAATCACATCGACAGTGCCCTCATCTCCAAATTCAACTTTTGTTTATGTTAACTGTAACATGTAGACTAAGTCATCATCTCTAGTATGGCATGAGTTTATTATTTCACTTGATCATTTATTGATTCTGTATTAAAGGTCAATTTTGAAATAAGTGAGAAAACTTTGACACGTCCTATGTTTCTACATCATGATTAAACATAAGCTTAAGAAGTATGCCATGATTTTCCTAATATGTTACATATAAAATCACTCTACTTTTAAATGATTAACCTGTCCACTGGCAAGCTGATCATACAAGTGGCTTAGACAAAAAGCCTTTGTGATTTTTTAAAAAGCTGTACTTGATTTAGTAAAAATTCAGCTTAGAATTAAAAAAAAAAAAAAAAGGGAGAAACATTAGGGAAATTATGAAAAAATGAAACAGCAAATTAACAAAATACCCATGCCTGCAATCAAGGTCTTGCTCTTTCCCCACCCTCACCAGGTCTTCTCTGCACATTTAATTCTGAGCTGTCACTCAGTGTGAAAATGGCAGTCATGTGCTTGTTCTTCATTAAAGTGGCAGCCACGTTCAGCCAGGCCCCTCTTTGCACGTCAGATGCAGTTACTACAACTCAGAGTCAAGCAAGGCAATTGATACAATACCCACATTATAGCTTTTGACAGGCTAGGAAATTGTTGGGTGAGTGATTTTTAAAACTTTCAGTAATATTAAATATTACAAATATTCATAGGAACAGAGATTACTGGGTTTCTATATATACGTAGTAAAGGAGGATTAACTTGTTAAGATTGCTCAAACAACTGAAGAGTGAAATATATATTTTAAATTTTATTCTTTTAAATCCAGAAAATATATACAATATACACCTCTATGCCTTTAAAAAATGAAAAAAAATTGTAATTTGTATATGCTCTGTATAAAATGTTGAGGTAAGTATGATTTTTCATTCACTAAAGTCTGTATTAATTTCATTTTTTATACCTTTCTGTTCAGTAACAACATACATAATTGTAGAGTTTGATAAATATTTATAAATATACACTTGTTTGGTCACCATTTTGATGTAAATATAGGAAACTAGGATTATCCCAGAATCTTTCCTTCTGTCTATTCCCAGTCAATGACTAACCAGTCTTCCCCCCACCATAGTTTTGTCTCTGTGTGATCTTTGAATGGTCATATAGTGATAATCTCATGATACGTGTTTTTCTGTGTCTGTCATCTTTTACTCAATACTAAATTATCCATATTGCTTATATGGCAACAGTTTTTGCGTACACATTGCTGTATGTTATTCCATTGTATAAATAAACTATGATTTATCTTTCTGCTATCACCAAGTCCAAATTTTCCAACTACTGGTCCTTCCTCTTTGCTCCCTACTTTTGCATTCCAGTCACCAGTAATGAGCAATACATCTT
>NW_006408533.1:13901322-13914377 GCF_000296735.1 Chrysochloris asiatica
TTCGTTCTGCTGTGCATGGGGTCGCTATGAGTCGGTTCCGACTCGATGGCACCTGACAACAACAACAACAATCTTTCTGCTAATGATGAAAAGGAGCTGCTAACTACAAGGTCAGTGGTTTAAGCCCACCAGCTTCTCTGCAAGATAAATATGAGGCTCATTGATCCTGTAAATATTTAGTCTCAGAAATTCTATGGAGCAGTTGGACCTCATCCTGTAGGGTTATTATGAAACAGATTTGACTTGGCAGTAGTAAAATTTTGATGAAGAATTAGTAAAATTTTGATGATAAAATTTTTAATGCAAGTGGTTTACAATTAAGTGATAACCTATAGATTGTCAATTTGAGCACACCCAGAAGTTCTGTCCACCACTTGTCTGTCAGTTTGTTATACTGGGAGCCTGTGTGTTGCTGTAATGCTGGAAGCTATGCAAACTGTATTTAAATACCAGCAGGGTATTTAAATACCCGTAGCACACAGATTTCAGTAGAGCCTCCAGACTAAGAAGACTAAGAAGAAGGAGAGATGGACCACTTCTGAATGATTAGCCACTGAAAACTTTATGAATAGCAGAAGAACATTGTCAATTATAGTTCCAGAAGTGAGTCACTCAGGTTGGCTGTTGTTGTTGTTGTTGTTAAATGACATCATGTTGGTTCTGACCCATAGTGACCCTGTATAGGGTTTCTGAGGAGCAAATGGTAAACTTGAACTGCCAACCTTGTGGTTCAAACCAACTTTGCAGTCCAACACATTAACTCACAGCACTATCCCAGTATTCAGGTTAGTAGACACTCAAAAAGGAATGGGGTAAAGCTGCCTCAAAGTAGAGTTGAACTTTAATGACGTGGATGGAGCAAAATTTTCAGGATCTTCATTTGCTGATGCAGCACAACACTAAGTGAGAAGAAATAGCACTGACAATCTGAATGTGGAATACACAAAGTATGAATTTAGGAAAATTCGTAGTTGTCAAAAATGAAAAGAAATGCATAGATATTGATATCCTAGACTTTAGTGGGACTCCTGGTGTGCTGTTGTAGGATCAGCACTGGACTGTGAACCACAATGTTAGTTGATTCAAACCCACCAGCTGCTCCTTGGAAAACAACAACAACAAGGCTTTAGTGAGCTGAAATGGACTCATATTGGCCATTCTGAATCAGAAAATACTTTAGTTTATTATGTCATGAATGAAGAATGAAAGAGGAAAACTGTTGCATTCATTGTTAAAAAGAGCATTTAAAGATCTCTCTTGAAGTACAATGCTGCCGACATGGTTTATAAGGACGTCTAATTATTACCACTATTATTCAAATTCTGAAGCAACCACTGAAGCCTTTGTTAATAAAATTAAAGAATTCTATCAAAATACTCTCTCTGAAATTGATCAAACATGCAATCAAGATGCATTGATAGTTGCTAGTGAATGCAATGTGAAATTTGGAGATCAAGTGGAAGGATTAGTATTTGGAAAATATGGCCTTGGTAATAGAAATGTTGTGGAGATTGTATGACAGAATTTAACGAGGCCAATGGCTTATTCATTTCAAATATTGTTCTTCATTAACATAAAAGTCAACTGTACATGTGGCCTTTCCCAAAAAAATACACAGGAATTAAACTGACTACATCTGTGAGATGAGATGATGAAGAAGCTCAATATCATCAGTCATAGCAAGGTCAGAAGCAGACTGTAGAACTGATCATCAATTGCTCATATGCAAGTTCAGGCTGAAGCTGAAGAAAATTAAAAACAAGTTCCAAAAGAATCAAAATATGACCTTGAATATATCCCACCCAAATCTAGAGACCATCTCAAGAACATACTTATGACACCAGTAACCCAAGATCTGAAAAATTATGGAATTACATCAAGAGTCTCATATGTGAAGAAAGAAATGGTCATTAGATATGAAAGAGAAAAGTAAAAAATGGGTATCAGAAGAGACTCTGAAATTTGCTCTTGAGTGAGAGAAAGTAAAGCATCTGGAAGAAATGATTAAGTAAAATATCTGAATAGAATATTTCAAAAGACAGTTCAAGAAGACAAAGCAAATTATTATAATGCATTGTGCAAATGTTTGGAGTCTTTGTATAAAGACCTGGAGTGAAGAATATGCTCAGAATTTCTCAAGCTGAATGAGCTGAAGAAAAAAATTCAATCCTTAAGTTGCAGTATTGAAGGTTTCTATGGGCAAAATATTGAATGATACAGGAAGTATCAAAAGAAGATGGAAGGAATACAGAGTCACTGTGCCAAAAATAATTAGTTTATGATCAACCATTTTAAGAAGAAGCATATGTTCAAGAACTAATGGTACTGAAGAAAGAAATTCAAGCTACACTGAAGGCATTGGTGAAAAACAAGGCTCCAGGAACTGATGAGATACACATTGAAATGTTTCAACAAACTGATGCAGCACTGGAGGTGCTCATTCGTCTATGCCAAGATATTTGGAAGAGAGCTACCGGTCAACTGATTGGGAAACATGCATATTTGTGCCAATTTCAAAGAAAGGTGACCCAATAGAATGCAGAAATCACAGAACATTATAATTAATATTACATACATATAATAATATTACATACAAGTAAAAGTTTGCTGAAGATAATTCAAAATCTGTTGTAGCAGTGCATTGACAGGGAGCTGCCAGAAAATCAAGGGAATACACAAAAAGATGTGGAATAAGGGATATCATTGCTGATGGCAGATGGATCTTGGCTAAAAGCAGAGAATACCAGAATGAAGTTTACTTGTACTTTATTGATTATGCCAAGGCTTTCAACTATGTGGAACAGAACAAACTAAGGATAGCATTGCGAAGAATGGGTATTCCAGAACACTTGGTTGTGCTCATGTGGAACCTGTATATAGACCAAGAAGAGACAGTTGTTAGAACAGGACAAGGAGGTAATTAATTGTTGAAAGACAGGCAAGGTGTGTGCAAAAACTTATCTTTTCACCATACTTATTTAGCCTGCATGCTGACCAAATAACCCAAAAATCTGGATTTTATGAAGAAGAATCTGGCATCAGGATTGAAAGAAGACACATTAACAACCTGCCATATGTAGAGAGTCTTGCTCGATGGAAATAAAGAGGACTAAAATTACTTTTTGATGAAGTTCAAAGACTATAGCCTTCCGTATGGATTGCACCTCAATGTAAAGAAAATGAAAATCTCACAACTGGACCAATAAATAACATCATGATAAGTGGAGGAAAGATTGAAGTTGTAAAAGACTTCATTTTGTCTGGATCCACAATCAACATTCATGGAAGCAGGAGTCAAGAAATCCAAAGAAGTATTGCATTAGGCAGATATGCTGCAAATTATTTCTTTAAAGTATAAAGAGAAAAGATGTCAATTTGGAGACTAACATGAGCCTGACTCAAATCATAGTCTTTTTTGACTGCCTCATATGCTTATTGAACTATGAATAAGGAAAATTGTAAATAAATAAATTTGGATTATGCTATTAGTGAGGAATATCGAAAGTTCCATGGACTTCTTAAAGAAAAACAAAAAACAAATCTTGTCTTGGAAAAAGTACAGTTCGTCTCTAATATTTTCAACATGTGATCAGGAGGGATCAGTCCCTGGAGAAGGACATAAGGCTTGGTAAAGTGGAGGGTCAATGAAAAAGTGAAAGACCCCCAACAAGATGGATTGATGTAGTGGCAGCAACAGTTGACTGGTGATGATTTCCCATGCAAATTATTTGAATCACCAAACTGTCAAATTGAATGGTTCAATTTTATCATACTGTTATTTGAAACACAGCTAAGTGTTTATTCTTTTATAAATTCACTGTAGGTATTCGATCACTGTAGGTATTCTATTTAAGGTGGATAATAATAAGAATGAATTCTAATATTTGTTAAAAATGAATTACTTTTTTTGTTAGATAATTACAATTTTTATATAGTTCTAGTATTAACAATATTGTTATTAGGTGCCATGGAGTTGGTTCTGACTCATACTGACCCTATGCACAACAGAACGAAACACTTCCCTGTCATGTTTTTCCTCCATTTTTCATGATGTTACTTAATGGTTCATTTGTGAGGACTGGAGGTACAATCCACACTGAAGGCTGTTGTAGTCTTTCTTCTTCACTAGTAAATACTTCAAGTCTTCATTAATTCCTTCAAGCAAGGTTTTGTCATCTGCATATCACAGGTAGGTATGAGTCTTTCTTCAAATGCTAATGTCACATTATTCTTAATATGATCCAGCTTCTCAGGTTATTTGATCAGCATACAGATTAAGTAAATATGGTGAAAGGATACAACCCTAACACACACCTTTCCTGACTTTAAACTGTTCAGTATTCCCTTGTTCTGTTTGAACAACTATCTTTTGTTCTGTGTACAGGTTCCAAATTTGCCCAATTATGTATTCTGGAATTCCTATTCTTATGCTTTCCATGGTTTGTTGCAATCCACATAGCTAACTGCCTTTGCATAATCAAAAAGCACAACTACACATATCTCTGGTATTTTCTGCTGTTAGCCAGGTTCCATCTGATGTCAACAATAATATTCTTTGTTCCACACCCTCCACTGAATCCAGCTTGCATTTCTGGGAGCTCCCATTTGATGCACTAGTTCAACTGTTTTTTTTTAAATGTATGTTCAGCATAATTTTATTTTCATGTGATATTAATGATAATGTTTGGTAATTTCCACATTCTGTTAAGTCCCCTTTCTTTGGAATGTGCACAAATATGGATCTCTTCCAACTGGCTGGTCACCCAAATTTCTTGGCATAGACAAGTGAATGCCTCCAACACTGCATCAGTTAGTTGAAGTATTTCCATTTATATTCCATCAATTTCTGGAGTCTTGGTTTTCACCAATTTTTTCAGTGTAGTTTGGACTTCTACCTTCAATACCATCAGTTCTTGGTTATGTACTATCTCTTGAAAACTGATCAACTCTTTTTGGAAGAGTGATCATGTGTTCTTTCCATGTTCTTTTGATGCTACATGTATCATTCACTATTTTGACTTGGTTGTTGTTAAGTGCCGTTGAGTTGGTTCTGACCCATAGCGACCCTGTATAGGATTTCCGAAGAGCAACTGTTGAGCTTGAATGCCGACCTTGAGGTTCAAACGACTTTGCAGTCCAGCGATCAGCCCACAGCTCACCAGCAGGACTCCATTTTGACCTTAGGATCCTCCACTATTTCAAGTCAAGGCTTGGATCATTTTTCTTTAGTTCTTTCATCTTGAGATATACTCAGTATGTACTTCCCTTTTGGTTTCCTAATTCCAGAACTTTGTACATTACATCATAATAATTTCCTTAGTCTTCTAGAGTTGTCCTTTGAAACGGCTTACTCAATTTCTTCTTCATTTCTCCAAGTGGTTTGAACATTTACAAGTTTGAGAGTCTCTTCTGACATCCACTTTGGTCATTTCTTTCTTTCCTGTATATTTTTAATGACATTTGGCATTTTTTCTTATAAGATGTTCTTTATGTCATCCCATAACTCTTCTGATTTTCTGTCATTAGTGTCCAATGAATCAAATCCATTCTTGAAGTAGTCTCGAAATTCATATTCTGTTGTATGCCATTGAATCAGTTCCAATTCACAGCAATCCTGTATAGTGTTTCTGAGACTTTAAATTTTTACAGGAGCAGAAAGACTCATCTTTTTACTGCATAGCAGTTTCTGTATTCAAATTGCTGACCTTGCAGTTAGCAGCCCAATGCATAATCCAAAATTGGATATAGTCAAAGTCACATTTTAGCTCTTGTGTACTTGTTTGGATTTTCTTCAGCCTCAGCAATTCCTGGTTATTCCATAGTAAGCCCTGGTCTTGTATTGACTGATGATATTGAGCTTCTCCATTGTCTCTTCTCACACCTCTAGTCTATTTGATTCCTATGTATTTCAGCTGGTGAGGTTCATGGGTATAGTCACCATTTATGGTTTTGAAAAAGGTATTTGCAATGAATATGTTACTGGTCTTGCAAAATTTTATGATGTGATTTGTAGCTCATTTCTATCACCAAGGCCATATTTTCCAATTATGGATTGTATAACAATCACCTACAATTATCAGTGCACTTTGATTGCATGTTGATCAATTTCAGACTGAAGAAGTTAGTAGAATTCAATTTCATCATCACCATCTTAGTGGTTGACACATAAATTTGAATAATAATGGCATTAACTTGTCTTTCTTGTTCAGTGCCATCCAGTTGGTTACCACTCATAGCAAACCTGTGTATGGTTTCTGAGGAGTGGTCGGTAGGTTTAGTAGTCCAGTCCTTATCCCACAGTGCCACTCCAGGACTCCTTGTAGGCATATGATATTATCCTTTCACAGACAGCATTGTACTTCAAGATAGATCTTGAAATGCTTTTTCTTACTATGAAAGTATGCCATTTCTCTTCAGTGTTTTATTACTAGAATAGTAAAGCAAATGTCTAATTCAAAATGGACAATACCAGTCCACTTCAGCTCACTAATGTCTAAGATTTGAGCTATATGCAATTCCATTTCATTTTTGATGACTTTCAACTCTTCTAGTTTTGTACAGTCCAAATTAAAAAAATCGTTGGAGGTTTGTAGCCGTTTCTCCTCATTTTAGGTTGTGCCCCATCATCAAAAGAAGGTTCTGAATGCTTTGTTCCCTTCACATCACTAAGGTCAACTCTACTTTGAGGAGATAGCAGTTCCACTTCCCTAGTTGTGTGCTGAGTGACTTCAAACCTGTGGGGTTCAATTTCCAGCACTCTACCTGACAATATAGGAGCTCTGGTAGCGTAATGGTTACGAATCGGGCTGCGAACCGCAAGGTCAGCAGTTCGAAACTACCAGCTGTTCCGCGGGAGAAAGATGAGGCGTTCTGCTCCCGTAAAGATTTACAGCCTCGGAAACCCTGTACAGGGTCGCTATGGGTCAAAATTGACTCGACGGCACTTAACAACAACAACAACAACCTGACAATATGCTACTTCTACTCTTAAGGTTTTCAGTGGCTAAAGGTTCAGAAGCAGTTGGCTTCTCCTTCTTCCTAGACTGGAAGCTCTGCCACCATGGACAACCCCATGGTATTTAAAATACTGTTAGCATGCTTTCCAGCATCACATTAACACATGAGCCTAGGAAAAACTGACAAATTATAAAGATAGTTTCTTTCTTTCTTTCTTTTTTTCAATTAGCTCCCTGACCTAAGCCTGCTTTCAGAACATGGTCTCATCTTTATCTAGATTTTTCCTTTTATAGCACATAAATTGCCAATGAGATTCAAAAGTCAGATTTTCACTGAAAAGTTACATACACATCATTTTTAAGGTGTTCGTTCCCTTTTGTGTCCCAGGTGTATCTTTTTCTATTCTCTTATTAGACAGGTGGATGAAGGATTTCTAGAGATAGATGAGGTTTTCCTGAAAGATAAAGTGAACAGCTCAGCAGTACAAGAGTGTGTCACAGCGGAGTTACACTGTGAGTTTCACTTTGTTAGCTTTCATAGCCAGTTAGCTTTAATGCCAGGTGCATCATATGAATTGGGGGAACAAGATCAGCACTTGGGCTCCAAACATCTTCCCTATTATTATCGCTCCACTTGTTTTGGTGATTATTCTATACCCGACCACCCACCCGTACTTATGGCCAGGACAATGTAAAGATGAAAGGGGAATCCCTGCATTTTCCACACAGAGGGAATCATAAAGATCAGAGGAAGCCCATGCTGATTAAAAGTCACACATATAAATGAAGTAGTGTCAACTACAGGCCTAAATAAAGTGCGAAGAACACCCAGGATTTCAATTCATGAAAAAAACAGGGCTTCCTTACCATCATTATTATTACTTTTTTAAAAAACAAAAATAAACCTAATGACTTGGATGACTGACTTCTCCATTTGAGAAAATGTCTTAAAATCCAATTCTACCTACGCATGTCTAAAAAAATTTTCTAATGAATTATCAAATAGCATAAGAAAACATATGTTCAATTGAGATTCAAAGTTTGCTGAGGGGAAGTTGCAACGAATTAAAATATAACCGTTTTCCTGAAAAGTTATAAAATATGTTTAATGATTTTTGCCTGTTGACTTCTTTTATGAAAATAAACTGCTCATAAAAAATAACTCTTAATATGTTAAAGAACATTTACTTTTTTTTTTTCATTTGTTGGGCTTTGAGTTTGTTGAAAGAAAAGGAATACGTTGTAAATGGCATGACATTCCCAAAATCTTAGAATAACTGGAGTAATTTGTGATAATATTAGCTATCAGACACTAGTCACAACTACTCACTAGATTTTACCCAAAATAAATTTGTTACCTTGAAATTCAACGTCTTGGCAAGTCTTCATCACTAATTAAAATAATAGCAATGGAAGAACATCTGCAATTACTCTGTTTAGGATAAAATTACAAGGGTTATAAATCTCCAAGCTTCAGGGCATAAACTGATCACCAGCTGGGGTGACAAAGAAATGTCTACCTATTGTGTAGTTTTGCAAAATTAAGTGCATTATATGTTTTCCTCAATCAGAAACATCTGGCACAGACTAGTATTTGAGAGACTATTGGTCTGTATGCAAGAAAAGCAACTGGGCTAAATTATAGAAATTGGGGGGTTCTCCATATATGAAAGGACTCCTGGTGTGGTGCTGTAGGATTAGCATTGGACTGCAAACCACAAGGTAAGCAATTCAAATCCAGCACCTATGAGTTGGAACTGACTCAACTGTCCTTACAATAACATAAATGAAAAAAGTGAAATTCAGGGGCATGCTAAAGGAAGGCTGAATTCTTCATCTTAATGTCATTGGTTCAAAGTTTCCCCAAGCTAATGACCACTACAGATATCAGGTAGACCATGAGAATTTCAAAAGAGTTCAAATTTTCATGGTTTTCCACTTGGCAAAAAGCAAACATAACATCATAACAGACACTATTTGGTAGTTTCAAAGGCAAAAAATCAAAATGAAATGTTCATGGATTTTTTAACTATCATGGGAAATTGTCAAAGAAGAGAAATAAATACAACAAATGGTGTTCTATGACCACTGCACACCACCCAACTATACTATCAAAATGAAGAAACCAGTTTACTTTTAAGTCAGTCCAGATAGATACAAATTTCTATGCACAAACAACTGGAAGATATTTTTTGTCTTTTATTAGGTGAGATGAGGAGAAAGAATGTATCTGCCATGGGAATGTTACCCAGCTGGGCCCCTTGTGGCCCAGATAACCTTGTGAAATCCAAGAATATTGGAGAGAGGGTAACTTGTAGTATAGAGGGAAGAGAACCTAGTGAGGAGGATAAATTGCAATGGAGACTGGACAATGTGAATTCAAAAATGGTTTAATAAAATTAGTAGTTATTAATCAGTTATTATGCAATGTTTAATTAATGGTACTTACTGAGCTGTCCCTAAATTAATGGAGTCCTTCAGAAATTCCAAAAACAGAACATGAGGCAAATTGCTCCTTTTCAAGTTCAACTGTCTTTTATCAAATTCCTGAATCACAAACTTGGCAGTATATAGTCCAAATGGCACAGGATGGGCATTGCTTTTTTATCAAATTTAAATTTAATTTCAATGCTTCTAGTCATTTAAATTTTCCCCAGTTCCTGAGACTTCCTCAGTCCTAGCTTTTTCATACCTTGTTATTACACTCATAGTCCACAAAAATATTAAGATGTACAAATATCAGTATATTTATTTTTTAGTATAGTTTATTTTATAATATTACTTTTGTAAAATAATGTAAATATTTTAATATGAACCTATATTTGGGAGTGTGGTGGCTCTAAGTATAAGCACTGGGCTGCAAAACACAAGGTTTTCAGTTCAAGCCCACCGTCCACTCTGTAGGAGAAAGATGAGGTTTTCTGCTCTCGCATTTTTAAAGCCTTGGAAACCCTATCTGTATAGGTCGCTATATATCAGAACCTACTCCATGTCACTTAAAAACAAAAACATATACATATTTTAATTATAAAACTGTGTTGTTGTTAAGTCTAGTCAATTCTGACTCATAGAGACCCTGCCTGTATCATACTCCCAAAAAGTAGCTGGTGGGTTTAAACTGCCTATCTTGTGGTTCACAGTACAGTGCTTATCCTACAGTATCACACCAGGAGTAAGAAAATTCTATAATAGTATCAATTCTAAGCTTTCTTTTTCCATTATAAGTAATACTGATTCCAAATTTAAAAGATCCTATTTTTCAAATTCTCATCATCAGTATTTTGACATTACTCCTAAACTATACAGCCTACAAGAAAATGCTCACTAAAACATTAGTACTCGCTGTGAAAAGATTTCATTTCTCTCCATACATTTTCTCATAACGCTACATTTGTGTTTTGGCTCCCCTCCCCCATTCCTTTACATATTAGTACTATATTGCTGATGGTCAGTTCATAGTTCATTATAGATATCAATGGGTTCTTACTGTACTTTTATGTACTTTCAAGGGTCAGTAGTTCCATATCAACTCAGGTACATTTTCATTTTCTTCTGAAAGGAAACTGATAAGTGCTATTCTTCAAAATAGTCCTTACCAAAATACCACTAAGTAGTCACAATATCAACGATAATTGTTATTATTGCAACTAAGAAGAATTCAAATAGTCTTAATAAATTTATTTGGACTCAATCAATGCTAATTAAAATTTGAAATCTTTTTTGTTAAGGGGCTCAAAAGAACTAGCAGGTTAGCATAAGGAGAGACTTCTGCCAAAGATGCAGGCCAGACTCCATACTTTGTTTTCTGTCTACTGCTTATTTTCAACTGATTTCTAAGTCAACTAGCTAGCTTACCTCAAGAAGTCTCTTCCCTTCCTCCCCCTTCCTCTCACAGATTGTTTCTGAAAGGGCATTCATTCCTCCTGGCCCTCAAAATATACATAGAATAAGATGTTAAATGACTCCAACGTTTATGATTAGCAAAATAATGTTTAAAGGGTCTTGCTATTGTCTTGTGTCAGTTAAAGTATGACTTATAAATGTCAACTGCAGGGTCTTGAGTGACTCTTATACCCCTTAGTCTTTGTAACTCCCAACAAACAAGTTTTTGCCCTCATGGGTATGTGTAAGAGAAGGTGGGAGAAAATTCTGATATGATTATATGATGCAGTTGTGAGTAGTTAACAGGGTTAATTGTGATTGTAAAAATTTGGAACATTAAGATGTATAAAATGAGCCATCTCAGAAGCAGAAATGGGGTAATCTCACAATCATAAAACAAACAAACAAACAAAAAAGCAGAGCCAGGAATGGAGCATCCATATCATTTGGACCCAAAGATCTCAGAGTATTGAAACTTCTTGACCCAGGAGCAGAAATTTGTGACACTGGTGGAGTGGCAGAGGAGCACCAGCAGTAGAACTATGAGCCAGACACTAGACAGAGTTGAGTGTCTTTGGCAAGAGACTCACTTGGGGAGCTATGTTTGCTGGCCCCTGGAGCTAGAACTAAATGCATTGGGGCTGAAGCTTATAATGGAGTGGAGTGCCTTTTGTGCCAAGGACCAGAGAGAGAGAAGCCTGCCTCCGGCAATAACTGGGAAGAAACTGTGTCCTGAGCATCCGACTCGAAGGCACTTAACAACAACAACAACATTGTAACCTGTTAATTTCCTTAATAAGGAGCTCTGGTAGCGTAGTGGTTATGAATCGGGCTGCGAACCTTAAGGCCATCAGTTCGAAACTATCAGCTGCTCCACGGGAGAAAGATGAGGCGTTCCACTCCCGTAAAGATTTACAGCCTCGGAAACCCTGTACAGGGTCACTATGGGTCGGAACCGACTCGATGGCACTTAACAACAACAACAACGATTTCCTTAATACCCCATAACTGGGAGTATGGTGTCTGAGTTCTGTGTGGCCATGGCAATGAATTATGGAACTCAGCTGAGAAGTAGAGGATGCTTATAACCAATTATAATTTTCTTGTTAAGTTCCTGGATCATTTGTGTTTAAGCTCTATGAAAATTTCCTTTTGCTGCAGTAATTGGTGAATCCTAATCAGATGCTGCCCAATCTTGGGTTGTTTTATTTCTTCAATAAACTCTTTAATTTAAACAGAAACTCTTTGACATTTTCTCAATAATAAAGATTTAAGTAGATATTACCATATTTTCCAAGATTTCCTGATAGAATTATTGTACAAGAAATTGTCACATTTTGGGAAAGGCAATACACAAAGATCTGGAATCAGAAAACCAAGAAGGAAGAACACACAACATTTCTCAAGCTGAAGAACTGAAGAAAAAAATCAAGCCTCAATTTCCATTATTGAAAAATTCTCTGGGGAAATTATTGCATGACACAGAAAGCATCAAGAGAAGATGGCAGGAATATATAGAGTAACTGTACCAAAAGGAAATGGTTCATGTTCAACTGTTTCAAGAGGCAGCATATGATCAAGAGCCAATGATACCAAAGGAGGAAGTACAAGGTGCATTGAAGGAATTGGCAAAGAACAAGGCACAATAATTGATGGAATAAAAATTGAAATCTTTCAAGAAAGTGTGGCGGCACAGTACACATTCACTCATCTCTGCCAAGAAATTTGGAAGACAACTATCTGGCCAACTGGAAGAAATCCGTGTTTGTGCCCATTCCAAAGAGAGGTGACCCAACAGAATGAGGAAAACCATCAGACAATCTCTTTGATATCCCATGCGAGTAAAGTTTTACTAAAAGTAATCTAGAAATGGCTGCAAGCATACATTGACAGAGAACTTCCAGAGGTTCAAGCCAGATTCAGAATAGGCTGTGGAACGAGGGATATCATTGCTAATGTCCAATGGATCTTGTCTGAAAGCAGAGAATATCAGAAAGATGTTTACCTGTGCTTCATTGACAATGCAAAGATTTTCGTTTGTGTGGATTGTGACAAACTATGGACAACATTGTGAAGTATGAGTATTCTGGAACACTTAATTGTGCTCATGAGGAATCTGTAACTGGACCAAGAGGCAGTTGTTCAAACAGAACATGGGAACACTGAATGTTTTAAAATTAAGAAAGGTGTGCAACAAGGTTGTATTCTTTCACCATA
>NW_006408533.1:13917772-13926730 GCF_000296735.1 Chrysochloris asiatica
AATATATATATATACTCCAGCCTAATACTGACTAGAACATTTGCTCTGGAAGAAAACCTAATTATCCAAACACTAGTGGGAAAGTGTAAGGTCAGTCTGTTTGTAGAAGTGATAAGTAGACAGTTAAGAGACTGGTTGTGTATTGCTTTTGTATTACTATGTAATGACTGTTTAATAAATTACCACAAATCTGGCATCCTACAACAGCACTCGTTTACCATCTCACCATTCCATAGGTCAGGTTTGATTTAACTGGTGTTCTGCTCAGTGTCCCAACTCAACGTGTCAATTGGAGGTTGCATCTCATGACTCAATTGTATAAATACCTGTGTTCCAGCTCCCTAAGGTTGTTGGTAAAGTTTATTATCTTATGGTTGTTTGACCTAGGTCTCCATTTTCTGGGAGGCATTGCTCTCAACTCTTAGAAACGTTCTCAGGTCCTTACCACATGGCTCCAGCCATCTTTTAAGCAGCAATAAAAAATTACAAGTCAAGATCTGTCTCACACATTCAATGACTTTTACCAGAAAAAAAAAAAAAGTCCCGACCCTTTTAAGGCATCATTTAATTAGGCCAGACTCATCGGATACCCAAGGTAATCTCCTTTACTTAAAGTTAAATTATTTGATATCCTAATTACATACTCAAAATTCCTTCACAGTAGATTCTAGACAAGTGTTTAGTTGGATAACTCAGAGAAAGTTTAAGTTTACCAAGTGGTAGAAACCTTGGTTCAATCAGAACAGACTCAGTGGACACACAGATTGAGCAGTTGGTCTATCTACCTATGATTTATTATAAATAATTGTCTTACGTAATTGTTGGGGATAGCTAAACAATTTTAAAATCTGTAATCAGGAAGAAAAACATGAGTTAAAATTGTACACAAGTGGAATTTCTTCTTCCTCAGCCCACATATTTAGTCTCATGGGGAGTTCCCTATGACCAAAGCATTGAAGATTTACAGACATGAATGGATAGTATATAGTCACCATCTGAAAGGGGACAGCACTATACAGTCCTTTCTCAAACAACAATGGACAGTGGTGAATGGAAATTCTCCCAGTGGGCATGACTTCATCTGAGCAGTGTACCTTGTCTGGAAGGTGAAATGGCCAGAGGTATGAATTGGAACTGACTCAATGGCACTTAACAATAACAATTACAAAGTGGAGTCCTTGGATGATGCAAATGGCTAATATACTCGGTTGCTATTATCAGAACTATTAATAACAGAACTACGCTGTTGTTGTTAAGTGCCATTGAGACTGTACCGGCTCATAGCGCCAGAAGGAAACACTGCCCGATCCTGGGCCAACCTCACTACTGTTGCCATGCTTGAGTCCATCGATGTTGCTACTTGGCCAATCCATCTCATTGGGGGTCTTCCTGTTTTTCTCTGACCCTCCACCAAACATGATATCCTTCTCCAGTGACTGGTCCCTCCTGACAATATGTCCGAAGTATGAGAGACAAAGTTTGGCCATCTTGGCCTCCAAGGAGCACTCTGGCTGCACTTCTTCCAAAATGGATCTATTGGTTCTTTAGGCAGACCATGGCACTTTCAATATTCTCCTCCAACACCATAACTCAAAACCATCAATTCTTCTAAGTTCTTCCTTATTCACTGTCTAGCTTTCGCATGTATATGAGGTTACTGAAAATACCATGGCTTGGGTCAGGCACACCTTAGTCCTCAAGCTGACATCTTTGTTCTTCAACACTTGAAAGAGTTCTCGTGCAGCAGATTCGCCTAATGCAATACATCGTTTGATTTCTTGACTGCTGCTTCCATGAGTGTTGATAGTTGATCCAAGAACAATAAAGTCCTTGATAACTTCATTCTTTTCTCCTTTGATAAGAATGTTGTTTATTGGTCCAGTGGTGAGGATTTTTGTTTTCTTTACATTGAGATGTAATCCATACCGAAGCTGTGTTCTTTGATCTTCATCATAAATGTTTTAAGTCCTCTTCACTTTCAGCCAGCAAGGTTGAATCATCTGCATATTGCAAGTTGTTAATAAGTCTTTCTCCAATCCTGTTGCCACGTTTTTCTTCATAGAACCCAGCTTCTCGGATTATTTGCTTAGCATAGTGGTTGAATAACTATGGTAAAAGAATACAACCTTGTCACACACCTTTTTTAATTTTAAACCATTCAGTGTTCCCATGTTCTGTTCAAACAACTGCCTTTTGGTCCAGGTACAGATTCCTCATGAGCACAATTAAGTGTTCTGGAATACTCATACTTTGTCAGGATCCACACAATCGAAAGCCATCTTTCTGATATTCTCTGCTTTCAGACAAGATCCACTGGACTTCAGCAAGGATATCACTTGTTCCACGGCCTCTTCTGAATCTGACTTGAACATTTGGAAGTTTTCTGTCAATGTATGCTTGCAGCCATTTCTGTATTACCTTTAGTAAAACTTTACTCGCATGGAATATCAAAGACATTGTCCAATGATTTCCTCATTCCATTTGGTAACCTCTCTTTGGAATGGGCACAAATAAGTATCTCTTCCAATCAGTTGGCCAGATAGTTTTCTTCCAAATTTCTTGGCAGAGATGAATTAGTGCCTCCTGTGCCACCCCACTTTCTTGAAAGATTTCAATTTTTATTCCATCAATTCCTGGTGCCTTAATCTTTGCCAATTCTTTCAATACACCTTGGGCTTCCTCCTTCAGTGTCATTGGCTCTTAATCATGTGCTACCTCTAGAAACAGTTGAACATTAACCATTTCCTTTGATACAGTGACTCTGTGTATTCCTTCCATCTTCTCTTGATGGTTTCTGCATTATTCAATAATTGGCCTAGAGAATCTTTCAATAATGAAAGTCAATTATAGAATTTTTTTCTTCATTTCCCCCAGCTTGAGACATGCTGAGCGTGTTCTTTCATTTTGGTGTTCTGATTCCAGATCTTTGCAGATTCCAACAAAATTCCAGATTTTGTTGTAATATTTGGCTTTATCTTCTCTAGCTGATATTTGAAATTTTCTGTTCTGCTCTTGTACCTCCTCATTTCTTCTATTTGCTTTAGAATCTCTATGCTGGAGAGCAAGTTTCAGTGTCTCTTCTGATATCCATTTTCAGTGACTAAATATTTGGAAGTAGTTCATCACTCCTTCTTCCTAGTCTGTCTTCATCTGGAAGCTCATCTGAAACCTGTCCACTATGGGTGACCCTGTTAGTATTTAAAATACTGGTGGCATAGCTTTCAGAATCACAGCAACTCACAAGCCACCACAGTATGACAAACTGACAGATGAGTGGTGGAACAGAATATAAGTGCTATTAATATAACAGAAAGTTTAAAACAACTTTACTAGTCATGGTCTTTGCCTGATAGGAGGATCAAAACCTTCACTACTGAAGAGAGTGAGTCAGTCTTGACTGAATTTGGTTGTAATAGTTTCCTCTTGACTTTAATCATAGGGCATGAGAATACCAAGAGATGGGGCATAGAATCTTCTGTATTCCAGACATACTTTTCATTACCCTCATTGTGTATTAGGATCAATTATGTTGAGCAGTATAGTAACCCACTTCTGGCATCTGTAGGTTTACAGATGCCTTATCCATCTATTCAACACAGCATTGCTTCTGATCAAAGAGCTGATTTCAAAGCAAATTCAATGCAGCAAAATGAGCCCATCCATGTTCATGCAATTCATGGGTCTTTGCCTGTTCTCATCATCCTGAACCAGTCATTGATAGAACACGGGGTTTCCTTTTTAAAGACTTAGTTTTGATGCCAATTTGACAGCAATACCTTGCAGGATTGAGCCACTGACTTACAGGATGTGGCATCTGATCAAAACCAGCATTTGAAATGAGAATTAGTCATAAAATATTGCTATAAAATCATAGCAATGATTTTCATTAAAAAAACTTCATTAAGCAAAACTACCAAAACATAAAACTATTATTTCTTGATATATCCTCCATATAGGTCTGTACACTTCTGAAGGCCATAATTCCATCTCTATAACCCTTTCACCAAAAATGTAATTTTCTATTCAAGCTGTGTCAAATTGGCAGTTTTGGCATCCTCAAAGGGTTCAAATTGTGTTCCTTTTCAATGTTCTTTGAATTTGGAGAACAAAAGGAATTCTGAAAGGGCAAGATCAGAGTTGTAGGATAGATAGGGTAATGTTTCACAAGTATGTTTTCACAGGACAGTCCATGCTACCCTCATTATTATTCCTAATGATCCATTAGAAAAGGCTTTGCTTTCCATCCCCACAAACTTAGGCTCTGCTGGTCTAGTGGTCTCATATCCAATGGGAAGAATCATCAACCAGTATACTTAGCAATAAATTCTGTGAATTAGAAGTTGAGACTGCTACCTAGCCACTTTGGACTCCCCGTTTCTCCAATTCAATAGGCAAAGATAGGGTTTACTATAACGGTTGAGTGGTTGATCTGACTACTAGAGGAAATGGGTTGCTACACAATGGGAATAAGAAGTATATCTAGAATACAGAAAATCCTCTAGGTATCTCTTAGCACTCCCATGTCCTGTGATTAAAGTAATTTGAAACCAACAACAACCGAATTCATGCAGGACTGTTAATGGCCTACATCCTTCCAGAATGAAAGTTTGGGCCACTCTTTCCCATCAGGCAAGAAAACATGACCAGCTGAGGTTTTTGCTGAGGGCAAAAGGCATATGGAATGGGTAGTGGAAGAAGATAATTACAAATACAACCTACAACCAAGTGATCCACTGCATAAATGAAGACTGTGATATTTATGTGTACTTATTCTTTATTTTGACATGAATATATTTATAGATACATTAATTATTTTTGTTTCCTTCCCTTTCTTGTTGTCTAATCACTTAACATGAAAGATAATATATCTCATTATTTAAGGTTGTCATTGTTAGGTGCCATCAAGTTGGTACCAACTCATAGTGACCCTATGAAAACAGAACAAAACACTGCCCGGTAAAGGTAAAGGATATTAAAGGAGAAAAGTTAACATTATTTCTTGTTATTCTCATCTGGGGAAAGGAATAGCATATTTTCAATTGTATGGGAGATAGTTTTGTCCAGGTAGGTTGAAGTATGCCTTTGTTTTTATCTTTATTTGGTGATGAAGTATGTTTTAAGGAGATGTGTATATGTGTGAAGTTGACAAGGAATGAACTCTATGATGCCTTTTTTGATGTTTCAACTTTGCTAAACTACATTCTTCAGTTATTCAATCAAACCCTGACCTAGATATTGGGAAGGCAACTTGCTGATGTGATTAATCTCCTTAAGTAAAGTATTCTAGATAATCTCAATGGGTCTGACTTAGTCAGAAGGAAGGCCAAAAGCACAGGACTGAAATTTTATAGAGGGAAGGGAGGAAGGGAGAAGGCAGGAGAGAGAGGAAGACAGAAAGAGGAAATGCTGCTTGTATACATAAGCTTTGACTTGTGCTCTTGGGTTCCAGCCTTTCCAAGATCTTCTTTTCTGACAGCCTTCCCTACAAATTGTGGGTGATTTAGCCAATTCCCACCATAGGGTAAGTCACGTTTTTATAATACATAAATACGTACATATGAGAAGATTTCAAAAAGTTCGTAGAAAAAAATTCATTGTCTTTTAATTCCCTTTTTCCCCATGAACTATTTGAAGTCCCCTTTCATGGTACATGTGTGGTGCTCTGGGATAAAGCACTGGACCACAAGGTCAGTTTGAACCATAAATCGGCAGTTCAAATTCACCAGCTACTCCTTGGAAATCCTGGACAGGGTCGCTATGAGTCGGAACCGATTCCACAGCACTTACCCATAACATATGCACATTAAGTGCCATGGAGATGGTTCTGACTCATGGCGACTCTGTATAGCATGCCCAAGGCTATAAATCTTTGGGGAAGCAGAGCCTCATTTTTTCTCTTACAGAGCAGATGGTGACCTTGAACCACTAATTTTATGGTTCTCAGTCCATTGTTTATCATATGATAGATATACTAGAGTGCCTATTCATACATATACAGGTTTATTCTAAACAAAATGTGTTTAAGAATGTCTATGTTCTGGTGTGGCACTGTGAGATAAAGCTCTAGACCGCAATGTCAGTTTGAACTACAAGGTTGGTGGTTCAAACTCACCAGCCTCTCCTTGGGAACTGGAAGGCATTTAATAACAACAACATTCTATCAGTTGATTACTGCAAACAAGTTCTCTCAGTAATATACTTGTCTTAGTCTCGTTGTTGTTGTTGTTAAGTGCCATCGAGTTAGTTCTGAGTCATAGCAACCCTGTATAGGGTTTCCAGGATAGGCTGGTAAGGTTGAGCCACTGACCTTATGGTTCAAATGTACCTTGCAGCCCAGCACATCAACCCCTAATGCCACACCAGGACTCCATTAGTCTCATTGTTGTTGTTGATGTTGTTGTTGTTATGTGCCGTGGAGTGGATTCCAACTCATAGCAACCCTGTACAGGGTTTTTGAGGCTGTAAGTCTTTACAGGAGCAGAAAGCCTCATCTTTCTCCCGAGGAACAGCTGGTAGTTTTGAACTGCTAACCTTTCCGGTTCGCAGCCCAATTCGTAACCACTACGCTACCAGAGCTCTTCGGTGCGTCTTAAAAAGCAAAATAAAAAGGTCTAATCAAAGCAATGGCTTCTGAGGGGATCTTCTGAACCAGTGCAATCCAGAAAGGTCAGCTCACAAGACTGTGACAATGGTTTTTTTTAGGATTCCAAAGAGGTAATCTTGATAGATTTTCTCTAAGAACACAGGAAAATTATGGAGGCTTATTATGAATAGAAATCCTGGTGTGGCACTGTGGGTTAATGTGCTGGACTGCAAAGTCCGTTTGAACTACAAGGTCAATGATTCAAGGTCACCAGCTGCTCCTTGGAAACCCTATACAGGGTGACTATGTGCTGAAACAGACTCAACAGCATTTAACAACACCAACAACAACATTATGAATAAATTTTAATAATACTGAAAACTGCATTGATGAGAAAAAGGCCAGGAAAGGTGTGCTAAGGAATTTATTTTTCCATCGCCACAATGCACCTGCTCATTCTTCCAGGATAGCAAGGGCTGTCCTATCAAAATTTTATTGAAAACCTTATCCTACAGCCCAGATCTAGGTCTAAGGTCTAAGATTACTTTTTTCCCAAATTTCAAAGAACATTTGAAAGGAACACAGTTTGAATCCTTTGTTGATGCCAAAACTGCCATTTGATGTTGTGTCAATCTAAGGATGCAGTTGTTCTAAGAAGTGTTAGAGGAATGGGAATATTGCTTTCAACCGTGGAGGTCATGTTGAGAAACAATAGCTCCATACATTAAAATTTTTGTTTGATAAAGGTTTCTGTGATTTTATAGCAATAGATTTATATCATATATGGATATAAAGATAGAGATGGCTTCAGTTGAAAGATTGGAAGTTCCAAACCACTTAGAGTTACCTCCAAAGAAAAGCCTGGTGGTTTTCCAAAAAAAAACAGCCATTGAAAAATCTGTGGCGATCACTTCTACTGTTTCTCTCGTTCAAGGGCATGCATTGCAAACTTGTGAGTATCAGATTAGAAAAATAATACAAAAGTAACCTATAAACTTAAAGGTACTAGGTACTATACATATTTTGCTATTTTGACTAAATATGCCAGCATTATATGCACTATTCTGTTTACTTAGGAGAACTGAGATGGAAGTTGACTTGGATTTGGAGGAGGTCTTTGTCACAGTCCTGAACATCTCAGGAATGCTTTATAGTGGTTAATTGCTACCTGGGGATTTGGGATATTGCACTAGAGACTTTAATATATGACCTTGTTGGGAGACAAAAGTTATAGAATCTTGAAAGTACTGGTGCCGCATTTTCATGCTTTTTATTATATTTAATTTTTATTTTGCCTTCATAGCATCCATGATGCTTGTTATTAAAATGAGATCATCTATGCAAAGGCAAGAACATAGAACAAAATAAAAATCTTTCACTCTCACTACCTAGAGAAACATCACAATCATAGCTTTTCTTTCTCCTAGATAGAAGATCACAGCCCTCTAAGGAATGAAAAACCAACAACCATGGACAATAAATATGCAAAACTGCTGTTAGCATTGAACTCCATATCCAAACTTAACTAATTTCTAGAACTGTTCTTGACCCAGAGAATTTGAGTGGGTTCACTCTGAGTGACTACATCTAATGACTGGCATTTGCTTGGCTCCTTATCAAGTCTAATTACCTTACTATTCTGAGGTCATTTTTAGATGACTTTGTGAGCTTCTTTTAGGTGAGTCTCAATGTTCTATAAAGCAGTGTCTCAAATAATCTATCACAGTCTTAATTAAAGTTTTCATAGACATCATCTCTGGAAATAATTTCCATTTTAGATTAGGTAAAACACAAGGAACTAAAGAAGACATGGAAAGTGACATGGAAAGTTTGAGTTCAGCCTCAGATGTTCTGTCACCTTGAATTAGTCTTTCAGTTTCTGAAAATTAAGTTGTTAATGTGCAGGATCTCATTTTGGTTTTCAGCACTATTTTAGGTGTAGTTCCTACATTTCACCTTTATCATCAACTCTTGGAAAGCACAATCATTGTAAGTAAGTCTTTATTTTGATTGCTGGAACAAAACTTTGCAAATCATTCTCAGATTTATGTTCAAGAACTGCTATTCTTTTAGTTGCTACCTTTATATAGACATTTTAATCCAAATTTCACTCAAAATTAGAATCTTCTGGAAAAATATTGTATCTTTCAAAACTTTAAACCAAATATGCTAGGTGGAAAACACATTGATTTCTCAAAGGTATGATGGAATTACTAACCAGGACAAAGTCTTGGCAACTCATTTCCTTCTTTGCAATCCCTGAATTATTTGGAAATTGTTGAATTAAGACACAGTAAAAGATCTTATGTGGAAATCCATGATGTTGGGTTTCTGATATACCTTCCCAAAATAGCCATGCCTTAGAAACAAGATGG
>NW_006408533.1:13926910-13931669 GCF_000296735.1 Chrysochloris asiatica
TTAACTTACTGTGTTTACCAAAATTATAGATTTATAAAAAGATTTGGGGTATAATTTAATTTAAAAGAGTAAAACTCTACAAAACTATCTAGCATACAGGAACTTGATGTACCATATTCAAGTCACTCTCAATGCAAATACAACCAGTTATGTTTAAACTGTCTGGAGATCAAGATGAGCTTAGAAAAATAAGTTCCATGACTTTATCGAAGTTAAATATATACAATAGAACCACTTTGGTATAGTTTCAGTAAATATATATGGGAGGGAGGCTGAGTGTGGTTTATTGAAATATTAAAATACCATTAATAGGAAAAGCATAAAAATGCTGTGGTTTAATAGAATAGAATCAACTAATTGACATTAAGATTAATTCTTACAGCAAACTTATTTACTTAAGTGTACCAAGGCTTACTAGATGAAGAGTTTAGATGTTTAAAATCACTTTCACAAAATATAAAGATGATAGAGGTGTTTATTAATGAATAAATACTAAATAGGGATTGCTTTTAGTTTTCTTTCAAATATGCATGCCAAATCCAAATTTACTTTCTTACTGTTAAAACTAACATTCCCTTACCTCATTAGTTAAAAGACTAAGAAATGAACGAAGAAAAGAATAGCAAAAGGAACAGAAAGAACAAAGAGAAGAGATTTCTAAAAACAATATAAAAGAAATTTTCAGAAGAACCATTAAAAATGGAAAAAGACTCATTTCTTTTAAATAAGGCAACAGTTTGAAATCTTAGACTTTCTTCACTCATCAAATGAAAATATGTCAGCAATCCTTGTGTTTTGTTTTAGTTAGTGTCAAATGCTATCAAATTTGAGTTGAAACCTTTTTTTGCCAGTTTGGGAGCTAAGGGGAATATATTATCTCAGACCACATAAAAAGGTTGAAGGAAATGGAAATCTAACACCGGTTAAGGAAATCAGCAAATAAATTACAAAAACTGTCCATTTGCCTGTCCCTTTTAATCTTAATGTCGTATTCAAACTATTGGGCATGTAACTGAATATCTCAACTGTACCTGAAGAAATAATGGAGCGTGTCTCTGCAGTAAAACAGAACGCCACTAAACTGATGAGTTTAACCCAGCAGAAAGAGCGGCTGTAAACATGACAAATGCCTGCTATTGATTTCAGGTTTAATTACTCTGTGCAGCTCTGACAAAGCCCATCAGATGTTGTTGTGAAGTGTAAATGGAACAGACTACACTTCACTGCCCATAGGAAACTGATGGTGTCTGCAGTTTGCATTGTTTACTTTATCCTCCGTAAACTTCAGCCTTGATCAAATTAACAAGTGCTACTAACCTCCAACAAACTACAATGCACTATGGTTTTACAGCAACAGCCTTGGAACAACAGTTCAGGAGCGTCTCATTGATAACAAATGTCAGTCTAATGGCTGCTGATGAACTCTTTAGCCCAAGACCTGCAAATCCTCACCACTAAAGCTACTGGAATCTTCTTTGGTCATGTTTGGTGTATAAGGGAAGGAAAAAAACGAGTTCTTTACACTGCTCTTTACTGTGATGCCAATAAACAGCAGATACCCTACAGTATTTCCCAAAGGGATTCTAAATTATTTAGCTCCTGATTTATAGTATAGTCTTATGAGAACCTTTGTGAGTAATTACAATAAACTTTAGGTTAATCGCTTCCTAGATTTTTCCTTGAGTTGTTCAGTTATATAAATTGCTTATATCGTCTTTCTCCGTCAATTCAATTCAAACTTTTTGAAGTAATGGTTTACTGAAGAATATTTCTGAAACAAATGAGAATCCATAGCATTTGCAAAAGAATAAACATTTTTTCCGTAAACAGGAGGTTACTTAATGAACTAGCTTCCTATTTGCTTTCGTACCTAAAGAATATATGGGGATTTACTTATCACTAAAATATCAGTAGAGTATACGGGATGTTCATGCATATAAGGCATTGTGCAAACAAGTAAAACAATGGAAAAAGGATAGCTGTATGGATTTACAATGTACTTCCAGAGTCCGGAGCAGACTTGTAAGATACTGTCCTCAATATTACCTCTGTTCATACTCTATGGGCAGGTGGATCTGAAAACCTTCATCTGTATATTTTAAATTAATACTATAGCTGGGAAATTTTCTTCAGTTTTATGTAAGGCCTATCCGAATGGCCCACCACTCATCTGACAGTTTGTTGTATTGTGGTGGCTTGTGAGTTGCTATGATTCTGGAATCTATGCCACCGGTATTTTAAATACCAGCAGGGTCACCCATAGTGGACAGGTTTCAGATGAGCTTTCAGATGAAGACAAACTAAGAAGAAGGAGTGATGAACTACTTCCGAATATTTGGTCACTGAAAAACTTATGAATAGCACAGAAACACTGTCAGATATAATGCCGGAAAATGAGCCTCTATGGTTGGAAGGCACTAAAAATGTGACTGGGGAAGAGCCGCCTCCTCAAAGTAGATTTGACCAAAATGACACAAATAGAGTAAAGTCAGTGGGAGAAAAGCCCATGAGACCTTCATCTGCTGATGGGGCACAACTCAAAATGAAGAGAAACATCTGTAAACATCCATTAATAATCAGAATACAGAATGTACAATGTATGAATCTAGGAAAATTAGAAATTGTTAAAAATGAAATGGAATGCATAAACATCGATATCTTAGGCATTAGTAAGCTGAAATGGAGTGGTATTGGCCATTTAGATTTTAACAACCACATAGCTTACTAAGCTAGGAATGACAAATTGAAGAAGAATGGTCTTGCATTCATTGTCAAAATGACCATGTCCAGATCAGTCATGAGGTATACAATACTGTCTGTGATAGGATAATATCCATGCACCTACAGGGAAGACCAGTTAATACCACTATTATTCAATTTTATGCACCAACACTAAAGCCAGTGAGGATGAAATAGAAGAATTCTACCAATTTCTTCAATCTGAAATTGATCAAACATGTGACAAAGCATACAATCAAGATGCATTGATCATTACTGGTGATTGGAATGCAAAGGTTGGGAGCAAAGAGGAAGGATCAGTAGTTGGAAAATATGGCCTTGGTGATAGAAATGATGTTGGAGATCACGATAGAATTCTGCAAAACCAATGATTTGTTCATTTCAAATACCTTCTTTGGACAGCATAAGAGACGACTATACACATGGACCTCGCCAGACAGAATACATAGAAATCAAATTGGCTACATCTGTGGAAAGAGATGATGGAAAAGCTCCATATCATCAGTCAAAACAAGTCAGGGGCAGATTGTGGAACAGACAATCAATTGTTTATATGCAAATTAAACTAAAGCTGAAGAAAATGAAAACAAGTCCATGAGAGCCAAAATATAACCTTTAATACATCCCACCTGAATTTAGAGATCAACTGGAGAACAGATTTGATACATTAAACACTAAAGACCGAAAACCAGAAGAATTGCGGGATGACATCAAGAACATCATACAGAAAGAAAGCAAAAAGTCATTAAGAAGACAAGAAAGAAGGAAAGATCAAAATGGATGTCAGAGAGACACTGAAACTTGATCTCTAGTGTAGAGATGCTAAAGCAATGGAAGAAATGAGGAGGTCCAAGAGCTGAACAGAAAATTTCAAAGATCAGCTAGAGAAGATAATGCCAAATATTATAACAAAATGTGCAAAGATCTGGAGTCAGAAAACCAAAAAGGAAAAACACACTCAACATTCTCAAGCTGGAGGAACTGAAGAAAAAAATCAAGCCTCAACTTTCATTATTGAAGGGTTCTCTGGCAAAATATTGAATGATGCAGAAAGCACCAAAAGAGGATGGAAGGAATACACAGAATCACTTTACCAAAAGGAAATGGTTGATGTTCAACTGTTTCAAGAGGTAGCATATGATCAAGAGCCAATGATACTGAAGGAAGAAGTAGAAGGTATATTGAAGGAATTGGCAAAGAACAAGGCACCAGGAATTGATGGATTAAAAATTAAAGTCTTTCAAGAAAGTGAGGTGGCACTGGAGGCATGCACTCATCTATGCCAAGAAATTTCTGGCTGACTGATTGGAAGAGGTCTGTATTTGTAGCCATTCCAAAGACAGGTGACCCAATGGAATGCGAAAATCATTGGACAAGATCTTTGATATCCCATACAAGTAAAGTTTTACTAAAGGTAATACAGAAATGGCTGCAAGCATACACTGACAGAACTTCTAGAGGTTCAAGACGGATTAGGAAGAGGCTGTAGAGAGAGAGAGATATCATTGCTGATGTCCAATGGTTCTTGGCTGGAAGCAGAGAATATCAGAAAGATGTTTACCTGTACTTAATTGACTACTCAAAGTCTTTTGATTGTGTGGATCATGACAAGCTATAGACAACATTGTGAAGTATGAATATTCCAGAACACTTAATTGTGCTCATGAGGTATCTGTAGATGGACAAAGAGGCAGTTGTTCGAACAGAACATGGGAACACTGAATGGTTTAAAATTAAGAAAGGTGTGTGACAGGGTTGTATTATTTCACCATATTTATTCAACCTGTATGCTGAGCAAATAATCTGACAAGCCGGGTTATATGAAGAAAAATGTGGCATCAGGATTGGAGGAAGATTCATTAACAACCTGCGATACACAGATGATACAATCTTGCTTCTTTACAGTGAAAAAGACTTAAAATATTTACTAATGAAGATTAAAGAGCACAGCCTTTGGGATGGATTACATCTCAATGTCAAGAAAACAAAAATCCTTACCACTGGACCAATAAACAACATT
>NW_006408533.1:13931956-13934827 GCF_000296735.1 Chrysochloris asiatica
TATTGAAAATGTCGTGGATTGCCTAAAGAACCAATAGATCCATTTTGGAAGAAGTGCAGCCAGAGTGCTCCATGGAGGCCAGGATGGTCAAACTTCGTCTCTCAAATTTGGACATATTGTCAGTAGGGACCAGTCGCTGGGAAAGGATATCATGTTTGGTAAGTTGGAGGGTCAGAGAAAAAGAGGAGGAACCCCAGTGAGATGGATTGGCAAAGTGGCAACATAAATGGGCTCAAGCATGTCAACAATTGTGAGGTTGGCCCAGGATCAGGCAGTTGTTTGTTCTGCTGTGCATAGGATCGCTGTGAGTTAGTACCAACTCAATAGCACCTAACGACAACAACAATCCGAATGGTGGGTATGTATTCCCCAGTTTATATTCCCAGGCCAGCTAGTCTATTTCTCACACTATAGTCCTAATCTACAGAATCCTTGCATCCCTCTCATTTTATTCTGGATCTTGCATGATATAGCACACTTCAGATCAGATCAAACCCAGAAGTTTTGCATATGAGGGATATTTTAAATGATAGCTAAAACAATTTTTCATACAAACCAAACAAGTCTTTTTTAAGAAATACTAGATTTCTAGTGCAATAAGACACTGTAAGCACCAACTGCTAAATTGGTTTTAAGAGAAAGTTTAACAATAATAAGAGAATGTTAGTCATATTCTTAGGAAATACCTGTTATCCCATCATTGCCTTATCATTTATCAAAAACTTAAATGTTGCAAAACGTGTTTCTCAAAATGTCTTTTTATATACTGAAGAAAACTAAAAAGTTTATTCATTTATATAAAAATATTTATTGTATGCCTCTTCTAGCTGCTAGGTGCTATGTGGTAAAGAAAATTGATGTAACTTCTAGTAGGAAAACAGATAAAATGGTGACAGAATTGTGTGGCAGTAATTGTTCTGAAGGAAAGATAAAGAGAACTGAACGCTATTTTAGAATCAGAAACAGGAAGGCTTCGCAAAGAAGCATTGAAGAGAGATACTGAGTTGGTTGTATCCAAGAGAGGAAACAGTATGCATGAAAGTTGTGAAGTAAGAACTTGACACATTTGATAAGCAAAAAGAAGCCTATCATGCCTGGAATACAGTGAATCAGATGGGTAATAGTATAAAACAGGGATGGGGAGATGGGCAGTGGCTGGCCGCACAGACCATGTTAAGATTTTAGATTCTATCAAACTTAGTCTCTCATACTTTGGACACATTGTCAGGAGGGACCAGTCGCTGGAAAAGGACATCATGTTTGGTAGGGTGGAGTGTCCGAGAAAAAGAGGAAGACCCCCAGCAAGATAGATTCGTCAAGTGGCAGCATCAATGGGCTCAAGTGTGGCAACAATAATGAGTTTGGCCCAGGATGGGGCAGTGTTTCGTTCTGCTGTGCATAAGGTTGCTGTGAGTCAGCATTGATTCGATGGCACCTAACGACAACAACAACAAAATCTATTACTAGCCTGTGGGGAACAATGAGGTATGTTGAAGGACCAGATCAGAGTGTACAATTGTTTCTGCTTAAGTTCATGCTGCTTTGTGAGGTATAGCATCAGATCAACAGGAGACAAGCATGAAGGCAGCAACCAATTAGGTGACTACCACAGTTTTCACATATAATGTGCCCACATAAATAGCATGTACAAGCGTATACTGCACATGGCATGCAAAGGAAACTAATGTGTGAGAGGAGAGGGCTATGAGTTTTCAAAACCAATATAGTTAGTGCGCTATTTGAATAAACATATGGTAATGCAATAGTTGGAGTCCTGGTGTGGCACTGTGGGCTAATGCACCAGACTGCAAAGCCGTTAGAACTGCAAAGCCGGCGGTTTAAGCTCTCCAGCTGCTCCTCGGAAGCCCTATACAGGGTCGCTATGGGTTGGAACCGACTTAACTGCATTTAACAACAACAACAATGAATAGTTAAGCAAATTGGTGATGCTGATTTGTTTTGAGTGGTGACTGCAAAGACGGATGGACTTTAGATGTGCAGAAAAGAAATCAGAGTATCTGGAAAATAAACTCATGGTGTAGGCATTGTTGTTGTTGTTGTTGTTAAGTGCCATCAAATTGGTTCCACTCATAGCAACCCTGTACAGAGTTTCCAAGAAGCAGCTGGTGGGTTTCAAATGCTGAACTTTCAGTTAGCAGTCCAGAGCTTATCCAACAGCGCCATACCAGGACTGGAGGCATTGTTTGCTGCTGTTAATTGCCATGAATTATTTCATAGTGATCCTGTCTAGGGTTTCCAAGAAGCAGGTGGTGGGTTTGAATCTCCAGCCTTGCAGTTCAAACCACCTGGCCTCCAGTGCACTAATTATCCTGCAGAGCCACACTAGGCACTGTTGACCTCATCGTTTCTGACATAATAATTAGCTCTGCTCCTGTGAAAATGTAAAGCTTCAGAAACACTATATAGGGTCGCTATGAGTCGGGACCTATACAGGTTCATCTGGAATGGTGCTGTAGGATAAACACTGGACTGATAAATACAAAGTCAGCAGTTCAAACTCACCAGCCATGGAAATTCTATACAGTGTTGTTATAAATTGGATCCTAAAACATATAGATGATAGATAGATAGATAGATAGATAGATAGATAGATAGATAGATAGATATAGAGAGATAAAGAGATAGATAGATATAGATAGCTTGAGGAGAGAGAGAGAGAGAATGTGGCACTATGTGTTAATGGCTAATGGTCAATGCGCTGGACTGCCAAGTCGGTTTGAACCTCAAGGTCAGTGGTTCAAGCTCACCAGCTGCTCCTCAAAAACACCATACAGGGTCACTATGAGTCGGAACTGACTCGACCGCACTTAATAACAGCAACAATTATATAAATATATATAGTTTTTGATT
>NW_006408533.1:13934927-13951923 GCF_000296735.1 Chrysochloris asiatica
TATATAGTTCCGATTCATAGCGACCCCACTTATAGTTTCCGAGGCTTTAAATCTTCACCAAAGCACAGAGCCTCATCTTTCTCCTGTGGAGTTGCTGGTGGGCTTGAATCACAGAAGTTGTGGTTCGCAGTCGTATATATTATGTATAGAGTCACCAGGCTCCCATATATGCATTTGTTGTTAAGTGCCATTGAGTAAATTTCTACTCATAGCCACCCAGTATAGGGTTTCCAAGGAGTGGCTGGTGAGCTTGAACCACAGGTCTTCTGGTTCAAACCAACTTTGGGGTTCTGCGCTTAGCTAAGTTTACATCACCACACCAGGATTCCATGTATGCATATTGTTGTTGTTGGTAAGTACCGTGAAGTCGGTTCTGACTCATAGTGACCCTGCACAGGGTTTCCAAGGTTGTAAATCTTTACCAGAGCAGAATACCTCATCTTTGTCCCGTGGAACCACTGGTAGTTTCGAACTGCTGACCTTGAGGTTGGCAGCCTGACTCATAACCACTACACTACCAGAGTATACACATATGTAAATACACTAAAGTTGCTGTTGTTTTTATCTCTTTATCTCTATATTTTGAAGTCTTCCATTTCAGTTTTTGTTGTGTTTTGAATAATGCTTATTTTGTCATTAATCTGATTCTTTAGAGACGGTTTCAATATTCCTGGAATATCTCTCATGACAATGCCATAAATGCTGTCTAAGTAGAGATGTTGTTGTTAAGTAGCGTGGAGCCGTTCCGACTCATGGTGACCCTGCATAGGATTTCTGAGGCTATACATCTTTACAGGAGCAGAACGCCTCATCTTTCTCCCACAGAACAGCTGCTCGTTTCGAAATACTGACTATGACATTAGCAGCCCTATTCGTAGCCACCGTGCTACCAGAGCTCCTTTGGTTAAAATTATGCTATGTGTTGGAATTCAGATTGAATTTTTAAATTTCATCCTTAAGAATCAAATCCTAACAACTGTTCGATAGTTTTAACTGATTATTTTGCATTTTTCACTGTAGAGAAAAAAACTGAAATCCTTGCTCCTGTCTTGGAATATAGTAATCATGGTTGGAGAGGACATCTCAAAGCACCCTCTCTGCTCCAAGTGTTACCTGAACTGCTCTCCAGACATCAGCTCTAGATGTAGGAAGAGGAGGAGACTATGTGATGTCCACAGATATATCCTAAAACAACGTAAGACATTTTTAAAAGGTGCCTCCACCCCACCATCAATCTAGCGGTTCTGTGGTGGCTTGTGTATTGCTTTGAAGCTGGAAGCTATGGGTATTGTAAACACCAATATGGTTACCCGTGGTCAACAGGTTTTGGTGGAGCTTCTAGACTAAGACAGACTAGAAAGAAGGAGAGGTAGGCCACTTCTGAAAGGTTAGCCACTAAAAACCTTATGAATAGCAGAAGATCATTGCCTGATGTGGTGCCAGAAGAGGAACCCCTAAAGTTGTAAGGCACTCAAAATTCACAATGGCGTCAACAACACATGTAGGCATACCAGTGCTTGTTAAGATGGCACTGAGTTGGGCAACATTTTCTTCTGGTGTACATGGGTCACCATTAGTCAGAACCAATAAACAACTAACTGGGTGAAACTAGGGCAGTTATGAATTCCAAACTAATTCAAACTTCCTAAAACTTCCAGGTCTGCAGTTTAACGCTTGTTAAGTCTGTGCCTACATTCTGGTGATGAAAGGACCTCCCTTTGAAAACCATATTTATTTACCACATTCCATTCAGTTACTACAAAAACATCTCTTCCACACATAGGAAGTGTTGACCTTCAGCATTTGAAGTGAAAAAATATGAATAGGATTACAAAAACAAGTAAAACCATGTGGTCTACTTTATAGCTTCGTGGCACTCTCTAATTAACCAGTAATTATATATGAACAGATTTATTTATCTAAGTACCAGATACCTCCATCAAGAAAATGAAGAGAACTGAGGGCCAAATTATATGATGACTTACGGGAAACGTTTAAGTGCTTTCCCCAAGAAGTAACACTTCTTAATTCAAACAATCAATCTTCCCCTCATAAATACTGTACATTCACTGGTCCAAGATCCTGAACTAGACAGAAGGCAGGTACAAGAAAACAGCACTCAAGGTTCTGGTCTTCATACCGCTTATTAGGAATAGTGGTGGTGGTTTTATTGTGCCGTAGAGTCAGTCCCGACTCATAGTGACCCTGAATAGGGTGTCCGAGGTTTAAATCTTTATAGGAGCAGAAAGTATCATCTTTCTGTCATGGAACAGTTGGTAGTTTTGAACTGCTGACCTTGCAGCCTGACTCATAAGTAGACACATTAATTTAAAATTCCTCTTTTATTTAATTCTTTCATCTCAAATCACAGAAGCAAGATGTCTGTGACCATGAATTAATGGCAGATGAAGTCTGGACAGCAGCCTTGGAAGCTGTGATCTCTCTGTACGGAGGAATCAGTGACTAACATTTTGCTCTGTGCCAAGGACTGCATCACATAATTTGTCACTGTCCAAATACAATTTTCTTTTTTTGTAAATGAGTCAGTCACAAACCTCTGATTGCACCATTTCAAATGCAAATAATTCTGTTCCAACTGCCTCTTTACATTAGCTAAATGAAGTCATCAGTAACCAAAATTGGAGAAAATCTTAACACAACTGCCGTAAACAACTTTTAAAGTTTTATATCCCATAAGAATGAAATCATTATGAGATAGTTAAGATTCATTAGAGAGACCCACCCCTGATATGACTCATATTCAAAAACAATAATACTTTCCCCCATAACCAATAGTGGCCAGAGCAAATTATAATCAAAGATAGATTTCTTGGAGGGTGATGATACCATTAGATTTAAGGAATTAAAAATACATGAAACTTTTGAGTTAATGAACAGGGTCCTTAACTGCTCATTTAATTCAAACAGCTGTTTGTTAATGCCCTAAGCAGTGTCATAAACTGTGAAAATACTGTTGAGTGCAAGACACTAGTTAATGCTATAAAGCAACACATGCTCTAATATTAAAAGAACTTAATGGGATTAATAGAGAATAAAACATTAACTCCCTATTATGATGTTTTAGAACCCAAGGGCAAATTCTGGCTAAAAAGGACTCTGGTTCTAAAACCACAAAAAGTAAACTCCAGCACTGTACAGCAAATCATGGCAATTTTATGCCCTGAAAAAAAAGTGGAACCCTGATAAGATCACATCTGTTCCAATCACATACTGGATAAAATCACTGTTTACTAAAGTCCTAAATAACTAAAAATGTGGAACCCCAACAGGATCCCATCTGTTAATGCTACAACTTGGATATGGTCCCATTAGAAAAATTCCATATAATAATGTTCCAGCATAAAATAATAAAGAATTTGGATTCCATTTCATGAATTTTGTCTGTAGATTTATGTACTGATTTTCTAGATACATGTCAATGTGCAATCTGTAATGTGCTTTTGTATGGGCACTGGCTACTCTCTTAGTAGAGAAAGTCAAAACTGAGTTTTAAACAATAACTTTCAAAATTCTTTTCCAAGAGTTTCAAAAACTTTAGTCAATTCTCTGCTCATTGTGGCATTCCTTACATTGTAGTGTATATCATTTTCATAGTAAGCTTATTGCTTAGTAGATTTCATAACATAAAATTTATAATAATGTTCTTTTTAGATCTTTTGATTTTGGATTAAACATATGTCTTAAAGACTCACAGAGAAATGCACTGATATTTAATGCCATTTGGGTAGGATCCTATTTAATACTATAGAACACCAAACTTCATTTTAGATTAATTCTAAACATTCAGACAGTTGTAAACCTAAATGTACAGTTATTATTGAAGAATAAGTATATTAAAATAAAATGCTAAAATAGTTTTGGAGAGATTAGTGAAACTAAATAATTTTAAATATATACTCAAATATAGCAAACTGGAACTTCTATATACTATATACTATATCTTTTAATCATTGAAATATTTTGTTTTTCTTAGAATGCTATAAAAATGAAAGTTTTTATATTTTGTTACAAAAAGACATTTTTAAAGATTGTGCTCATTCTTTTGCAATCTTATTATGTGGCAGGTACTGTGTTACAAATTTATAAATATGGTTCATTTTAAAGTTGAGAAAAATCCATAAATACTTAGCATTGAGATATCCATTTTACAGAAGAGGTGCCTAAGAATGTTAAGGTAAATTTTCAAGGTCATTTAGCTAGGATACAATAGACAAAGAATTAAAACCAGAAATACCTAGTTGAAAGTACATGTTTATACCCAAAATGTTGTATTGCCCCAACTTCAGTTCTCTTGTTATGTGCGGTGGAGTCGGTTTTGACTCATAGTGACCCTGTACAGGGTTTCCGAGGCTGTAAATCTTTACGGGAGCAGAAAACCTCATATTTCTCCTGCAAAACAGCTGGTAGTTACCAACTGCTGACCTTGAGGTTCGCAGCCCGATTCGTAACCACTACGCTATAAAGTAATTAATCATAATAAAAATCTATGTGTTTATTAATAATCATAGCTGGGATTAAGGCAAACATTTTATCTGAGTCATTTATAGAAAATTCTACTTGTAGAAAATATATCAACTTCCTCTCAGGGGTTTCTTATTGTATATGTAAGGGTCCTGGGCAAGCTAATAGTTTGGGCTCCACTCAACACATTTGCTAGATGAGCTGTGTGCTTCCTTTTATTGGACAAAACGAAACTGTACAATTCATTATGATTTACCATTGCTCTAGTTGCCAGAAAATTGGAAACTAAATTCTTTTAAATGTGTATTCAGCATTGATTTATCTGAGATGGGAAATAAATCAATAAGGCTGGTTGCTTTATGTTAACTTAAGTGCGCCATATCTTATGGTGAGATCAGGAAGAAATGAAAATTTGTTTATTATGTAAGAAGTTGGGGGTGGTGCTCTAGGTTAATGAGAGCCATATTTCCAAATTATTTTATTGATGTTTTCCTGAATGGCATTTTAATAATAGAATTAATTATGATTAAGCTTCTTTCTGAAATATTCAAGAGAAAGTTATAAAGGCCATTTAAATTATTGATTACTTTATGTTCTCAACTTTATTGAGTCTTTTATATTATCCAAAACAATTCAACTGTATTTAAATAATTTGCTGCAAAATAATTTCATTAACTAAATACTGTTCTATTTTTAAATATTTGAAGACTTTTTAGTTTGAACCCATCAAAAGAAAGAATTGATAAAATTTTATGTTAAAAGTGGTTATAAATTCTTAGCAATGAAACAATAATTTCAAATTTAAAGTGGAAATATTATGCTTGCCTGGAAGAAGAAGAAGATTATTAGAAGTGTACCATTGACTTTGATATCAACTAATATTGTTGTTGTTGTTGTTGTTGTTAAGTGCCATCATGTCGATTCCAACCCATAGCAACCCTGTATAGGGTTTCCAAGGAGAAGCTGGTGAGCTTGAACCACCAACCTTGCAGTTGAAACAACTTTGCAGTCTGACTAATAAATCTTAAAATATAAACGTAACATTATCTAAGTTAATAATTAAAGACATCGTTTTTTATCTTAAATAGTTGACTTACCTTATTATGTACATTGTACAGAATTTAAGAATTAGGAAAATCTGAGTTATGCTGAATATTAATTTGACGAAAAATGTATGAATTTTGTTCATTGAGCTTTTGCTAGCTGTATGAACTTTGAACAGTTGCTCAACTTCACTGAGGTTCAGTTTCTTTAACTGTAAATGTGAACATAGCATGAGACCCCAGATAATTGGATGATGGAGTCGTTATAAACCACTAAGTATTATAGAGCCTGGCCCAAATCAGGTCTTTCTCTTAGTAATAGATACATTCTGTGCTTCCTTCTTTGGATAAGAAAGAATTGTACAATTTACCACCTTTCATTTATGTAAAGATAGCCATACAATCAAAGACTAAAATTATGTTTTATATGCTACTCATATAACCAGACCATCTTTTTCTTCTTTGGAACTGATTTCCAATCTTTTTAAAAAAAAGATTTTATCAATTACTTCCTCTCATCTATGCTCTAATTGTGTATACTATCTGATGAGTTATGAAAATGTGAGGTGAGTTTATAGATGTGTAAAAAAAGTATAATATTTATTCAATTCTGCAATACAATGTTTTCTGTGTTAATATCTCCAAAATTTAAGCAAAGCAAGAAAATTTAAAATGAAATTACTTGCCATGCACCCTTTTGAAAAATATACATAACTGCCAACTTTTAAAGAATGTCTTCTGTAATCTGGGGTGAAGAGAATGCATTGTTTAAAGCAAGTTTGATGCTTTTTTATTAGTTAATCTTTTCTTTTATTGACAAGAACCTATTTCTTAATTTACTAATAGAACCTATTTTCTTTTGGTAAATTAAACATATATCAAGATTTGTTTTTTTTTAAGAAAGAAGGTTTGACCTCAAATGTTTAAAACTTTTGAAAAAAAGAAGCTGCACATAAAAAATTGTCCATCATTTAAATCACATTTATGAAGAATCAGATCAAAAACAGTGATCAAATTAAAAATGGATCCGAATTTATTTATTTAACAAAGTCATGTGAGCTCTTCTTTCAGTTTGAAGATTATACTTTCCTATGCTTTCCTGCCAGTCCATAGGAGTCCTTGTGGCACTGTGGATTAATGCGCCAGACTGCAAAGCTGTTTGAACTGCAAGGTTGGTGGTTCAAACTCACCAGCTGCTCCTCGAAAACCCTATACAGGGTCACTATGGGTTGGAACCAACTCGTTGGCACTCAACAACAACAACCAGTACATAGTATCTCTTTTATTCTCTTTATTAAGTATAGCAAGCATTTTTTTTCCCCTAAAGAATGTTAATAATATACCATTAATTAGGTAATTCCATCCACAAATAAAGCAACAAATAGTATGTAAATATAGAGGCTTTCTGGAAAAATGCTTTTATAGTTTACTGTCCTATTTCTTTCATTACCAATTGCAAATTTGTAATGATGATGTAGTAATACAGTAGAATTAAAATAAGAAAGAAAACTTTGAAACACATCTCAATTCCCTAACCCTAAAAGTTGTTAAAGGCAATTTAATTTCCCAAAGCAAAAGAGACAATTGTATATAGATTCTATTTTAAGTCTAACCTTATTAAAAAATAAAAACAACATTAAAGAAATCTATTCTCCATTTGGAGCAAGTGGAATTTATGTTAGTAACTCCAATTAACTCTAATGGGAGTTATATGAATAAATCTAAAAAGCACTGAGAAGAAGAGTTTTACTATTTTAGAGAATTCATAGAGAGTCTACATATGATTTCATGTGAATTGCTGAATTGTCATTGAAAACATCTGTGAAAATTAGTGGATAAGCAGAAAAATATAATTTAAAATTTATATATTGTATTTTATCTCATCACAGAATAAATTATATGAACAACTATTATCTCTCTAATAAAAATTATAATAAAGATTACACATGTTGTTGTTAGGTGCCATCGAGGTGGTACTGACTCATAGCGACCCTATGCACAGCAGAATGAAATACTGCCCAATCCTGGGCCAACCTCACAATCATTGGTACATTTGAGGCCATTGATGCTGGCACTGTGCCAATCCATTTTGCTACTTTGGGGTCTTCCTCTTTTTCTCTTATCTTCCACCTAACCAAGCATGATATCCCTCTCCAGTGGCTGGTACCTCTTGACAATAAGCCTAAAGTATAAGAGACGAAGTCTTGTCATCCTGGCTTCCAAGGAGCACTCTGGATGTACTTCTTCCAATACAGATTTGTTTGTTCTTTTGGCAGTACGTGGTACTTTCAATATTCTCCTTGAACACCACAACTCAAATGCATCAATTCTTCTACAGTCTTCTTATTCACTATCTGACTTTCTCACGCATATGAGATTATTGAAAATACCATGGCTTGGGTCAAGCACACCTTAGTCCTCAAACTGACATCTTTGCTCTTCCACACTTTAAAAAGGTCTTGTGCAGAAGATTTGCATAATAGTATGCGTTAATGGATTTCTTGACCCCTGATTCCATGAGTTTTGATGGTTGATCTGAGCAAAATGAAGTCTTTGACAATTTCAATCTTTTCTCCATTAATCATGATGTTTTTTATTGGTCCAGTGGTGAGGATTTTTGTTTCTTTACCTTGAGATGCAACCCATACAAGAGGTTGTGGTCTTTGATCTTCACCAGTAAGTACTTTAAGTCCTCTTCACTTTCAGCAAGCAAGGTTGTGTCATCTGCATATTGCAAGTTGTTAACAATGAGTCTTCCTCCTATGTTTTTCTTCATATAACCCAGCGTCTCATATAGACTGAATAAGCTCTGGTAGCGTAGTGGTTTCGAATCGGGCTGCGAACCTTAAGGTCAGCGGTTCGAAACTACCAGCTGCTCCGCGGGAGAAAGATCAGGCTTTCTACTCCCGTAAAGATTTACACCCTCGGAAACCCTGTACAGGGTCGCTATGGGTCGGAACCGACTCGACGGCACTTAACAACAACAACAACAAGCATGGCAAAAGAATACAACCCTGACACACATTGAATTGATTATTGAATATTGAAATATATATTTATTTATGAGTCCTGCTGTGGCACTGTGGGGTAATGTGCTGGACTGTAAAGTTATTTGAACTGCAAGGCCAGCGGTTCAAGCTCACCAGCTGCTCCTTGGAAACCCTACAAAGGTCTCTATGGGTCAGAACTGACTCGAAGGCTAACAACAACCATATATGTATATAGAGAGAGAGATATATCCATACATACAAATTTTTAAATTACGTCAGATTTAGGAGAAAAATGAAAATATTATTGCACTTCACTCGTATTTAGGACCAGTCCCTGGAAAATGACATTAGGCTTGGTAATGTAGAAGATAACTAAAAAAGAGGAAGACCCTCCAAGAGACGGTTTGATAAAGTAGTTGAAACAATGGTTTCAAACATAGGAAAGACTGTGAGAATGGCATAGGACTGGGCAGTGTTTTGTTTATATGATGTAGGCAAAGATGAAAAGAATTAAGTATGCTGAACTAGTGATTATTTTACTCCAAATATTGGTTGCTATTAGTCAGAAAACCACTCCTCTATCTGTCAAACTATAATGGCTTGTGTGTTGTGGTGATGATGAACACTATACCACTGTTGTTTTAAATACCAGCAGGGTCAGCCATGGTGAACAGGTCTCAATAGAGTTTCCATACTCAGACAGACTATGAAGAGGCAGAGCATTTCTGAAGGGTGAGCCACTAGAAACCTTATGAACAGTAGCAGATATAGTTACAGAAGATGAGTGTCTGAGGTTGGATGGAATTCAAATGACCTTAATGATGGGCATGGAACAAAACCTACTGGGCCATCATTTGCTGATGAGTACAACCAAAAATGAGAAGAAACAGCTATAAATATCCATCACTAATCAGAATGTGGAAAGTACAAGGTACGGCTCTAAGAATACCAGAAGTCATCAAAATGAAATGGAACACTTAAAACATCACTATACTAGGTATTAGTGAGCTTAAATGGATTGTCATAGGCCATTTTGAATAAGACAATCATATGGCTTACTATGCTGGGACTGACAAATTGAAGACTACTGTTGCATTCATTGTCAAAGAGAGCATTTCAAGATTTATCTTGAGGTACAATACTGTGTGTGATAGGATAACACCCATATGCCTACAAGGCAGACAAGTTAATACCAGTTCTATTAATGTTTACACACCCACAACTAAAGTCAGTAATATTGAGATCAAAGAATTCTATCAACTTCTTCAGTCTGAAATTGACCAAACATGCCATCAAGATACACTGATAATTCTGGTGATTGGAATGCAGAGGTTGGAAACAAAGGATAGGAACAGTAGTTGGAAAATATGGCTTTGGTGATAGAAACTATACTGGAGATGGTCTGATAAAAATTTTCAAGACCAGCATCTTATTCATTGCAAATATCTTTTTTCAACAAAATAAATAGGGACTACACTCATAGATGTCACCAGATGGAACACACAAAGAGATGATGGAGAAGCTCAATATCATCAACAAAAACAAGTTAGGGGCAGACTATGGAACATATCATCCATTGCTCAAATATAAATCCAGGTTGGATCTGAAGACAATTAAAACATGAGAGTTAAAACATGACGTTGAGTGTAGCCCACTAATCTCAAGAATAGATTTGATGCATTAGAAACTAATGACTGAAGATACGTAATATTGTGGGAAGACATCAAAAACATCATACATAAATAAAAAGTGACATTAAGCAGACATAAAAAAGAAAAGACCAACATGCCAAAATGGATATCAGAAAAGACTCTGAAACTTGATCTTGGGTGTGGAGAATCTAAAGTCACTAGAAGAAACAATAAAGTAAAAGAGTTGACTAGAACATTTCAAAGGGTGGGGCAAGAAGACAGTTGTTGTTACATGCCATTGAATCATATCCAATACATAGTGACCCTGTATAGAGTTTCCAAGGAGTGAGTGATGGATGGGTTTGAATTGCCAAACTTTGTGATTAGCAATCCAGTTCTTATCCTACAGCACCAATCCAGGACTCCAAGAAGACAGCAGTGAAGTATTATAATGAAATATGCAAAAAGCTGGAGTTACAAAACTAAAACATCCTCAGCATTTATTAAGATGAAAGAACTAAAGAAAAAACTCAAGCTTTAACTTGCAATAGTGAAAGATACTATGTGCAAAATAATGTTAGACTCAGGAATCATCAAAAGAAAATGGAAAAAATAAAGTTACTGAACCAAGAAGAACTGGTCAATGTTCAACCATTTCAGGAGGTAGAATATGATCAAGAAACTATTATATTAAAGGAAGAATTATAAGCAGGACCTAAGGCATTGAGGAAAAACAAAGCCCCAGGAATTGATGAAATACAAAATGAAATGTTTCAACAAATTGATGCAGCACGAGAGGCACTCATTCATGTATGCCAAGAAATTTGGAAGGCACCCACCTGGCCAACCAATTGGAAGAAATCCATATTTGTGCCTATTCCACAGAAAGGTGACTCAACAGAATGTGGAATCATAGAGCAATAGCATCAGTATCACATGCAAGTAAAATTTTGCTGAAGATCATTCAAAAATAGTTGTGGCAGTATATAGAAAGGGATTCCTTCCAGAAGTTCAAGCCACATTCAGGAGAGAATGTGGAACAAATGATATCATTGCTGACATCAGGTGGGTCATAGCTGAGGGCAAAATATACCAGAAAGACGTGTACTTGTGCTTTTTTGACTCTGCAAAAGCATTCAACTTTTGGATCGTGACAAAATAAGGGTAACATTTCCAAGAATGCAAATTCTAAGACACTGAATTGTGCTAATGAAAAACCTGTAAGTGGACCAAATGGCAGTCATTGGAACATAACAAGGGGATATTGATGTTGTCATTTGTGGTCAAGTCACTTCCGATTCATAGCGACTCTATACACAGCAGAAAAAACAATTGCTGAGTCCTGTGCCAACCTTACAATTGCTTTTACACTTGAGTCCATTGCTGCTGCCACTATGCCAATCCATCTCATTTGAGGGCTTCCTTTTTTTTTTTTTTGCTGATTCTCCACTTTACAAAGCATGATGTCTTTCACCAGGGACTGATCCCTCTTGAAATATGGAGAAACAGCTGTCTCCCCATCCTGGCTTCTAAGGAACATTCTGGCCTTACATTTTCCAACAGAGATTTTTCTTCTGGTAGTCCATGGTAATTTTAATATTCTTTCCAACACCATAGCTCAAATGCATCAGTACAGTCTTCCTTATTCATTATCCAACTTTTACATGCATGTGATGTTACTGAAAATACCATAGCTTGGGTCAGGCATACCTTAGTCCTCAAACTGATGTCTTTGCTCTTTAACAATTTGAAGAGGACTTGTATAGCAGATTCGTCTAAGTGATATGTTGTTTGCTCTCTTGACTTCTGCTTTAATGAGTGTTTTTAGAGGATCAAAGCAAGATAAAGTCTTTGACACTTCAATCTTTTCTCCATTTATCATGATGTTATTTATTCCTCAAGTGATGAGGATTTTGGTTTTCTTTACATTGAGGTGCAACATAAAGGTTGTGGTCTTTGATCTTCATTAGTAAGTACTTTAAATTCTCTTTGCTTTCAGCAAGCAAGGTTGTATCACCTGTATATCTCAGGGTGTTAATAAATCTTCCTCAAATCATACATGGAAGACCAGTTAATACACTATTATTCAATTTTATGCAGTGAGGATGAAATTGAAGAATTCTAATAACTTCTTCAATCTAAAATAGATTCCAAGATTATTTGCTCAGCATACAGACTGAATAAGTATGGTGAAAGAATACAACTCTAGCGCACACCTTTCCTGGTTTAAAACCATTCAGTGTCCAATGTTCTGTTTGAAAGACAACCATTTGGTCTTTGTATAGGTTCCTCATGAGCACAAACTAGTGTTCCAGAATACCCATTCTTCACAATCTTATCCATTGCTTGTGATGATCCACATAGTTGAAAAACTTTGCATAGTCAAAAAAGCACAGGTAATCTTCTTTCTGGTATTCTCTGTTTTCAGCCAGACAAATCTGACGTCAGCAATGATATCCCTCATTTCATTTCTTTGTCTGAAATTGGCTTAAAACTCTCTCACTTCCTCAAAGTCCTTCAGCCATTTTTAAAACTATCTTTAGCAAAAATTTACTTGTATGTGATATGAGTGATATTGTCCAATGGTTTCTGCATTCCGTTGGGTCACCTCACTTTAGAATGGAAAGAGATATGAATTTCTCCCTATCAGTTGGCCAGAGAGTTGTTTTCCAAATTTCTTGGCATTGATGAGTGAGTGTCTCCAGAGCTGCATGAGTTTATTGAAAGACTTCAATTTGTATTCCATCAATATCCAGAGCCTGCTCTTTGCTAATTCTTTCAATGCACCTAGCACTTCTTCGTTCAGTACTATCAGTACTTGATCATTTGATTTTCTGGAAATGTACCACATTTTTGGAGGGGTACAGTGACTCCAGGTATTCCTTCCAACCTCTTTTGGTATTTCATGATTCATTGTTGCCCATATGTTGCCCATAGAATCCTTCAGTATTTCAAATTGAGGCTTGAATTTTTTCTTCAGTTCTTTCAGTTTGAGAAATGCCCCGTGTGTTCACTGCTGGTTTTCTAAGTAATGGTCTTTGCACATTTCATTATAATACTTGACTTTGTCTTCTAGAGCTACTCTTTGAAATGTTCTGCTCAATTTTTTCACATCCCTTTTTCTTCCATTTGCTTTAGCACCTCTATGCTGAAAATCAATCTTCAGAGTCTCTTCTGAGATGCATTTTTTGTCTATTCCTTCTTTCTTGTATTTTTAATAACCTTATGCTTTCTTCATGTATCATGTTCTTGATGTCATCCCACAACTCTTCTAGTCTTTGGTTGTTAGTGTCTAATGCATCAAATCTGTTCTTGATATGATCTTTCCTTCAGGTGGGATACGTCCACGGTCATATTTTGGCTTTCATGGACTTGTTTTTAATTTTCTTCAGCTTAAGCTTAAACTTGCATATGAGTAGCTGATGGTTCCACAGTCTGCCCATGGCCTTATTTTGACTGATAATATGTGGCTTTTCCACCATCTCTCCCAACAGATGTAGTCAATTAGATTTCTGTGTATTCCACGTGGTGAGTTCTTGTATATAATCTTTTGTTGTTGTTGTTGTTGTTTTATTAAAAGAGGTATTTGCAATGAATAAGTCAATGTTGTTGTTGTTAGGTGCCATCAAGTTGGTACTGACTCATAGTGACCTTATGCACTATTGGTTGTTAGGCTGTATGTCAGGTTTAATTTTCAGCCTATTTTGTTTTTAAACTCTCTTTCCCTCTCCATACCCCTTTTCTGGCATTTTTCCTATTAAAAAGCAATTCAGGGCCAGCTCTTGGGCTGCCTATAGCTTTAAATGCTGAGAGTATCTATGCAAATGTGTGGCAGAAACCCACCAGTGGTGGGGGAGGGGGGGTGTCCACTCACTAAGGCACCCCCTCTAGTCACCAGAATGGAGGTGCATAAACAGTGGGGAGCCAATGATTAGATTTTTTTAAAAATCAGAACAAAGTAAAACTGACAAAATGTATTGTCCACCTTTGCTCTGAGGGTCTCATGGCATTACTCCATACTGGGTCTGCTCTCCCGCTTGGTCTTGCCTTTTGGTCTCACCCAAATTGTCAGCTCTGGGCCATCAAGCCCAGCAGATTCAAAAGTACGTGATTTCTTACTTCTGTTACAAGTTCCACTAGCTATAAGCTTTCAAAAATTTTAAATATTTCTACCTATGTGGTTCAGAGTTTTTTATCTCTGTCCTGAACCCACTTCACCTGGTATTCTTTGGTTTTGCTGACGGCGAACTTCACTGCACCTCTACCCTATCCACCATCAAGCCCCGTCTTTCCCAGTCATATTTTGAGTGTCTACTGACCTGAGGGGCTCATCTTACAGTACTGTCTGACAGTATTCTGTTACTATTCATAATATTTCAATATTCATTAATCTGGGGTTATTTGGCAGTGTTCCACTTCTATTGATGAGGTTTTCAGTGACTTAACTTTCAGAAGTAGTCCTTCTCTCCTTCTTCCTAGTCTGTCTTAGTCTGGAAGCTCAATTGAAATCTGTCCATCATTGATGACCCTGCTGGTATATAAAATACCAGTGGTATAACATGTAGCATCATGACAACAAGCAAAGCACCACAGTACAACAAAACTGACAGATGAGTGGTGGAAGGGATATTGAGAGGTATAAAATCAAATAATATGTATCTCAAGGTTTCATCCATTAACCGTATTTATTCATTTTGTATCAGAGAAGTTGGATTATATGAAAAATATTGAGGCATTGAGATTTGCGTAAGGTTCATCAATGATGAACAGGTTTCATCAACAACATGCCATATGCAGATGATACAACGTTGCTTGCTGGAAGTGAAGAGAACTTAAAGTGCTTACTGATGAAAATCAAAGACTATAAATTTCAGTATGGGTTGTACCTCCGTAGAAAGAAAATTAAAATCTTACACTGGACCAATAAATAACATCATGAAAAATGCAGAAAATATTCATTTTATTTGGCTCCACAATCAGCATTCAGGGAAGCAGCAGTCAATAAATCAAAGGATGTGTGGCATTGGACAAAACGGGTATAAAAATCCTCTTTAAAGTTCTAAAGAGCAAAGAGGTCCCTTTGACATCTAAAGTGTGCTTGACTGTGGTATTTACAATCATTTCACATGATTGTGACAACTGTACAATGAATAAGAAAGACCTGAGAAGAATTGATGAATTTGAATTGTACTGGGGAAGAATACTGACTATCCCATGAACTGCTAGAAGACTGAACAAATCTGTTTTGGAACAAGTATAGTCAGATTGCACCATAGAAACTTTGGATATGTTGTCAGAAAGGACCAGTCCCTGAAGAAGGATAGCATGCTACAGAAAGTAGAGGATCAGAGAAAAAAAGAGAAAGATCCTCAATAAGATGCATTTCTACAGTGACTGCAACATTGGGCTCAAACATAACAATAATTGTGAAGATGGCACAGGACCGGGTAGTGTTCATTCTGTTGTGCATGGAGTTACTCTGAGCCAAAACTGACTGGAAGGCACCTAACAGAAAAAGCAACAACTCTTAATACTTTGTAGGTTTTGAAGAGATGAAGAAATAGACTTCCTATTACAAACACAACTATCTCGTAGAGTCTACTGAGCGATGTTTTCTTCTACATTGAAAATGTCATTAAACCTTATTTAATCAATTTCGACAACAGTCATGTGAGGTATCTTTTTTTCTTCTTCTAATTTTATATATTTCACTGAGTTACTAATGGAGAATCTATAAATCACCGGCCTAAATTGCATAGGTGAGCTCTTTAGATGTCTACCTAAATTTTCTGACACTCAGTACTAACCATATTGTCAGAGAGGCCTCACTGCTTATGCCGTTTTGCTTACAGTTTTAATAAGAGCCTATTAATGACTGGTAGGATAAGCAGTGGACTGCTAACAGCAAGGCTGGCAGCTGAAACCCAACAATTGCTCCTTGGAAAACTTATAAGAGTCACTATCAGTCAGAGCTGACTTGATGACACTTGGCAATAACAACAATGAATGGTAGTTCTTAAAGCAGTGATTAAAAGCCTGCATTTTCGGTTGGTGCAATGGTTAAAGCACATAGATGCTAGCCAAAAGGTTGGTGGTACAAGCCCACCCAGAGGTTCCTCAGAAGAGAAGCTTGGCTATCCATATTAGAAATATCAGCCACTGACAACCTTATGAAGCATGTATAGTCACTGTGAGTCAGAACTGACTTGATAGCTAACAACAATAATCAATAATTAACTCACATTTTTACAAGTTTTCTTGTAATGATCAGAAGATATTCATTCAATTTACTTTGAATGAAACATAATTAAGGGTTGTAGCATGAAAAACATCAGCTGCTTCAAATTTTGAGAAGCACTTCTGAAAAAGAGACCTTCTTATATGTTGTAAGCAGTGATGAAAATAATATGGTGTGTTGAACTGGTGATGATTTTGCCTTCGTGGGGCTGTAGGATAAGCACTGTACTGTTAACATCAAGGTGAGTAGCTCTATCTGACCAGGTGCTCCATGGGAAAAAGATGAGGCTTTCTGCTCCCGTAAATATTTGCAGCCTCAGAAACCCTATATAACGCTGCCAGGAGTCTGAATAAGGATCTCAGGTAGCATAGTGGTTATGAGTCGGGCTGCTAACCTCAAGGTCAGCAGTTCAAAACTACCAGTGGTTCCACTGGAGAGTGATGAGGCTTTCTGCTCCTGTAAAAATGTACAGCCTCAGAAACCCTATATAGTGTCACTATGAGTCAGTACCAACTCCATGGCAAACAGCCACCACCAACAAACCAGGGGTCTGAAAGGACTTAGTGGCACAGGGTTTGGTTTTTAGTTTAGATGCTTATTAAACTTAATTCA
>NW_006408533.1:13952052-13959746 GCF_000296735.1 Chrysochloris asiatica
AGAGAGAGAGAGCTCTGGTAGCGTAGTGGTTATGAATCGGGCTGTAAACCTCAGAGTCAGCAGTTTGAAACTACCAGCTGTTCCGCAGGAAAAAGATGAGGCTTTCTGTTCCCGCAAAGATTTACAGCCTTGGAAACCCTATAGAGTGTCGCAAACTAGTGATTATTGTAAATGTCTACATCTTTAGATACACTAAAATTTTTAGAAGTTTATATGTATATGTGTGTGTGTGTATATAATATACATTTCACAGAGAGGTGACCCAGTGGAATATTGAAATAAATGAATATCATCCATAGTGGACAATATCATTACTATCTCATACAAGTAAAATTTTGCTAAAGATAATCCCAAAATGGCTGCAAATGTACATTAACAGAGAACTGTCAGAGGTTCAAGCTGGATTCAGATGAGGATTTGGAATGAGGGATATAATTGTTGATGTCAGATGGATCTTGGCTGAAAACAGAATACCAGAAAGATGTTTATCTGTGTTTTTTTGACTATGCAAAGGCTTCCCATTGTGTGGGTCATGACAAACTGTGAACAACATTTCAGAGAATGAGTACTCTAGAACACTTAATTATACTCATGAGAATCTTGTACATAGACCAATAGACAGCTATTCAAACAGAACAAGGGAATACTGAATGGTTTAAAATTAGCAAAGGTATGCACCAGGGTTGTATTCTTTCACCATACTTATTTAATCTATATGTTTAGCACATAATCTGAGAAACTGGACTATGTGAAGAAAAACAAGACATCAGGATTGGAGGAAGACTCCAATTAGCAACTGGCGATATGGAGCCCTGGTGTAGCACCGTGGGTTAACGCACTGAATTGTGAAGTCGCTTCGAACCCATTCGCTCCTAGGAAATCCTATACAGGCCGCTATGTGTCAGAACCGACACAACAGCATTTAGCAAAAACAATAGCATACATAATGATCAGAAAACATTAACACAATGGGAAAAAAATAATAGTAGCCACAAAGTGATAGTTACAAAAACATGTCATTTATTCTATCCACACTCTACTGGATACATTTTCCAAGTTGACTTTTAAGAAAATGGCCACTGTCTTCAAAGCAACAATTATAGTATGTTTAAATCCTACATGTACTTTTTAAAGAGTGTCATTGTCTTCTCCTCCCTCCTTTATCTTTTCTTTCTTCTTCTCTGTTTCTCTTCTTCTTTTCTTCAAATATTGACTAAGTGTCTGACTACATATCAACTGCTCTAGATAAAAAGTATACCTAAGTTTCTATTTCATAAGCAAAAAAGATGTTATCATGATTTAGTCTTGTGGAGCCAAGATAAAGAGCAAGTACTTCTTTTCACAAATAAACAAAAAGTATTAACATATCTGAAGTTCATAATTTGTATAGTTCTAAGCCAGTATTTCTTAAGAATAAAATTGCTATTCCAATAAAATCATATGTTAATATATGAAGAGATACTTCAGGAAAAATAATAAAAACCAAAATGTATTCTTTATTTTTAGAATATAAATTGGCCCTAGAATGCTGAACATTGAAGGGATAAGAATTGTCTAATTAACATAAAAATATAAATTGAAGTTAATATGAAGAGAAATATATTTAGGATACTCATTCAGTATGCCACTCAATATGAAGAAATGCTCTCAGATTTATTGTTGCAGCAAAGGTTAAGCCCTAAAAGACAATGTGCATACGTTTTGTGTTTGGAAATTCTGTATGAGTAGGAACTGACTCGACAGTACTTAACAACAACAACAACAATCATGGTACCTAATAAAAGCATTTCATAATATAGTGGATTTTTAAAAATAGAATTCTTGTACTACTAATGTATAATTGTTTGGCACGTAAGGTCTATAACAGATTAAGTAAACTGACCATGAGAAAGGAAATCTGATCACTGGTTGTCAGATTGTCAGTATAGGAGAGGGAATTCAAGACAGAACCTGACCCAGACTCCCTGAGAGTATGAACCAGCAGAAGAGAGAATGACTATATGAGCTTAAACTAAAAGAACAGAGAAGTGAACCATTGGGGGCCTTCTACTACTGTAGTAAGGAGCCAATATAGCTGGACTTAAAATGGTAGACAGAAATGTTCTCTTTCTCCCCATGCACATTGAGAAACTGCTACAAAACTAGCACACCATCAGAACGCAGTAATGGCAACTGTCTCAATTAACACAGAGGTAGAAAATGTCTACCTTCAACTTCTAGAACACTTATTTCTCATAGAAACACTGTGAGGCAACAGAAACTTTGGAGAGCCCTCTAGGGGACCAATCAGCTTTCTAATTTTCTCTCTGCAGGGTGAGAATAACTAGGGTTGATCCCTTAGCCAGAGTGTTAAACTCTTGGGAAAGGAGGGCGTGGGCAGTGTTGGGTTTAGCAATGGAGCAGGAGGGCTCTAGGGACAGGAGAAGAATATATATGTGGCTTGCAGGATAAAGGCTTGAGGTCATTTAATTTAACTATTAAAAGAAATGCAACCTCAGGTTGGAAACAAGACACATTGTTTAATGAGCTCAATTTGAACAATTCAACACCAATAAACTTTAATTTTGCATTTTTTTTTCTTTAGTGCCATCCTTCTTTTCTAAACATAATTCAATCTCAATGAAATTGAAGGCAAATATGTTATTACGGAATGGTTTTGCACTGTCATAAAAATTATTTGTCAGGAGTCAAGAGGCAAATACGGAATTTTGACCAAGCTGACATGTGATTGATTACTCACTAATTTAAAACATACTGAGTACCTATTGTTGTTGTTGTTATGTGCCGTGGAGTCGGTTCCGACTCATAGCGACGCTGTACAGGGTTTCCGAGGCTGTTAATCTTTACGGGAGCAGAACGCCTCATCTTTCTCCCGCGGAATCGCTGGTAGTTTCGAACTGCTGACCTTATGGTTCACAGCCCAATTCGTAACCACTACGCTACCAGAGCTCCTTTAGTACCAAGTAATCTTGAAGGTCACAGCAGTGAGAATATAGACCATATCCTTACCCTCCTATCTTGTTCATGTGTTTTAAGAGACATAATTAAATTTAGATGCTTTTACTTGGGGCCTATTTAAGTTAGAAAGATAGATAGAACTAGAGAGAGTGAAAGGAGAGCCACATAGATGAAGAAAGACACAAAACAGATCCATTTTGAAGTTTGAAACATGCCTACTTCTGCCCCAATGTAAAAATGATGAAATTAGTAAAAGTTTAATGCTCATAATGGAATAGATTTCATTAATTCAATTAAGTTCATTCACAAACATTCACTGAACATCTATTATAGTATGGTATTTTCATATGCATTCACATTTTTTAAAGCAAATAATTTTTGGATTTCACAGGAATCCTGGTAGTGCAGTGGATTATGAGCTGAACTACTTATCACAAGGTCAATAGTTCAAATCTACTAGTCGCTCTGCAGAAGAAAGATGAAGCTTTCTGCTCCCATGCAGATTTACAGCTGTGGAAGCCCTACAGCTTCACTGAGTTGGAACTGACTCGGTGGCACAAAACCACCCACAAGCAGAGTTTAAACAGTTTTAATAAAATCCAGTGTGAGGTAAAACAAATGATTTTATAATGAATTAAATACACAAGACTCAATTTAAATAGGTTTATATAAATTCGAATGTAAATTTATACTTTAGAATTTGTGCTATTGATGGTACTATAAATGTATACTATTATTTATTCCATTCTTTGAAGAGAACCTCATCTTTTGGTACTGAAGTTTGTTCTACGTATACAAAGCCTTTCCCCATCTTTTAACTAGGTAACTTTGTTTTATGTTCTATTTATACTTCATAAATCCATTATAAGCCCATCTGGAAAAGCAATTATTTCCAGGCATCAACTAATTTACTAGACTTCCTTCTCAATGGATATGTGGTTTCTACTTTAGACAACCAATTTCCATAGCAAATCAGGTGGATTTAGTTTCTGCATCCCTGTTTATACATGAGCTAAATTAAGAATGTTATCATCATAGATGTAGCTACTGGCCAAATAGAAGGTGCACAACTTGGAAGTCACAATCACACGGGCAATTAGTGGAAGCCATGTCCAGATCACAGGTCTCCTGCATTTCACTTGAAGGCTTGTTCCCCTACATAAGGCTACAATCGAACATCTCTATAATCCAATAGTGTAACAGAAAGTGGACAAGGTGAATACTTAGAATCTATTCTTTAACCATTTGCTCTTTTGTGGAACTTTATCTCAAGGTATTTGAAGCTTCACATTTATAATATGGGGATAATAATATTTAGCCTGCTTTCACAGGATTTCATGCAGGAGAATTTATGCAAAAGGTATAAAGGTACGGTTGTTTACATCAACCAAGCATTATCAGTAAATGTGGCGCCTTGATCAACAAATGTCATGCTCTGTTCGGTTGCTGTTGTCTTGTTAAGTGCCTTGGAATTGGTTCCAACTCATAGCGACCCTGATAGGGTTTCCAAGGAGTGACTGGTGAGTTTGAACTGCCAATCTTGTGGTTCAAACTGGCTTTCTGGTCCAGTGCTTTACCCCACAGTGTTAGCATTCTAAAATTCCAGGAGGTAGATCTGACCCACAAGGTCGGTGGTTCATACTCACCATCCACTCCTTGGAAACCCTATACAGGGTCGCTATGAGTTATAACAGACCTACAAACCTGACCGCACTTAACAACAACAAAACCTGCTATAGGTAGGCTTTTCAGTCCTATGGCTTCGTTACTCATTATGCTCATCTCCATCTACACAACAAAATAAAGAACACTTTCTTATTGGTTTTTGCAGAAGTACAAATAGCACCCCTGTTTTCTCTGTAATAAAAATACTTTGAGGATTGATTTTTAAACTTACAATGCATAATGGTATTTAAGAAAAGTTTAATAGAATTATCCAAACTACAGTGCAGGAGTCCTGGTAACTTAGTAGTTAAATGGTCAAAAGGTTAAAGGCTCTAACTCACCAACTTCTCCAGGAGACAAAGATGACAGTCTACTTTCTTTATGATTAAAGTCTTAGAAAATCTATGGGGTATTTCTACTCTGTCTATAGTACTATAGGGCCACTAGAAGTAAAGTGATATAAAAAGCCTCAAAGGACAATTGCTGGATGTGATATTCTCTGTGTATGTATATTTATGCATGTGTGTTTTTGTGTGTATACGCATACACACAGTAAGTCAAATAATATTGCTACTTGGGTTACAGTTCATATACGTACCTGTTTATTTCAAACAAAACGTGTTTAAACATGCCTCTGTGATCATTGGATGACTGTAAACATGTTTTGTCAGCAATAGACTTACTTGTGTCTCCTAAGTATGACTTTCTAAAAACACATCCAATCAAATCAGTGATAGCCACAGGGATCTGCTGAGCTAGTTCACTTCAAGGCAGAGCTGTCAACTCAGAAGGTTATGGTGACTGTTCCTTGGGGACTTCCAGGGGTAATAGTGATAGATTTTCTGAAGGAAACAGGAATTATTATGAAGAAGTCTGAAGAAAATGGAAAACTGCATAAGTAAGGAAAAGGCCAAGAAAGTTGCACTGTGGAATTTTTTTCTATGCTGGCATTGCACCTGCTTATTCTTTCAGGGCATGAAGGGTTGTCCTAAGAGAGATTCCTTCAACAATCTTACCCCATCCACCAAATAGCCCTGGTCATGCCCCTTCTGACTTCTTTTTGTTCTCAGAACCCAAAGAACATTAAAAAGGAACACATCTTGAACTGCTCAGGGAGGCCAAAACTGCTGTTTGGCATCTCTCTAAGAGAAGACTTCTTCAAGGAAGGCATAGAGAAATGGAGACATCACCTTCAGAAGTGTATAGACCTTGAAGGAGGATATGTAGAAAAATAATCACTTTACATTTTCATACTTCTGTTTGATAGTGATTTTTATGATCCTGTAAATTTTTAACATATTCTTGTGTGTACAGTATTGTTGTTAAGTGCCAACGAGTCAGTTCTGACTCATAGTGATCCTGTATAGGGTTTCTAAAGAGTAACTGGTGAGCTTGAACTACCGACCTTGCAGTTTAAACTGACCTGGCAGTCTAGCACATTAACCCGTAACACCACACCAGGACTCCTTGTGGTCAGCAGTTCAAGTTCACCAACTGTGCCTCAGAAAACCCTATACAGGGTTACTATGAATTGGAACCAACTCGATGGCACTTAGCAACAACAATGTATACATACTGTCCAGTATTGAACTACCATACTGAAAAGAACATAATGTTTATGAAGTATATTGTACAAAAGGCATTATATTACTGATAAAATAAACATTTTATAATTGATACTCAAAATTCTAACTCATTTTTAATCATGCTTCCTCCTCTGTCTCTACATAACACCTGCTTATTATATATCTTAAATAGAGAATTTATAACTGTGTATTATTGGTTACAAATCAGGCTGCGAACCGCAAGGTCAGCAGCTTGAAACTACCAGGTGTTCTGCGGGAGAAGGATGAGGCTTTCTGCTCCCGTAAAGATTTACAGCCTCAGAAACCCTATACAGGGTCGCTATGAGTCGGAACTGACTCCACAGCACATAACAACAAAAACTAAAAAAATTAACACATTATAAGCAACATCTTCAATCAAATTACTTTTGGAAGATGATTGAAATTACATAAAATATGTAAATGCATCAACTATGTATCAGTATAATAAGAGTCCAAAGAATGAGTAAAATAAAACACTAATGAAAATTAGACATTAAATATCTATAAATTTAAGATAACCGTATAATTCTAGAAAACATCTTCCTGAAAGTTACATAGTATATGTTGTTGTTGCTGTTGCTAGGTAACATCCAGTAGGTTGCAACTCCTAGAACAAAACACTGCTGGGTCTTGTATCATCCTCACAATTGTTATGCTTGAGCCCATCTCCACTGTCATTTTGTTAATCCATCTCATTTGGGGGTCTTCCTCTTTTTCATTGACCCTCAACTTTAATAAGGATAATATCCTTCTCCAGGGACCAGTCCCTCCTGACAACATGTCTGAATTACCAGAGACAGTCTTGCCATCATGGATTCTAAGAAACATTTTAGCCTTCCTTCCTTAAAGACAATTTGTTGTTCTTCTGGTAGTCCACTGTATTTTAAATATTCTTCTTTAATACCTTAATTCAAATGCATTGATTCTTCTATAGTCTTCCTTATTCATTGTCCAACTGTCACATGAATATGAGGTAATTGAAAATGCCAAGACCTGGGTCAGGTGCACCTTAATCCTCAAAATGATATCTTTGCTCTTGAACACTCGAAAGAGGTCTTGTTCAGCAGATTTGCCTAATGCAATATGTCATTTGGTTTCCTGACTGCTGATACCATTAATATTGATTGTGGATCAGAATAAAATGATGTCTTTGACAACGTCAATCTTTTCTCCATTTATCATGATATTATTTACTGATACAGTTGTGAGGATTTTTGTTTTCTTTAAATGGAGATGCAATCCTTACTGAAGACTGCAGTACTGGTTTTAATCAATATTTTAAGTCCTCTTTGCTTCCAGCAAGCAAGGTTGTATCATCTGCATAACATAGGTTATTAACGAGTCTTCCTCCAATCTGGATACCACATTCTTCTTCATATAACCCAGTTTCTTGGATTATTTACTTAGCACACAGATTGTATAAATATGAAATGATACAACCCTGACACACATTTTTCCTGATTT
>NW_006408533.1:13960401-13961252 GCF_000296735.1 Chrysochloris asiatica
TTTTTTTTTGCTGTTTCTTGCATCATTAAACATTTTGCCTATGTTGTTGTTGTTGAGAGCCGTCGAGTTGGTTATAACTCATAGTGACTTTTTATAAGATTTCTGAGGCTTTAAAACTTCATGGGAGCAGAAATCCTCATCTTTCTCCCTTGTAGTGGCTGGTGGCTTGAACCACGGTAATGTGGTGTAGTCCAGAGCTTTTCGTAATGAGCCACCATGATCTATTTTGCCTCCCCATTCAATAATATTCAAAGAGTAATTTGATTGAAGAGATTGCAAATAATGTATTAATATTATGATCACACAATTATAGGTTTTCTATCTAAAATATAGACTGCATCAGTACTGCAAGTAAAGGTTTGGATTTTTTCTTCAGTTCTTTCAGTTTTAGGAATGCTGAGTCTGTTCTTCCCCTTTGGTGGTCTAACTCCAGGTCTGACTCATAGAGACCCTATGCACAACAGAACAAAACTCTGCCTGGACCTGGGCCAACCTCACAATTGTTGCCACGCTTGAGCCCATCGATGCTGCCTCTTTGTCAATCCATCTCGCTGGGGGTCTTCATCTTTTTCTCTGACCCTCCACTTTACCAAACACGATACCTTCTCTAGTGACTGGTCCCTCCTGACAATATGTCCTAAGGATGAGAGACGAAGCCTGGCCATCTGGCCTCCAACAGAAGCCAGGCCATCTGTTTGTTCTTTTGGCAGTCCATGACATGTTCAATATTCTCCTCAAACACCATAACTCAAAAGCTTCAATTCTTCTACAATCTTCCTTATTCACTGTCCAGCTTTCTCATGCATATGAGGCTATTGAAAATATCATGGTTTGGATCAGGTGCACCTTAG
>NW_006408533.1:13963981-13967752 GCF_000296735.1 Chrysochloris asiatica
TTGCCTAAAACAGATGTCAGAGTCCTGGTGTGGTACTGTGGGTTAATGTGAGGGACTGCAAGGTTGGTTTGAACCTCAAGGTCAGCAGTTCATGCTCACCAACTGCTCATTGGAAACACTATACAGGTTTACTATGAGTCAGAACTGACTTTACAACACTTTAACAACCATAACAGCAAAACTAGATGTCATACTGTTTAACAAGATGAGTGATGGGGGCCAGGGCCTGCTGGATCCATCTATCCAGAGGCCCAATTCCATATACATATGAATGGGATTAGTCTAAGAGAAGAGAAGAAACAGTTGAATTTGAGAATTTGTGTTTGGTTGCCTAACAGATATTGGGTTTTCCTGTCTGTTACTGTTAAATAGACATAAATGTGTGATAGAAATGAATACTGGGAACAATTATTACTAAAAGCTTGTAAGCCTGCCTTCATAGAGACATGTAGATCAACCAAAACTTCTGGGTAAACAGATTCATGCATGAAAAAAAGCAGACTGTTTGGCTTTTTGAGTTTCAAGCAACCTGTTTGCTTTGGAGTATCAAGGAAAGGAAAGTCTTCTCATCAGAGAATATTCCCTTCTAGGGCTGAAAGTTAAAGGGAACTAGCAAACCATATGCTCACAGGTGACCACCTGGGTCTACTTGTGCATGTAATTGGGGCAAATGCAGCAATAAAGATGTGGGGTGAGTCTGGATATGTTCTATCAGCACGCCTTGACCTTGATATGAGAGAAAGAAGAGAAAGGGATGACTGGTCTAAAGTTTAGGGATTTCTATGAACTTTTGAGCCCAAAAGCACTGAATTAGCACCTGGGATATAGGCTGAGAGTGAAAGGACAAGCTGGTCTGAAGTGTAGGGAGGTTTGTGTGAACTCCCAAACTTGCAGCTGGTACCCATTTGATGTAGCTTAGATAACTAAGGATGAGTTGACCAGAACCCAACCAAATGAAGATAAAGATGCTTGATGCTTTGATCAAGTGTAAACTTCTACAATTTGATGGACTAGACTCTCACTTATGGATGAAGTTGCTGAAAATTCCATACGGAATGGAACATTCTTCAGATCAAGGAACATGCTTGTCTTCTCAGTGTACTGGCTTATTAGGGACAGGCAATTTGGATATTGGATATCAAAAATAGGGGGCTACAAAAGCATGAAGTGACTGGCTTACAAGCTTTCATGGATGTACTAAGTTTTAGAAAGAGGGGACCACGGGAGAATCCCCATTGAATAGTTTTAATCTTTTCCATGCAGGTATGGTAAAAGAGGGTAGGGGGTGATGCTTATAGGATTTTATGATTTAAATTGTGATCAACTGTTAGTAGGATGAATTGTGATTGGTAAACTGTAATTTTAGAAGATATGTAACTAAAATGGGGGAGCAGCTCATCTTTCATTTCAAGAACAGATGATTCCAGAAGGGAGAGCATGAGTGGAATGTGGGATTCCTGCCTGGAAAAGCAGTGACAGCATAGATGACAGCAGAGGTGGTGGACTAAGCAAGGTTGTATGCGTATGGGCAGGAGATTGGTGTGTACAATTTGTCCTTTGGACATTTAAATATATATATTGTTTGTTTGCTTGTTTTGTATTTGTGCATCAAATATTTTCACTTTGTTCATTTGTGCCATATAAGCTGTAAATAGAAGCAGTGCATTTTTGGTTGTGCACATTTTAGTTATATCGTGTTAGTTGCAAGTATGACTTTAAAATGCTCTTTATTTAGAGAATACGCATATAGTTTATAGGTGTCAACAAAGGGTAGACAATAAGAGTTAGGATTCAGTGTCAGTGTGACTGGACCCAGTGGCTTAACAATTGAGATTTAACCCTATTATAAGTGGCCCCACCCAGAGCCTTCAGAGTTGGTACATTCACATTTGAAAAGACATACAGATTAACCCAGAACTGCTGGGAGAACCTGAGATTCATGACTGAAAGAAAGCAGAGTTAAAAAGCAGACAGTGTGTCGTTTTGAATTTTGGAGGCATGAAAGCAAGGAAAGTCCACCCATCAGAGAGAATCCTCTTCTAGGACTGAGCATTAAAGAGAACCAGCAAATCATATGCTTGTTGGTGACCACCTGGGTCTACCTGTGAGTGGAATTGGGGGAAATGAAGCTATGAAGATAAGGGATGATTGTGGCTATGTTGTACTGACACCTGTGAACCTTTGAGATAAGAAAAACGGGAAGTCTAGCTGGTCTGAAGTTTAGGGAGTTGTGTGAATTCCTGAGCCCATGGCCATTGACCTAGCCCAAAGGGGTTAGGGCTGAGAGGAAAGGTGCCAGGTAGTTTGAAGTGTAGGGAGGTGTGTATGATCTCTCAAACTTTCAGTTGGTAACCATTTGACCTAGCTTGGATGGCTAAGATTGAGCTGACCCTGATCAGATGAAGAAAAAGATATTTGAAACTCTTAAGTATCGATTGCTACAATTTGACGAACTGGACTTTTGCTAATAGATGCAGTTGCTCAAAATTCCAACTGGAATGGAAGACACTTCATCTCAATTAACTTGCTTGTCTATTCAGTGTACTGGGTTGATTTGTTGTTGTTAAGTACCATGGAGTTGGTTCTGACTCATAGTGATCCTGCACAAGGCTTCCAAGGCTGTAAATCTTTATGGGAGCAGAAAGTCTCAGCTTTCTCCCACAGAATGCCTGGTAGTTTCGAACTGCCGACCTTGAGGTTAGCAGACCGATTCATAACCACTACGCTACCAGAGTGGGAAATTTGGATATTAGCTTTAAAAAATGGGGGGACTATAAAGGCATGAAGTGGCTGACTTACAAGCATTCATGGGTGAGCTTAGTTTTAGAATGAAGGGGATATGGTAGAATCCCCACTGAATAGTTTCTCTTTTCCAGATGGGTGATAATGCTGCTTGGGTTTTATTATTTGAATTGTGAAAATTGTTATTGTCAAAACTGTAATTGTAGAAGATGTGCAACTGAAAGGAGGGAATAGTTTTCTTTCATTTCAGGAACAGATGACCATCATTAAGGAAGAGCATGAGAAGAACATGGGACCCATGCCTGGAAAGGAAGTGACAGTAGAGACGGCGATAGAGGTGGTGGCATGGAAAGACAGCATCTATAGACTCTAGACCCATGGACTGGGTGAAGCTGTGTGTCTACATGTAGGAGGCAGGCTTACAGAACATGCCTTTAGGACATTTAAAAGAATATATATGTGTGGGGGGTTTTGTTTTGTTTTGTTTTGTGTGTGGTTATCAAATATTTTTGCTTGTTTCTGTATGATGTATAAACTGTAGATGGTCTAATGTGCATGCTTTAGTTATAGCATGTTATGTGCAAGTATAACTGTAAAATTTTCTTTATTTAGAGAGTATGCATATGGTTTGTAGGTTTCAAGTTGACAAGGTGGACTGGGAATGTTAGGGTTTTGTATGCCAACTTGACAAGGCCAGGATGTCCAGGATTAGCAATTGGGATGCACTTATTTCCATGGTGATGAAACCTAATATAGGTATAGTTAACGCTGATGAGTGGCTGTGAGTAGTCAATCAATTGAAGGGATGCTTCCTTGGAGGTGTGAACACCTGGACTCTGCAATTGTTAAGTCATTTCCTTGATAGTAAACCTTCTTTATATATATAGATACATGTTTATATATATATGGAGCTCTGGTAGCGTAGTGGTTACGAATCAGGCTGAAAACTGCAAGGTCAGCAGTTCAAAACTACCAGCTGTTCCACAGGAGAAAGATGAGGCGTTCTGCTCCCGTAAAGATTTATAGCCT
>NW_006408533.1:13968097-13981197 GCF_000296735.1 Chrysochloris asiatica
TCTTGAAAACCTGGCCTAAGACAATCATGTTTCAGTATTCAATATTCTGGTGCTATCTGACAGTGTTTCACTGCTAATCATAAGATTTTCAGTACCTAAACATTTGGAAGCAGACCGTCTCTCTTTCTTCAGAATCTGTCTTAGTCTAGAAGGAAGTTCAGCTGAAACCTGTCCACAATGGCCAAGCCTGCCAGCATTCTAAATGCTGGTGGCATAACTTTCAGCATCACAGCAACATTTAAGTCACCACAGTGCCACAAACTGACAAATGAGTGGTGGTCTACACTACAGAATTTGATAAAAATAAGAATACATTGGGTTCAGTCTCTCCTAAAACCTCAATGCCATTTTGATATTCCTTCAGCAAAGCAGTTGTTAAAACTCTTTTTAAGATACAAGCCCCATGATGCATCTGTGTCATCTACCAGCTCCCACTGCTATTGCATACATTACCATACAGCAACCCGCTCTTTCTATAGGTACTGTTCGGCAGAAAACATCTGAAGGGCACTTTCTTTGAATACCTGTTCCCTGGAGGTGAAGAGCACTTTATATAAACCTCAGTAGACTTACATGAAAAATAAAAACAAACAAAAACAAAAAACAAAATCCTTGAGCAATGATTAGGCTGTTACTGAATTGTTTCTGACTCATAGCAACAGTATGCACAACAGAACAAAACACCGACTAGGGTATTGATCTTTATGTGTTCCATTTCATTTTTGACAACTTCCAATTTTCCTAGATTCATATTTCATATATTCCATGTTGGATCAATAATGGATGTTTGCAGATGATTCTACTCTTTTATAGTTGTGTCCCGTCAACAAATATGGGTCCCCAAAGCTTTGCTTCATTCATGGAATTACGATCAGTTCTTTGAGGAAGCAACTCTTCCCAGTTTATTTTGAGTGCCTTCCAACCTGAGGGATTCATCTTCTGGCACTATGTCTGACAACATTCCACAGTTATTCATAATGTTTTCATCTTCTGGCACAGTATCTGACAGTGTTTCAATGCTATTTGTAAGGTTTTCATTGGCTAAACTTCAGAAGTGGTCCGCCTCTCCTTCTTCCTAGTCTGTCTTAGTCTGGAAGCTCCATTGAAACTAGGCCACCATGGTGACCCTGTTGGCATAGTTTCCAGCATTACAGTAACACACAAACCCCATGGTATAAGAAACTGACAGACGAACGGTGGATTAGATTAAAGTTAGGAAAGATGATCTTTCAGCCTGAGTGCTGCTTGTAAGACATTTCCACGATACTCTAAGGCCATTTATTTTTTGTTCTGTTTTGTTTTATTTGCCTGTCTCATGCTCATCATTAAAAAAAAAAAAAAAAAAAACTAAACTAGGAACATGTAAGAAGATCTTTGTTTTTTCAGGCTATTAAATTTGGTCACTCATATAAATTTAAGCACAAGGTTTATTTTCAATGTTCAAATTAAGTCTTTTCCTAAAGATGATTTCCACTGAGGAGTCTACTTAGATTTTTATTTGAATATTTTTATCCATGCTGCTGTTTTTAAAATGAGGGCAATGGGAATCTGGTGTCATAAAAGCCTCAACATTTTATAATTGTTAAATAGCACAGGCTACTCTTTATTTGGAGTCCCGGTGTGGCACTATGGGTTAATGCGCCAGACTGTGAAGCTGTTTGAACTGCAAGGTTGGCGGTTCAAGCTCACCAGCTGCTCCTTAGAAACCCTATACAGGGTCACTATGGGTCGGAATCAACTCGATGGCACTTGACAACAACAACAACTCTTTATATAACAGAAGGAAAACAAGGCTTTGTGTTCATACAATGGTTTACATCCTTGGAAACCCTTGTGTAGAGGTTGCTATGAGTCAAAAATGACTGAAAAGCATTTACCAACAACAACAATAGCAACTCTTTATATATGGAGTTATGGTGGCACAATGGTTAAGTGCTCACCTGTTAACTGAAAACTTGGCAGTTAGAATCCCACCATCTGTGCCATGGAGAAAAGACCTGGTGATATCCTCCTATAAAGGTTTCCAATGTCATCAAGTCAATTCCAGCATAGGGTAGGATATCCTATGGAGCAAATGGAGTGTTGGAGTGAATTTTGATTCTTAATGACAGCAACAGCTCTTGGTATAACAACATTTTGGTATAACAACAACTTCTGTTGGTATAAAACTAGAGGCTGAAATGTTAAAACTCTACTAAGATGAATTACCACATAGACTGGATTATAAATGAAAAATTTCAGAGGAATAACATTTAAACTGAGACCTGAATGACAAGAAAATATAAGAGGGAGGAGCATTTCTGGTAGAAGGAACAGGGCATTTAAAGACTTTAAGTCCATTTGGAGACTACAGAGTTCAAGTTTAAGCCATAGAGAAAGCACCAATGTGACTAAAGTAGTAGAGAGGTATGAAAAGATCATTGTTGACGTTGCATACCAAAGCAGTAAATTTAGATTTTATTCTGAGTCACAGAAACTATTAGAGAGTTTAGGTCGAGGCAGGATTTTGTTTATGTTTTTCATACCATCACAACTCTGTGCAGGATAGGTTATAGGTTCTGGCACCAGAGCAAACAGGGGCGATGGCTGTAGTGGAAGAGAGGTTAATTAATGAAATGTGATAGTGGATACCTGTTGTGAATAAAGATGAAATCTTTATTAATGCAGTGAAGCATTAGCATTAAAAATGCATCATTTTTTCATTGTACTGAAAATGCGCAAATTACTAAATAATTATGGCATTTTGTGTTTTAAAAATTTGATCAAAATATATTTAAAATGCAGCCATTATCATGTTAGAGCTTTTGAAATTTCTTTGAGCTAAAAAAGGGTACCTGAACCTCAGGAGGCACGGGAATCACTGGTATAGTTCCGAGAGAGTCAGTCAGCCTGCACCCAGGGAAAAGGTGACACCTATAAGTCTCAGTTTACCAGACCTTTCCCTATTTCCTCCTCCAACAATACAAGTAAGAAATGTATGTACTCTGTTCAAAGGAAATAGTAGATTACTTCGAAAGAAAAATGTGGTGTATGGTGAGGTACCCAATTAGTAATACAGACAGTAACTGCCTTATGAAACTAACACTAAAAAAATAATCATTTATTACTTACCCTGTTGGCACTGTGGGATGCTAACTGAAAGTCTGCTGGTTCAAACTCTCCAGTTGCTTCACAGGACAAAGATGGGGCTCTCTGCTCTAGTTAAGATTTAATGTCTCTGAATCCCTATCTAGGGTCTCTATGAGTTAGAATAAACTTAATGGCAATGAGTTTGGTTTTGGTTTGGTTTTATAAGCTAAATGAAGAGTTCTAGTGGCATAACATTAAACATCCAGCTAAAAGGTTGGTGTGATTTGTATCCACCCAGGGGCTCTTCTGGAAATCCTTAAAAGATGGCAGTTCTACTCAGTCACACAGGCTGGCTCTAAGTTAAAATCAACTGCATGAATCCTACATCAACAACAACATATTCCAAGAGCTATGTTACAGGCATTATTTCATTTGATTCACACATTAGTTTCATCCAAATTTGAAAGATTAGAAATCTAGGATTCATAAAATTTAAATTATTTGGGTAAGTTTATGAAACTAGTGAATGTCATGACCCAAGCCCAGTGATGTTTCATTCTAATGCTTCTCCTTCAATCATTACATTATATTATACTTCTTAGTGGAAGGAACACATTCTTTGAGATTTGTACTCAGAAAAGTCTTCACTGGGAGATACATTTGATTTTAGCCTTGAAGAGTTAGGATTTTCAGAGACAAGAAAAGGAGGTAGAACATTCAACAAAAGGGAAAGGTGTACGTGATGGCAGAATAAAGTAAGCAACATAGAATAATAGATATTCTTTGATGCAGATGGCAGAGATTGGCTACTTGCAGTTAGATATTATAATGTAACTAAATTCTGGACATTAAGATGTCAGTGACATTTAGAATGATATAATTTAATTCCAGATCCATCACCAAAACAGCTTCAACAAAACCCTTGTTGTTGTTGTTGAGAGCTGTCGAGTCAATTCCTATCCATAGTGACCTTGTATAGGCTTTCCAAGTAGCAGCTGGTGAGCTTGAACCATCAACTTTGCAATTCAAATGACTTCGCAGTCTGATGCATTAACCCACAGTGCCACCCCAGGATCCCTCAACAAAACCCTATCCATCCCTTTATTTTTCTATCTGGAGGTTAGAGACAAAGGAGACCAAGCTCTTTGGGGACAGCAAAACCATAAACTAAAAGGAGAGAGGGTGGGCTTGGGCTTGCAGGGTATATCCTTTGGTTGGTTGATGGTGCATGGAGGGAATTATAATCATGGCAATGAAGTGATATACGATAGGATGAATGTAAAGCTAATGTTCTCCCATGTAAATTATCACATAATTCACAATAAAGCATTTAAAAAAAAAACATAGCTAACAGGATCCTGCTGAGAAGATGAGAAAGCAGAGCCAAGGACCAAGAATTCAGACTGAGGAAGTGATCAAGGAAAGAGCTCCATAGAAGATTAGGAAGAGAGGAACATTGGCAGAGGGTGTGAATTTTTGGGCTTGGCTCAGCCAATGTGTCCTGTCAGGACCAGAGAATGTGTAAGGCAGGTGATCCAGTAACCTTCCAGCCTTTTGCAAAACCTGTGTTTCCGTGACTTCTGCAGCAGAGCCCCCCAGAGCAAGCTCCTGAGATCTCTTGGCATCAACCTCCCCAGGTATCTGTCCTGAGCCCAAGAGTGGCTTGGGGGCCTGGTTGGACCCTCCACTGGGGACACCAGGTTAATGGTTAAACTGCCTACTTCTTCCAAGAAAGGAGGTTAATGTTTGAACAACAGACAACTCACTGGAAACGCCACTCAGTGAGTTGTCACCAAGCTCAGCACACTTATCATAAATAAAAAATTAACTGTTAAAAAAAAAAAAACTAACAAAAATTTTCTTTTCCCCTTACTCCCTGAGCTGATGGAAGGTATTAAAGTATGCTATAACCCACCAGCTGCCTCTTGGAAACACTATACAGGGTGACCATGAGTCCAAAGTCGACAACAACAGCAATTTCACAGCAACAACCTATATAAAATACCACCACCTTCCCATTAATTTATCTTATTATGGTAGCTTGTGTGTTGTTAAAACATTGGAAACTATGTCACTGGTGTTTCAAACACTGGCGGGCTCAGCTATGGTGGAAAAGTTTCAACAGAGCTTCCAGATTAGGACAGACTAGCAAGAAGGACCTGGTGATCTACTGAAAAAATTGGTTCATGAAAACTTTATGAATAGCAACAGAATACTGTCTGCACAATTTGTCTCACATGCTTTGATGTTTGGTAAAGTAGAAGGTAAACAAAAAAGAGAAAGACCCTAACAAGGTGAATCGATATAGTGGTTGAAACAATGGGCTCAGTCAGGGACAACTGTGAGTATGACACATTACAGGACAGTGTTCCAATTTGTTGTATTAAAGTTAATCAAAAAGTATGCTACAAAATCAAAGGAACCTTTATAACACAAAATATCAAAATTTGAAGCCATTATTTTCAACATATCCTCAACCTTATACACTTACAAAAGTGGTGTTTCCATCTCTCTAATTCATTTCAAAAGAGTGTTACACTCTGGTTTACAACATGTCAAAACAGCAATTTTGGCATCTTTGAGAATACCCAATCATGTTTCTTTTAAATCTAAGTTCTTTGAATCTGGGGAACAAAAAGATATTTGAATGGGCGTGAACAAGACTATAAGGTAGATTAGTGTAAGGTGACCAAACAAAATCCTTGTGGGATAACTCCTGCCACCCTCAGAGAATGAGCAGTTGCATTGTTGTGATGGAAAAAAAAAAAAAAAAATTCTCAGTGCAAAGGTGCAAAGTTCCTGTCTTTTTTCTCACCAGTTTTCCATCTTCTTGAAACTTTTTTCGTAAAAAGTTCCCATGCTTTTCCTGTGTGCTTTGAGAAAATCTGTCAAGCTTCACTCTTAGAAATCAAAATAAATAGTCAGAACATGGCATCAGCATTTGAGGAAGACTCATTAACTACCTTCTATTATATGCAAATGTTACAACCTTGCTTGCTGAAAGCAAAGAAGATTTAAAATACTTAACGATGAAGATCAAAGACCACAGCCTTCAGTATGGATTACACCTCAATACAAAGAAAACAAAAATCCTCACACCTAGATCAATAGATAACATCATGTTAAATGGAGAAAAGATTGACATTGTCAAAGACTTCCTTTTGCTTGGATCCACAACCAACACTTACAGAAGCAGCAGTCAAAAAATCAAGCAAGTAACTTTGCTCAAGCATAACAATTGTCAGGATGGCGCAGGACTGGACAGTGTTTAGTTCTCTTAGGCTTAAGGTCACTATGAGTTAGAGCCGCCTCAACCACACCTAACAGCAATAATAACATAAACTTCCGAGCTGACCTCTCTGCCTTGAATTGAACTGGCCTAACAGATTCCCTTAAAGCTCATTATTTTAGTTGGACCTTCTTTTAGAAGGCACACTAATGTATTATAATAAGACAAATGTATTATTGAGATAACTTGTCTGCAGCCATTTACTGGTCAAGAGAAATGTTTAAATATCTTTTGTTTGAAATAAACCTGTGCATGCATGGACTGGAACACACGAAAATAACAATTTTTAACAATTTTATTTACCTTCATTCATAGGGTCACTTTGAGTCAGAATAAAACAAAAACAGAAAATATCAAGGTATCCATGTTTTGTATAAAGGTTTAACCTTATTTACTATTTAAAACTGAAAATCCAAAGAGCACTATAAAATGGTTAATACTGTGAACAAGTGTAAATTGCTACAATTTGATGAACTAGACGTTTGCTTATGAAGACAGTTATTTAAAATTCCAATCATATTGGAAGAATTCTTCATATCAAGGGACAAGCTTTTTTCCTTAGTGTACTGGGTTGATATGGATGAGAAATTTAGACATTTGCTATAAAAAATGGGGCTATAAAGGCATGCAGTAGATGGCTTACAAGCTTTCATAAATGTGTTTAGTTTCAGAACAAAATGGGTAAGTTAGAATTCCCCACTGAATAGTTTCCCTTTTTTACAGTTAGATCTGGTGAAAGTGAATGGGGAATGATGGTGATAGGATTTTATGACTCAATTGTGAGTAGTTGTTGGAAGGATTAATTGTGATTATCTCAGCTGTAATCATAGAAGACTATACTAAAAGGAGCTCTGGTAGCGTAGTGGTTACGAATCTGTCTGCGAACCGCAAGGTCAGCAGTTCAAAACTACCAGCTGTTCCATGGGAAAAAGATGAGGCTTTCTGCTCCCATAAAGATTTACAGCCTCGGAAACCCCGTACAGGGTCTCTACTAGTCGGAACCGACTCCACGGCACATAACAACAATAACAACAACAATACTAAAAGGGGGAAGCAGTTAATCTTTCATTTCAGGAACAGATTGTCCCAGGACCATCAAGAAGGAAGAGTATGAGTGGAGCATGAGATCCCTACCTAGAGAAGCAGCGACAGCAGAGATGGTAGTAGAGACAGAGCAGAGCAGAGGCAGTGGCATGGAGAGAGTGAGAGAGGTTGTAGGCCTTAGACCCATAGACTGAGAAACACTGTGCGTCTGCGGGCAGGAGGCTGACTGGCAGGATGTACCCTTTGGACATTTAAATGAATATATATGTTTTGTTTTATAAGTATAAGAAAATGTGTATACATCAAATAGATTTCTAAACTTGTAGGTACATTAATAAATGCTGGGCTTATGAAAAATAATTTTTGTTGGTATAACTAACTACAGGAATTTTTTATTGAAAAATAATAAATTTCTGCTGAAACACTGCATACTATATATACATATATATATCAATACAGCTGCTTTATGGAATATTGCCGTAAGTGTCATTATATTCCAAATTGCCACATTCGTACATCAAACTTTATAAAATCAAAAGATTCAACCTACTGATCAGAATTTTTGTCATATTTTTATTCTTTACAAAGAAAAGTTTGTCACAGATTTTTAACCTGGAGATTCTTTTCAAAATGCCGTAAACTTAGAAAGGAAGTATACTTAAAATAGGTTTGATAGGATATGAAACAGCAAGGTGGGCAGTTTAAATCCACCAGCTGCTTTTTCAAAACTCTGTATATGGTCACTATGAGTCAGAACAAACTCCATAACACTTGAGAACAACAACAATTTACCTTTCCTGCAAATGTATGTAGTAGAGCATACAGGGGCCTAGTTCTGAAACTTCTTAGACATAAATAAACACCATGAGGAAATCAGTCTCTGGGCTTAGAGACTCAGGACCATAGACTTGCAGGGACGCCAAAATCAACTGCTATAATATAGTCCACAAAGAAATGTTCTACATTCAACTTTGGTGAGTACTATCTGGGGTCTTAAAAGCCAGGGAGAAGCCATGTAAGATGCAAATATTGTTCACTCCATTTCTGAGGAAAGAATTGTGATGAAAATCAAAGATACAGGGAAACAATTAGTCCAATAAACTAATGGTCCACGCAACTTTGGGACCAGAACTAGATGGCCCTTGGCTACTGCTATCAATTGCTTACCTTAGAAGGCAATGGAAAAAGTAGGCGAAACTGTAGATTAGAACGCAAAATTACAAAAGATCAGGTTTACTGGTCAGAACAAGATTGGTGGAATCCATGAGAATATGACCCTTAGTCATCCAGGTCTGGAACGAAACTCAGCCACTAGAGCAATGTTCAGCTAACCAATAGATAGGTCCAATAGGGAAACAACAGCACTAGTGAGGAATATACACTTTAGAACAATCAAGTATTTGAGATAAAAAAGGCAACATTTACCAAAGGACAAAGTTCAAGTTCAGAAGGGTTTAGTAAAGGATAAATGGAAACAGGAAACACAGATTGGAAGTGGACAAGTGAAGCTACATTGAAGGGATTGTAATGAGACGAAACAAACTGTGCATTATCAAATATAAAAACTGATGATCTGCTCTGTAAACTTTCACCCAATTGCCAAAAAATAAAAATTTAAAAGAAAAAACTATTTCTGAGGTAATTTTAATTGATTGAAATTAATATCAGAACCCCATATATAATATCTATTCTATACGTTTCTTGTTGTTGTTGTTAAGTGCTGTCCACTTGATTCCAATTCACAGCAACCCTGTATGCAATTTCTGAGAAGTGGCTGGTGAGTTTGAATCATTGACTTTGTGGTTAGCAGCCCAGTGTTTATTATATAGTGCCATACCAGTTCATTAAATTACATTTTTTTTGGCATTTTTGAAGTTTTTGATACATAAAAAATTCTGATAAATGACAATATTTTATAGATAATATTATTCCCCTACAAAAGCTATTGAAAACAAAGTTGTATTCAATAAGATAGGGCAAGTTGTTCTCAAACTACCCGCAAGCATCCTAAAAGTTAAATAGCTTGTTTCTCCCCAAATGAAAGACTTAACTAAAATAAGCAGTATGAACAATCTCCAACTGTGAACTAATTAAAGACAATTCCCTTTCAAGGTTTTTTCACTAGATGTCATTTGTGATTTTACTTTGCTTTCCTTAAATTTGTCCTATTTTACATGCCTGATCTTTCTAAGATTTATCCTTAAATAGCACAATATTTTAATAATGGAAGTCATTGACATTATAAACAAGTCATACTTAAATGAATATTAGGAAATGTTTAAATTACAATACAAGCAAGAAATGTATTATAATACTACGAAGCTAATACCAACAGTTTGACTTAATGAATAGGTAACTTTCTCCTTTTTCAAGTCTATTGTCCTTGTCCCCAAAAAGTCAGAACTAAGTGACCATAACTAAATCCCCCAAAGCATATACTTTATTTCTTCATAACCACAATTCTTTATGTCCTACTCCCACTTATATTGCCAAATTTACAATTTTGAAAAGGTTGGGGAAGATTTTTTAAACTATTTTAGAACAAAATGTTATAATTTACAATCATATCAGGTTTTAAAGTGTTTAAACAGTAGGAAAGTCACCAAAGTAAAAGTAAAGGCAGAAACAATGTGATGAAAAAAGACATCCACAAAGAAAACCAAAAAAAAGTAGACTTCAGCAACGGAGGACGAATTTCTTCTAGAATGGCAACAGAGCCATGTAGTATCCACCTGGGAAATTGTGGAAAAACATCTATTTTCTTATCATTTGCTAATAAATTTCTCTTATGAACTAATTGATATGGAATTTAGAAGGCAAACACTGTGCATGCATTATTTTACATATAATATTCATAGCATTTCTTTGATTTAAATTCTATATTTGTCTCTACTTTTTATAGAAGAGGGTATCGTGCAGCCAGTAAGAAATTGAAAGGTTCAACTTTGATAACAAAAGCTACATAATAAACTACTTTTTTTTTTTTTTTCCTGCCAACCCATCACACATTCTTTCCACTTTTAATTACAGGATCCTTACAGAGAATCATAACAAACAACTATTGCCTCTCACTGTTTTCTGTCTGAATAATGTCCAAACTCTCCAGCCTAGTGTTGGAAAAGTCTCCTTATTTTGATAGTCAAGATTAGCAATTTTATCTTTAGTAGCGTAGTGGTTATGAGTTGGGCTGAGACCCGCAAGGTCAGCAGTTCGAAACTACCAGCCGCTCCGCAGGAGAAAGATGAGGCGATCTGCTCCCGTAAAGATTTACAGCCTCAGAAACCCTGTTCAGGGTCGCTATGGGTCGAAACCGACTCGACGGCACTTAGCAACAACAACAACAGCAAAGTCTTGAACTTAATTTCTGAACATTTAACTATTCTTGATGTGATTTGTAAAAATAAAAATTTTGGACTAATTTTTTCAAGAATGTTTGAATTAATCTGTTTCATAGTTAATGACATCCAGTTCTTATCTATTAATCAAAACTGTATCTCATGATGCCCATTCATAAACCTGTTCCAAATTGTTTTTATTTATTGATCCTCAAACCTGGTTTTTAAAAAGTAGTTTAAAAATTAGCTCATCCATTTTCCAGGTTTGGGTACGGAACACTCATATTACAAATTGTCTTCACAAATCCTTTCATTTATGACTTATTCATACAGTCCACTTGCTAAGAATATCATTTTCCTCTTAAATTATACATATTATTGCTATTAAGTGCTGTTGAGTCAGTTCTGACTCAAGACCCTGTATAAGGCTTCTGAGGAGTGGTTGGTGGGTTTGAATTGACAATCTTGCCATTCAAACTGACCTTACAGTCCAGGGCTCATGCTACACACCATACCAGGACTCCTAAATCGTATGTATGGCACAATGTTTATAGAACACTTGAAATGCTATCTTGTTTACCCAAAAGTTCAATGTTGACTCAGAACTCTGTATACTTTTTGGAATTATAATAACATTTATGAGAGATACTGACTACTTACCAAATATCTGTGAGGCATACCCCATTTCTTAGTCCTAGTACAATATGAAGAACCATGTGTCTATTTTTCTCCAAGAATCATGAAGAAGAGAAATATGAATTATTTTGTGGCCAATATATTAAACAGACTGGTGATGGTGGTGGTGTGTGGTAGAGTTGGTTCCAACTCACAGAGACTCTGTATATGGTTTCCAAGAATGTACACTGTTACTGAGTACATCCTAATCTATCCTGATTTATGCCAGACATCGGTATATGTCATCATTTACTGCTGTTAAAAACATAAAAAATTAACTAAACCAAAATATAAGACATTTAATGAGCAGTATGTGGGAGCAGCCCTCACCTGTCAGTTGAACATACTGTGGTGCCTTGTATGTTGCTGGGATGCTGAAAGCTATGCATGGGTATTTAAATACCAGCAGGGTCACACATGGTGGACAGCTTTCAGAAGAGCTTCCAGAATAAGATAGAATAAGAAGAAGGAAATGTGGATAACTTCTGAATTGTTAGTCATTTAAAACCTTATGAATAGTAGTGGAAAATATCAGACTTAATGGTAGAAGATAAGCATCTCAGGTTGAAAGGAACTAAAATGAGAATGGGGAAGAGTTGACCTTAAAGACAGGAATGGAGCAAAGCTTTTAGTACCTTCATTTGTTCATGGAACATAACTCAAAATAAGGAGTAACAGCTGCAAACATCCATTAGTAATCTAAACCAGAAATGTACAAACTATGAATGTAGGAAAATTGGAAGTCATCAAAAATGAAACAGAATACATAAAAACTGATGTTCTAGGCAGTGTTGTTGTTGTTGTTGCTATTTTTAAAAGCTGGCAGGCAAGTTGTATCTAATTCATAGTGAAATAGACTGATATTGGCCCTTTTGAACTTAACAATCTTATCATTTACTATGCTGAGAATGACAAATTGAAGAGGAATGGCCTGACCTCCATTGTCAAAAAAAATTTTTAACATCTGAAGTACAATGCTATCTGTGATAGGATAATATCGATATAACTACAAGGAAGACCAATTCATACCACACTGAAGTCAATAAGGATTAAATAGAACATTTCTACCAACTTCTTCAGTATGAAATTGATCAAACATGAAATCCTGGTGTTTGGAATGTGAAGGTTGGAAACAGAGATGTAGGGTCAATAATTGGAAAATATGGCCTGAGTGATAGATATCATGCTAGAGATCATGTGATAAAAATTTTCAAGACCAACATCATAAACAGCAAATATACACATGGATCTTATCAGATGAAATAGAAATCAGAATGGCCACATCTGTAAGAAAAGATGCTGGAAAAGTTCCATGTTGTTGTTATCAACATGGAAAAGTTCCATGTTGATGGCACTATGAGTCAGTGCCATCAAGTTGGTACTGACTCATAGTGACCCTATGAACAACAGAAGGAAACACTGCCTGATCCTGGGCTAACCACACAACCGTTGTTATGTTTGAGCCCATTGATGCTGCCACTGTGCCAATTCATCTCATTGGGAGTCTTCCTCTTTTTCTCTGACCTTCCACTTTACCAAACATGATATCCTTCTCCAGTGACTGGTCCCTCCTGACAATACATCTGAAGTATGAAAGACAAAGTCTGGCCATCCTGGCTTCCAAGGAGCACTCTGGCTGTATTTCTTCCAACACAGATCTATTTGTTCTTTTGACAGTCCATGGTACT
>NW_006408533.1:13992708-13994793 GCF_000296735.1 Chrysochloris asiatica
GAAATCTTTAAACAAACTAAGGCAGCATTGCAGGCACTCACTCATCCATGCCAAGAAATTTGGACGATAACTACCTGGCCAACCTGTTAGAAGAGATCAATATTTTGTGCCTATCCCAAAGAGAGGTGAACTAGTGGGATGCAGAAATCATCAAACAATACCATGAACATGACATGCAAATAAAATTTTGCTGAAGATAATTCAAAAACAGCTGCAACAGTCTATCCATAGGGAGCTGTCATAAATTCAAACCTGATTCAGAAGAGGATTTAGTGGAATTAAGAATATCAAATACCATTACTATCAGATTCATCTTCGGTGAAAACAGAGAATACCAAAACTATGTTTGCTTGTCTTATTTTGACTGCTCAGAGGCTTCAACTATATGGATGATGGCCAGCTATGGACAGCATTGTAAAGAATGGGTATTCCAAAACATTGGATTGTATTTGCGAGGAATCTGTACATAGACAAGAGGCAGTCATTAGGAAAGAACAAGGGGATATTGAATGGTTCAAAATTAGGGAAGGTGTGCACCAGGGTTATAATCTTTCATCATATTTATTTAATCTGTATGTTGATCAAATAATCTGAGAAACTGGATTGTTGTTGTTGTTGTTGTTGTTGTTGTTAGGTGCCATCAAGTCAGTACCGACTCATGGCGACCCTATGCACAGCAGAACGAGACACTGCCCAATCCTGGGCCAACCTCACTACTGTTGCCATGCTTAGGTCCATTGATGCTGCCGAGAAACTGGATTATATAAAGAAAAATGTGGCATCAGGATTGTAGGAAGATTCATTATTAACCTGTAATATACAGATGATACAAACATGCTTGCTGGAAGTGAAAAAGACTTAAGATACTGATGAAGATCAAATATTAAAATCCAGTATGGATTGAACCTCAGTGAAAAGAAGTAAAGAAAACAAAAATCCTCATAACTGGACCAACAAATCACATAATGGTAAATGGAGAAAAGATTGAAGTTTTCAAAGACTTCATTTTACTTGGATACACAATAAACACTCATGGAAGCAGCAGTCAAGAAATCAAATGATGTACTGCATTAGGCAAAGCTGCAGAACAAGACCCCTTTAATGTGTTCAAGAGCCAAAGGTATTAGTTTCAGGACTAAGGTATGCCTGACCCAAGCCAGGGTATTTTCAATGGCCTCATATGCATGTGAAAGGATTATGGTAGAAGAATTGATGCAGTTGATTAATGGTGTTACAGAAGAATATTGAAAATACGATGGACTGCCAGTAGAATAAGCCCATTTGTGTTGGGATGAAGACAGTTAAATGCTCTTTAGTAACAAGCATGGTGAGATTTCGTTTCTCAAAATTCAGACATGTTATCAAGAGGGTTCAGTCCCTGGAGAAGGACTTCATGCTTGGTAAAATGAAGGGTCATCAAAAAAATAGGAAGACCCCAAAAGAAATGTATTGGCACAGTAGCAGCAGCAATACACTCAAGTGTAATAATTGTGAGGGTTATGCAGAAGTGTTTTGTTCTGTTGTGCATAATGTCGCTCTCAGTCAGAAAATAACTCAATAGCACCTGACAACAGCAATAATTTTTTAAGTTTTTCATTTTTATGAAACTCTTGCATTTAACTAGGAAGAGAGTCCTGGCAATTAGTCAATGAAAACCCAGTGAAACATTATAGAATATTGTCTAATATATTAATGAAAGATAAACTCCCAAATTTGGAAGGTATTTGAAATACACAATGGCAACGGGTTTGAGCATGCTAACAATTATGTATATAACAAATGGCCAGGCAATGTTTCAGTCTGTTGTAGATAGGATCACCATGAGTCAGAGCCACCTTGGTAACAACTAACATAAAAACTTTGTCATTTCATGCAAAACTTGGAAATATAGTGAGAATGAGTACTGTTCCTGGTAATGACAGGTGACTTCCTTTAGATAACAATTGCAAAGGTAAGTAAAAAACTATTGTCACAAAATCACGTTGTTGTTAGGTGCCAGTGGGTCCGTACAGACTCATAGTGACCTTATGCACAGCAGAACAAAACACTGCCCAATCCTAGGCCAACCTCACCACTGTTGCCATG
>NW_006408533.1:13996253-14013132 GCF_000296735.1 Chrysochloris asiatica
GTCTATACAATTCCAATAATAATGTCTCCATCTCTCTAGCCCTTTCCCCGAGGAATCTGCACTCTGATTTACATCATGTCAAAATGGACCCAAATCATGATCCTTTTCAATGCTCTTTGAGTTTGGGGAACACAAAGAAAACTGGTGGGGCAGTATCAGGGCTGTAGGGTGGATGCCATAAGTTTTTCTAACAAAATTCTTACAGGATAAATATTTTTACAGAAGATACATTGTTATGATGGGAAAAAAATTCATTGGCACAACTTTCCTGGCCTTTTTGGCACCAATGCAGCTTTTAATTTTCTTCAGACTGCTTCACAACAAGCCCTGGCAATCATCCTGTGTCCTTTGAGAAAATCTATCAAATTTACCTCTTGAGAATCCAACAAAATATTACCACAATCTTCCCAACTGATATTTTTACCTTGAATTTAACTGGCCCAATAGATTTCTTAGAAGGCACAGTTTGGAATGCACCTCTGTTTTGAAAGCACCCTAAGAAGATCAGTGTATTACTTAGATAATTTGTCTGCAACAATCTACCGATCACAGGGACATGCTTAAACATCTTTTGCTTGAAATAAATTCATGCATGTATGAACTGGAACCCTAGTAGCAATATTTTTTTACTTACCAACAGAGAACCTTTAGATGCAATATGTAAACAGAATATTTGAAGACAGTGGAAAGTAACCAAAAGTAGAAAGAAATTAGAAGGTGTGGAGCTCTTGAAAGATGAAACTGAATGAAGAGAATTTCTTGTTGACACGATTTTTCTAGGTATAGTGTACCTTCAACTCAAGATGTAGTTAACTACTGTTGAGTGGATTCTGACTCATAGTGACCATGTATACCATATCAAATGAGTGGCTGGTGGGTTTGAACCATTGAACTTGTGGTTAGCAGTCCAGTACTTATTTTACAGCTCTAAACCAGGACTCTGAGAAATCAAGTCGAATACCAAAATCTTACTGAATAGAAGCACTAGAAAACAGAGTTCAGGGTTTATAGAATAGTTGAATACAGAAGGATAAAATCTAAGAACTAAAAGAAACTCAGGAACAGAAATGGCAAAATCCCTCAAATTAATTATTTTTCATATTTATGGCTTACTCCTGAAATAGGTATGTGCAAAGGTACCCAGAGGAAAGTAATAACTGGTAGGTAGCCTGACAGAGCAATATTGTTGTTAAGTACCACTGAGTTGGTTCAACTCATAGTGACCCTGTATAGGGTCTCTGAGGCTTTTAAAAATCTTTGCAGGAGCAGAAAGCCTAATCCTTTTCCCAATGGAGTGGCTATTGACCTTGAACTGTGGACCTTGTGGTTTGCATCCCAGTGTTTATTATATGGAACCATAGAACTTGGATAGGTCAATAGACAGTTCTGCTAAAGGGGTTTTTCAAAGACACCAGACTTTTCTCCAACCCGTACAAGAACTCTAAGGAGTAAAATATATGTCATAGGACTGGAATTTTTGCCCTATATATAATGACAAAGTCAAAACAAGACCTCCCTGGAAATGTGTAAATCTAAATCTCCACAAGTTCACACTGATTGGCCAGTATATTAATTGTCTTCCAGAACAAAATAAATAAATAAATAGTTGGTTGTTCTGATACTTTTATATCTATCTATATATATCTATATCTATCTATCTATCTATCTATCTATCTATCTATCTATCTAGAGAGAGAGAGAGAGAGAGAAAGTCCTGGTATGGCACTGTGGGTTAATGCACCGGACTGCAAAGCCTTTTGAATTGCAAGGTCGGCGGTTCAAGCTCACCAGCTGCTCTTTGGAAACCCTATACAGGGTCACTGTGAATTGGAACTGACTCAACAGCACTTAACAATAACAAATATATAGCAAAAGTTGACAGAAATAGTTGACTCTACAGTCATAGTAGGGAATTTAGAGATGTAAATACTCCTTTATTTGTAACTGATAGAAAAACTGACAAATAAATCAGTTAAGTTAATTTAAGTTAGTTTAATAGCAATTATAATCATTTTCAGCTCAATGAAAGTCATACAATGCAACACCCAATAACTCCAACAAATGGATTCTTTTCAAATGAATAGGTGACTCTAGAAAATAGACAATGTGTTAGAGCATGATGTAAGCTTCAGAAAAACTTTTTTGAATGAAATTGTACAGGATATATTCTCTGACATTCATAGAATTAATTGAAAACCAATGATATAAAGGTAGCTAGAAAATCCTCAAATATCTGTGAATTAAACACATGCTATTATATGGAAAATTTGAAAATATTTAGATCATAATGAAAGTAAAAACATTATATGAAAATTTGTATGATATAGCTAAAGCTGCAATTACCATAATAGTGTACAAGGTTAAGTCAAAATTATCTGCACTCTGGCTGTAGAATTTATTTTAATCAACTTTTAGAAAAGATTCATATATCATTTTTCAACATAATCTCCTTTCTTTTCAATACACTTTATCCACCTGTCAACAAGCTATTGTATTCCCTTATTAAAAACTGTTGTGACTGAGCTTTGAGCTACAAATGCACTGCTGCCTTCACTTCTCCATCAGAGGTAAATATTCACGCTCAAAGGACTGCTTTCAGGGCACCAAAAGGTGGAGGTCTGATGAAGCAAAACCAGGACTAGAGGAAGCATATTTTAACACCTTAAAAGGAAGTTTTTGCAGCCTGTCAACAGTGTGAGTAGAGGTGTGTAGCTGTGCATTGTTATGCAAGGTCACAAAACTCTTGGATAGCAGTCCTCCATGTTTAATCCAAAATGTATGCTTCAGCTCTTCAGTCAACATCTTGCTGTAATGAGTACTGTTGATTGTTGAACCTTTTTTCTTGATAGTATTTCAATACTGGCCCTTGAGTAGCTCAGACAACTGAGAGCATCAATTTTCCAGCTGATGGTTGACTTTTGAACTTTTTTGGTCAGTGATTGAGGATGTTTCCATTTGATTACTCTGCCATTTACTCTCAGGCTTGTAGTGATGAATCCATATCTTGTCACCAGTAATGATTTTATTTAAAGACATTTTTATCTTCCTTCAAGCATCAGTCCAAATTTTTTAGATGGCCAAATGCTTCCATGAGTTGTTTCAGGACCCATTTCAAACAAACTTTTCAAAATCCAAGTCTGCCATGGACTATTGCAAGGAAGAACAATAGCTGATTTGTAAATAATTTGCCTCATAGACCACTGTCACTCATCTATTCAACAGAATAATCTCACACACATGCTCAATGTTGTCATCAGTTATGGATGTGGACAGGTGTTTTAATATAATTGCAGTGCAGATAATTTTTGACTAAGCTGTGTATTAGCATTACAAGCTTGTACTAGAGAAAATGGAAAGTCTTTACAGAAACCTAAATTTTAACCTTAAGAAGTCTGAAAAAAAAAATGAGAGCAATTTCATCTAAAATAGAAGAAAGGAAATAATAAGAGTATAAATCAATCTAATTGAAATCAGACAAAATTTGTTCTTTCAAAAGATTAATAAAATTGACAAATTCTTGGCAATAAAGCTAAAGAAAGGGAGAAAAACAAATTACCAATATAAAAAATGAAAGGAAGGTTATCAATGTGATGGTAAGGGGGGTAAAGTTTGAGACTACTAATAAAATATTATGCTACAATTCTACAAATGAATGCAGTGATCAAAATCCTTGAAACAATTACCAAAAACAGACACAAGACAAAATAGAAAATCCAAATTACCTTAAATCCATTAAAGAGAATGAAAATGTTATCAAAAACCTTCCCAGAAAGGAAACTCCAGGTTCTGAAAGTTTCAATCGCAAACGCTATCAAGCATTTAATGAAGATAAAAATAACAACTCAGAAAATTCTTTCAGAAAACAGAGGAGGTATAAATACTACCTAACTCATGGAAAATTTGATACTAAAATCAGAAAGAACATTAGAATAAACAAGAGAAAATTTCAGAATACCCTTTAATGTAACAAAAAATCTTAAGAAAATATTACCAAATCAAATCCAGCTTAGAGTAACAGGATAACATCATAGCCAAGTGAGGATTATGCTTGAAATGCTAGGTTTTCTAGCACTCACACATTATGAATATAATTCATCACATTAGTAAATAAGATTAATAAAAACAATATGATCATTTCAGTAGATTACACAAACATTAGATAATAGTCAACAACCAAACATAACTTAAACAAACAAACAAAAAAACCTCTCAGGAGATGAGTAGAATGGAACATTCTCAATTCTCTAAAAGGCATTTGTGAACATCATATTTAATCATAACAGAATGAATGTTTTCTATATAATATTGGAAATAAGGTAGAGATTTTCTCATTGCATTGGAAATCCTAGTTCGTGCAATAAGGAAAGAAAAAAGCAAAAGGGCATCTAGACTGTAGAAGTGCATCTAACTTTAGTCCAGACAACATATTTCTTCATAGAGAAAATACTAAGGAATCTGCAAAAAAAAAAAACAAATACCGTCAGCTGTGGTGCTGTAGGATATGCACTGGACTGCTAATCATAAGGTCAGTGATTCACACCCACCAAAACCACAAGGTCAAGGGTTCAAACTGCAATAGGGTTTCCTTGGAAACTCTACACAGGGTAATTATGAGTCTGAACTGACTGGGTGACACTTAACAACAAGAAGTAAAATAGGAATTCATCATGGAAATTAATTTTTCAAAATCATATGCATTTTTACATACTAGCAGTTGTTGTTAAGTGCCATTGAGTCAGTTCTGACCTACAGTGACCCTGTGTATAGTATTTTTGAGGAGGAGCTGGTGAGATTGAACCACTGACCTTGTGGTTCAAAGCAACTTTGCAGTCCAGTGCATTAACCCACAGCACCATACTAGAAGTAAATAATGGGCATGGAGTCCTGGTATAGCACTGTGGGCTAATGAGCTGGACTGCAAAGTCATTTGAACTGCAAGGTCAGTGGTTCAAGTTCACGAGCCGCTCCTTGGAAACCCTATACAGGGTCGCTATGGGTCAGAAATGACTCAACAGCATGTAACAACAAAAACAACAGAAATTAAACATTAAGTAATACTGTCAAGAAACAAAACCTTTATGAATAAAATTCTTCAGGAATAATTTCAAGAAAGATGGGATGGTCGCTAATACTTAAAATTACTAAATACCTAAGTAAATGGAGAGAGATACCTTGTTTATAGAACAAGACTTAATATTGTTAATATGGCCATTCTTTCCACATTGACCTATTGGTCAATATATTCATAAAATGTTGCTGTTGTTAAGTGCCATGTAGTCGATTCTGACTCATAGAGTCACTGTATAGAGTTCCAAGGAGTGGCTGGTAGGTTTGAATCACCCACCCACCTTGTGACTCAAAATCCAGTGCTTATCCCACAGCACCACACCAGGAATCCATTCATAAAAAAGAAAATTTTAAATGAAAAATAATTACTGAAATGCACAGCTATCTATGTAGGTAAAATACCAAAACACTATGGTAAGAGAAAACAGATCACAGAGTTCTTACTATGCAATTCCATTTATATGAAGTTTAAGAACAAACAAAACTACTTTATGGTGATAGAATCAGAAGAGAGTCTGGGTCTAGCACTTTGGTAAAAAGTTCTGGATCTCAAGGTCAGTTTGAACCACAAGGTGGGTGGCTCAAAGTCACTAGCTGCTCCTTGGAAAATGTATACAGGGTCACTATGAGTCAGAACCTACTAGATGGCACTTAACAAATCCTGATGTGACACTGTAACAGTTCAAACCCAACAGTTGCTCCTGGGAAACCCTATACAGGGTCTAGTTGGAATCATGGAATCGACAACACTTAACCACCACCACCCACACAGTGAGTGGGAATTGAATGTAAAGGGTCCTGAGGAAATGGCTCATGTGATAGAAATGTTCTTAATCTTGATTAGGGTGATTGTTAATGGGAGTGTAAATTCACTAAAACTGATCAAATGTTACATTTAAGATTTATATGGTTAAATATAGGTAGATTTCACATAAATGCAAAAAATCCATAAAGACACAAAAATATACAATGAGTCTTCCCAAAATTGTATTTCATAGAGCAATACAATCTTTGTTTTAGAAGTATGACTAGTCTTCTCTAAATCTGTGGATCTGCACCTTTTAGGCATTTCACTATGACCAGACACTGGAAATTAACTTTATATAATTTCACTTCTTAGTAGCTGGTGTTAAATATAATCTAATATCTAAAGTTTAAAAACAAAAAATAAATTAGATGTAATTTTGTACTAGATGTATCAATAAAATTTTATTTTTTCTGGTAAATTTAAATATGTTTTAATCAGTTTAGATTTTTCTAATTTGTATGCTTACTTCCTTAGATTACTAATGATAAGAATCTTGTTGTTGTCATTCGGTGCCATTGAGTCGGCACCAGCAAATAGTAATGCTATATACAACAAAACAAAACACTGCCTAGTCCTGGGCCAACCTCACACACACACCTTTCTAATTTAAAATGACTTGGTGTTCCCTTTTCTGTTCTAACAAATTGCCTCTCGATCGATGCACATGTTCCTCATGATAGCAACTAAGTGTTCCAGAATAGTCATTCTCCACAATGCTGTCCATAGCATTGCCATGATCTACACAATAGAAAGCCTTTGCACAGTCAATAAAATACAGGTAAACGTCTTTCTAATATTATCCGCTTTCATTCAAGATCCATCTGATGTCAGCAATGAGATCCCTCACTCCACATCCTCTTCTGAATCAAACTTGAACGTTTCGAAGTTCTCTGTCAATGTATGGTTGCAGTCAATTTTACATTATCTTTAGCAAGATTTTACTTACATGCTATGTAAGGAGCTCTGGTAGCATAGTGGTTACGAATCAGGCTGCGAACCTTAAGGTCGGCGGTTCGAAACTACCAACCACTCTGCGGGAGAAAGATGAGGCTTTCTACTCCCGTAAAGATTTACACCCTCAGAAACCCTATACAGGGTCTCTATGGGTCGGAACCAACTCGATGGCACCTAACAATATGTTAATGATATTGTCTGATGATTTCTTTCCCCTGGGTCATCTTTCTTTGGAATGGGCACAAATATAGATCTCGACCAGTCAGTTGACCAGATAGTTGTCTTCCAAATTTTTTGGCATAGACGAGTGAGTGCCTCTAATGCTGCATCAGTTTGCTAAAATATTTCAATTTGTATTCCATCAATCCCCAGTGCCTTGTTCTTTTCCAATGCCTTCAATGTACCTTGGACTTCTTCCTTCAGGATCAATGGCCCGTGGTCATATGCTACTGCTTGAAATGGTTGTGTACCCAACACTTCTTTTTGGTACACTGACTCTGTGTATTCCGTCTATCTACTTTTGATACTTTCTGCATCATTCAATATTTTGCCCATAGAATCCTTCAATTTCATCATCTATGGTTGGTGTGTAAATTTGAACAATTGGGATATTAATTAGTCTTCCTGAGATGTATGGGTATTATCCTATCACAGACAGTGTTGTACTTTTAAGACAGATCTTAATATGTTCTTTTTAATGATGAATGCAACGCCATTCCTCTTCAATTTGTCATTTCTGGCATAGTAAACCATGTGACTGTCATATTCAAAATGACCAACACCAACCAGTCTTGGATATCACTGCTTGTGCGTACCATTTCATTTTGAAAATTACCAATTTTCCGAGAGTCATACTTTGCACATTCCATGTTCCAATTATTAATGAATGTTTATAGCTGTTTCTCTGAGCTGTTCCCTATCAACAAATGAAGGTCTCGAAGGCTTTACTCCATTTGCTTCATCACAGTGAACTTTACTTTGAGGAGGCAGCTCTTTCCCAGTTGTATTTTGAGGGCCTTCCAATCTGAGGGACTCAATTTCGAGCACCATATCTTCATCATGTTTCAATATTCAATATTCTGGTGCTGACAGTTCATAAGATTTTCAGTGACTAAATAATTGGAAGTAGTCTGTCTCTCCTTCTTTCTAATGTTTTCCTCTGGAAGCTCAGCTGAAATTTGTCCACCTTGGTGACCCTGCTGGTATTTAAAATACTTGTGACAGCTTCCAGAATCACAGCAACACACAGGTCACCACAGTAAAACAGAAGTAGTAGTAGAAGACTCAGTAAGTAGTAGACTCAAATATGGAAACAGTGCAGGGCTCAAATACTGGGGGAATTCATGATGGTTAACTGGTTAGAAAGGAGTCCTGCTATGGCATTGTGGGCTCTGCACTTGACTTCAAGGTCAATTTGAACCACAAAGTTGGGGGTTCTAACTCATCAGCCACTCCTTCCTCAGAAACCCTATACAGACTCAATGGCACTTAACAACAAAAACAACAACTTGTTGGAAAAGTTGATGAGGCATTTTATTAGGAACTATTTCTTTTTAATGTTTAAGGCCTTCAAAAAGAGTGTGGAAAAATTTCACTATCTTTCAATTTGTTTTTGAAGTCCCCTCCTTTTAAACAATCTTTAGTTAAATGAACAAGTGAATATGGCTTGTTCTTGGAAATACAGAGCACCTAGAAGTATTTATTATGTCTGGTCATCTAGGTGGAATCCTGGTGTGGAGCTATGGAGCTAATGTGCCATACTGCAAAGCCGTTTCAACTGCAGTTCCTCGGAAACCCTACACCGGGTTTGCTATGGGTCAGAACTGAGTCCATGGCACTTAACAACAACAACGACAAGGTCATCTAGAAAACATTTTATTTGAAATAATGTGAAAAAAAATGATCAAAAGGAGGAAAAAAATCTCAGCAAACCTAATGGACAGGTAGAACCAAAGATACATTGCTAAACAGCCTGTTTGTGATTTCACTCCAGCTCCACCACTTCAAGACTACTCCATAAAATCCTTAACGCCATTTTTTAAAATCAAGACCTTTATTTCCTCTATTTTTGTATGACCCCCCAAATAAATCAAATCAGTGAATTATTTTTGGGGTGCTATAATTAGGGTTTAAATATTCTGGGGGATGTGAAATTGTGGTCAGGGATTTAGAAGCTCTTCATTATAGGCGTTTCTGATTTGTTTCTAAAAGAAGAATCAGAAACAGGAATAGACTAGATAAGATTTCCCAAATTTTCTGCTTCTACCACAGTCTATGGTACCAGATTAGCAATGAAATTACCTAAATTTTGCTCATAAAATCTAATACTGGCAGTGGGGGGAAAGTGGGGTGAACATTGTATCCCTGTATTTATTCTAGAAAGGAGGAAGTTAAAACTTTTGGTTCACAATAGTCTATATAGGTTTTGTTTTTTGTTTTCAATGTTGCTTAGAAAAACCAATATGATGGCCAAGTACCCTTATTTGTTTTTAAGCATTTCTAGAAATGTTCTTTCTTTTATTGCCACTTTTCTCACTTATTTTTATTATTTTACTTTCAATTTTCAACTAGATGAATCAAAAACATGTCCAAAGAGAACCAGAATACAGCAATATTTTTGTCTCTTTCTGAAACATGATTATTATCTATGGTTGGTCATCCAAATTAAACCAAGAGATACGTTTGCATTTGCCTTTCCAGTCATACATATTGAAAAATGATCATTACTGCCTATTCGTTCCCTATATGAAAGCAAATACATTGTTTGCATACAGGGATACTTCAAGTGGAGTGCTAATAAAACCAACTAAATCTCCCCAAGCCTATACATGTATTAGGTTCTATGTTATCAGCAATCTTGCTTTGTAGTGAACTACCAGATTTTCACATATAACAAACCCACATAAATAACACACATATGCATATGGTATGCATATCATGCACAGGAAACTAGGGTGTGAGGGGTTTGTGTGGTTTGCAAAGCCCATAGAACAGTCATTATGTGGGTGGTGTAGCATAGTGATGATGAGTCAGGATGCTAATCACAAGGTCTGCAGTTCGAAACTGCTAGCGGTTCCATGGGAGAAAGCTGAGGCTTTCTGTTCCCATAAATATTTACAACCTCGGAAACCCTATACAGGATCGCTATGAATCAGAACCAACTCCATTGCACACCACCACACCAGAATACAGACAAAAAACACTAGAATATATTGAGTGTCTTTTATGTCATTTTCAATATTATAAAAAACATCTTCACAATTCCTTTCCTTTTCAACACTCATATTTAAACACACACACATAGTTACTTGTATTTGAACTCCTTGTTTTTGGCCTCAACAAAAAAACGTTCTGGTCCCACTCTACTATTCCTGTTCTTGAGTTATTGCTTAGATTTTCAGTAGCATCCTATATTGATTTTAAGATCTTGCTTACGGCTTTTTAGGCATTTCATGGTTTAAATATTCTATACCTTTCAGATTGATTACTTCTATATCATCTGTCACTTTTTTTATTGTCAGAGTTGGGACTGCTTTCTGCTCTGTTGTCACAAATGGATTCCCATGAGGCTAACACTGTTCATGCATCTTGCCAACAGAAATTGCTCCTTCTTGAAGTAAGTAATTCTGAGCTTCTTACAGCTTTATAAAACAAGAAGTGCATCATCCTTTTCACTGGATTTGGAATGCTTACTTATCTGAGGGTTTGTTCTAAGAATAACTAAAATGATTCTGGAGAAGACTTTGTAAACACTAGATGCATTTGCTTCCTGATAATATTGAGTGTTGTTTTGATCTACTTCCCTTTACTATATGTCAAACAGATGCACTTTCTGTAATTCAATAGCTTTCAATTTGCTTTCTTATCAGTGATCTCAAGATTTTTTGAAAATTATTTGTGTACCTTTCCCAAAGTGGATGAATACATTTCCATGATGTCTGATTTGCCAATATTTTTGATAATCTTATTGGTATATTTTCTTTCTTCCCTAAGAAAATTATGAAAATGCTAATAGCCTGAGAATTTTCTGAGCAAGTGTCTGGATGTCATTGTTCCATCAACAATAGTTCAACATGGGCTGTTAAATGGGAATTTGGTATTTTGCACTTTATTTAACAAAACCAAAGTAACTTTTTTTTTTTTTTAGTTACTACATATATATAAAATGTCCTAAAATAATTAAAATTTAAATTTAATGAATCTTAAAATAAGATTTGGAAGTACAGTAACTCTGTAGGTTAAGCACTAGACTTTGAACTCAACGGAAAGCAGTTCGATTATACTAGATGGAGATTTTTGCTTCCACAAAGATTTGCAGCCTTGGAAGCCTTATATATTGTTCCTAGGAATCGGAACTGACTTGATGGCATTAACAACAGTAACAAAAATAAATTTTAACTTATGAATAAAAAAATGAATATTTTATCAATAATAAGCTAAATTACATATTTTTAAGAAAAGTACTAGACTGCATGAGATTTTAGTGTCATATATTTATAAATGAAACATTTATAAATGAAACACTACTAATTAAATTATGTAGTTTCACAAAATTTCAAAATGTTTACTTTAAACAGTCTTTCAATATCATCTAGGTAAAATACTTCATTTCAAAAAGAAATAACTTTTTTTTTAAGGTCAAGCGAAAGAGTTCGAACTTCAATTCCATTTTTCTAACATGTTTAATCTATAGTATACTCTTTTCCCCCCATTTTTTTTCCCACATCACTGTCAGAATCATGTGAAGGAGTCAGAAGAAGAGTTGTCAACAAATTCTTATGTTTACAGAGGCCCAGGTTTCTCTCCATTTAAGTAACAGGCTAGTTTCTGAAAATTGACAATTTGAATATAATTGGCTTATGGGACAATCTGACAGTATTTACTTTTGTTGTGACTGGGTGAAGACAGTTAACTGCCACATGATCATGTTGAGTAATTAACATGCATAGAAGAAATCAACATTTTCATAAAAACATAGTTCTTCTGAATAACCTGTAGATTCTGCAGCACGCAGTGACAGAGTCCATAAAACTAATATATCATAAACTATGGTTATAACTGTGGGCCACAATCACTTTGTATAAAAAAGAGCAAATGTTTAAAGACTAATTATTAGAATCATTAATTTGCCAGGTGTTAACACGTTTGTTGTTGATCCTGTCATCTAATTCCTGTTTGGAAAATTATTGGGAGGAAAATAAAGCAAATTCTCCATCACTGCCTAATGCCATTTTAGAGTATTATCATATTAGTTTCAAACTGCTGCTGTAAAAAATTGCCACACACTTAGTGGCTTAAAATATCATAAATTAAAAAAAAAAAAATCTGTGCTAAAGGTCATAAATCTCAAATGCTTCTTGTTCTTGTTGCGAGTTGCCATCGAGTTGACTGTGACCCATGGTGAACTTGTGTAGCAGAACGAACTATTGCCTGGTTCTGTGCAATCCTCACAATTGTTGTTATGTTCAAACGGATTGCTGCAGTCACTACGTCAATCCATCACGTAGAAGAGTTCTCTCATTTTCACTGACCCTCTAGTTTTGGTGGTGGTGGTAATGTGCCATAGAGTCATTCCAACTCACAGCAACCCTGAATAGGGTTTCCAAGGTTGTAAATCTTTATGGAAGCAAAAAGCCTTATCTTTGTCCGGCCGAGCAGGACAGTTTCGAACTACAGACCTTGAGGCTAACAGCCCAACTCATAACCCACTATGCTACCAGAGCTCCTTTCACTGACTCTCTACCTAAATGGATATTCTTTTCTAGAGACTGGCCTTTCCTGATGCTGTGTCCAAAGTAAGCAAAAGGAAGTCCACCATTTTTGCTTCTAAAGAGCATTTGGGCTATATTAACATAGTTTGCTATCCAACACAATTATTCTTCTGGCAGTCCACAGTATATTCAATTCTTTGCCAACAACATAATTAAAATGTTTTAATTCTTCTTTGATTTCCTTTTATCAGCTGCACAAGACTTTTTTAAAGTGTTGAAGAGCAAAGGTATCGGCTTGAGGGCTAAGGTGCACCTGATCCAAGCCATGGCATTTTCAGTAACTTCATATGCAAGCAAAAGCTGGACAGTGAATAAGGAAGACCACAGAAGAATTGATGCTTTTGAGTTGTGGTGTTGGAGGAGAATATTGAAAGTGCCATTTGCTGCCAAAAGAACCAACAGATCCGTGTTGGAAGAAGTGCAGCCAGAGTGCTCCTTGGAGGCCAAGATGGCCAAACTTTGTCTCTCTTACTTTGGACATATTGTCAGGAGGGACCAGTTGCTGGAGAAGGATATCATGTTTGGGAAGGTGGAGGGTCATAGAAAAAGAGGAAAAACCCCAGTGAGATGGATTGGCAATATGGAAGCATCAATGGGGTTAAGCGTGGCAACAATTGTGAAGTTGGTCCAGGACAGGGCAGTGTTTCATTCTGTTGTGCATAGGGTTGCTGTGAGTTGGTACCAACTCAATGGCACCTAACAACAACAAACAACAATTTAGTTTAAATTTCTACCCAAAGAATCCTTCAATATTGTAACTCAAAGTTTGAGTTTTTCAGCATGAGAAATAGGAAGCATATTCTTTTTTTTTTTTGGTTTTCTAATGAGAGTCTTCAATATAGATTGCATCTCAACATAAAGAAAATTACAATCCTCATAACTAGGTCAATAAGCAATGAAGAAAATACTGAAGTTGCCAAGGATTTCATTTTTACTTGTTTATACACATAAAACCCATAGGAATGGCAGCCAACAAATAAAACATCATATTGCATTGGACAAAACTGCTTCACAAGATCTCTTTAAAATGTTAAAAAAGTAAAGATGTCAATTTGAGAACTAAGGTGTGCCTGACCAAAGCCAGGATATTTTCAATTGCTTCATATGCATATGAAAGTTTGGAAATTAATAAGGAAGACCAAATAAGAACTGATGTTTTTGAATTATGGTGTTGGCAAAATAATATTTAATATACCCTGCATAGCTGGAAGAACGTACAAATCTAGCTTGGAAAAAGTACAGCCATAATGCTCCTTAGAAGCAACAATGATTAGACTTTGTGTCACATGTTATCAGGAGATAGCCAGTCCCTGGAGAAGGACATTATACTTGGTAAAGTAGAGTATCAGCAAAAAAGATGGAAACCCTCAATTTGAAGGATTGCTTCAACAATGGCTGCAACAATGGGTTCAAACATAGCAATGACTGAGAGAATGGTACAGACAGAACTAGGAAAGATTTTGTTCTGTTATAAACAAGGTCTCGATGTGTCATAACCAACTCAGTGGCACCTAACAGGAGCATAAAATAAATATTAATTTAAATATAAATATGTATATATTTTATGTTATGTTAAATATATTTATATTTATGTTATGTTACTGTTAGGTGCCACTGAGTTGGTTATGACACATAGATACGTTTCGTTTTATATACATACATATATATATATTGTTGTTGTTGTCAGGTGCCATCAAATCAGAACCAACTCATAGTGACCCCATGCACAGCAGAACAAAACAATGTCCGATCCTGGACCAACCTCACTACCGCCGCCACACTTGACGCCATCAATGATGTCACCTGGCTGATCCATCTCGTTGGGGGTCTTCCTCTTTTTCTCTGACCCTCCACCTTACCCAAAATGACATCCTTCTCCAGCGACTGTTCTCTCCGGACAATGTGTCCAAAGTATGAGAGACGAAGCCTAGCCATCTTGGCCTCCAAAGAGCACTCTGGTTGCACTTCTTCCAAAACAGATCTATTGGTTCTTTTGGCAGTCCATGGCACTTTCAGTATTCTCCTCCAACACCATAGCTCAAAGGCAGCAATTCTTCTATGATCTTCCTTATTCACTGTCCAGCTTTCACATCCATATGAGGTTATTGAAAATACCATGGCTTGGGTCAGGTGCACCTTAGTCCTCAAGCTGACATCTCTGCTCTTCAATACTTTAAAAAGTTCCTGTGCAGCAGATTTGCCCAATGCAATACGTCGTCTGATCTCTTGACTGCTGCTTCTGCGAGTGTTGATAGTTGATCCAAGAAGAATGAAGTCCTTGACAACCTCAATCTCTTCTCCACTGATAAGAATGCTGTTTATTGGTCCAGTGGTGAGGATTTTTGTTTTCTTTACATTGAGTTGTAATCCATATGTAAGGCTGTGCTCTTTGATCTTCATCAGGAAATATTTTAAGTCCTCTTCACTTTCAGCAAGCAAGGTTGTATCATCTGCATATCGCAGGTTGTTAATAAGTCTTCCTCTAATCTTGACGTCACGTTTTCCTTCATAGAACCCAGCTTCTCGTATTATTTGCTCAGCATACATATTGAACAAGAATGGTGAAAGAACACAACCCTGTCGCACACCTTTCCCAATTTTAAAACATTCAGTGTTCCCATGCTCTGTTTGGACAACTGCCTGTTGGTCCAGGTACCAATTTCTCAGAAGTACAATTAAGTGTTCTGGAATACTCATACTTCTCAATGTTGTCCATAGCTTGTCATGATCCACACAATCGAAAGCCTTCGCATAGTCAATAAAGCATGGGTAAACATCCTTCTGATATATATATGGTGGTGGTGGTGGTGGTGGTGTGCCTTGGAGTCAATTCCGACTCTTAGCAAACCTGCATATGGTTTTCGAGGCTGTAATCTTTGCCAGAGCAGAAAGCTTCATCTTTCTCCTGTGGAACAGCTGGTAGCTTCGAACTGCTGACCTTGAGGTTAGCAGCCTGGCTCATAACCACTACGCTACCAGAGCACTCTCTCTCTATCTATCTATGTGTGTGTGTATAGTTATGAGTAAATATTGACTAAATGGTAAATGACATCATGTTGTTGACTCAACTCTTACTCATAGTGACCCCAAAGATATATGTGCATATGCATTCACTCTCAAACTTGCTTAGGTAAACTTTCATAGTCTAAATCCTTTTTTCTTGACGGTCCCTATAATAGTTAGGGTTCTGTGTCAACTTGACTAGACCAGGATTCCCAGTGGTTTAATAGTTGAGATGTGCTTATTTCCGTGGTGACAAAACCTAGTAAAGACATAGTTATCTCTATGATAGTTGGCTATAAACTGCCAATCAATTGAAAAGAAGTTTCCTTGGGAGTATGGTCTGCTTCCAATATAATGAACACACCGGAAAGGCTCTCTCTTCTGCTGAGGACCTGGGACTCGACTCTATTGTAAGCCATTTCCTTTACGATATATATATATATATATAATTGGTTTTTCCTTCTCTAGAAAAACCAGTCTCTGATGGTACCAAGAGAGTAGAGTCCTAGAAAAGTAATTTTAAAGATACTGATACAGGGTGGAGGCATATCTGACCTCCACTACATAGGAATCAGCAATGGGCTGATTTTGAGTTTGATTCTCTTATACTTCTGTAGTGGCTGAAAGGAATGTAGGGGATAAAAGGCTTCAGCTGAGAGAAGAGTAGTAACTTTTGGAGTTGTTACCTGGAGCCAAAGACATGCTGGTTAAAAAGAATAGCTGATATGGGGTCGGGGCCTACTAAAATCCACTCTGCCAGTGCATATATGCATATGAGTGGGGTTAGTCCAAGAGAGAAGAAGCGATTGAATTTAAGTGTTTTAAAAGGTTTATGAGTTTGGCTGCCTTATACATATATTTTATAATAGATTTACATGTGTTATAGAAACAAATATTGGAAATTATGATTACATAGAGCTTGTAAACCCACCTTCACCCTATACTTGACTGGATTTGCTGAAAGTGTAGTTAGAATTTTCCAGGGAAGAAATAGGTTTCTTGCTGTAAGCTTTGTAGAGTATGGGGCCTTGGTAGAACCCTGAGGCTCACCCAGAACCTTGAGGGTTGGTACATTTGCATTTGAAAAGACATGCAGAACAACCCAGGACTGCTGGGTGAACCAGAGATTCATGATTGAAAAACAGCAGAGATGAAAGCAGAGGCTGTGGAATAGTGAGAAAAAGCAGTTTAGGGCTCTATGTCCATGAGTTGGAAAGACTGTGTGCATAGGACAGGAGGCTGGCAAGCAGAATGTGCCCTTTGGAAATTTAAATGA
>NW_006408533.1:14013303-14023926 GCF_000296735.1 Chrysochloris asiatica
ATAAATGGGGCTAATGCATTCTAGATTATACATGTTTAAGTTATATCATGTTAGGTCTAAGTATGACCTTACAGTTTTTATTTAGAGATTATGCATGTAGTTTGTAGGTGTCATGTTGACAAAGGTGAACTGTAATAGTTAGGGTTTTTTGTCAACTTGAGTAGGCCAGGATTCCAGTGGTTTAGCAGTTGAGATGTGCTTATTCCTATGATGACAAAACCTAATGTAGGAATAGTTAACTCTATGATGATTGGCTAAAAACACCCAATCAGTTGAAGGGATGAGTCCTTGAGGGTGTGGACTGCTTCCAATATGATAGATATATGGGAAAGGCTCTCTCTCCCACTGAAGGACCTAGGGCTCTACAATTGTAGAGTCATTTCCCTGACAATAAACTTCTCTCTATAAATGTACATATACAAGAGTGAGTCAAAGATTATCTGTACTTTGGCTATAGAATTAATTTTTTAGAAAACACAAATACACCAGTTTTCAACATAATCTCCTTGCTTTGAACAGGAAAGGTAGAACTTTAACTGCCTTCTTCTCCCAAGAGATAAGCTAGAATGTTAATCAGGTTACTGAGCAGGACTAATCTTCTGAATTCCCCCTGTCTTCAAACAGGTCCAAAACTTAGCCCCTCCCCATTTCTAACCCTATAAAAACCTGTATTGAGCCTACACTAGGGGCTCAGAATCTGCAGAAGTTAGTTCCTCTGAGCCAGCGGGTTTAATAAACCTGAAACTCTTGCTTCACCTCTCTGAGTAAGTAGCCTTGGTTTCTTCAACGATGGATCTGGAGCTGCTGTGATACCCTCGGGCCTAGAATTTACAGCTGCTGTAATAGTTTTTCAATACACTTTGCCCATCTGTCAACAAGCTTTCATATTCCCTTCTTAAAAAATGTTTCAGATTGTGCTGTCTTCACTTCCCCATCAGAGGCGAATCTTCATCCTGGAAGGGATGCTTTCAAGGGACCAAACAAATGAAAGTCAGATGAAGCAAGATCAGGAGTATATGGAGAATACTTTAATATCTCAAAAGGAAGTGTTTGCAGAGTGTCAACAGTATGGGCAGATGTGTCAGGACATACATTGTCATTGAAGATCACAATGCCCTTGAGTGGCAGTCTTTTGGGTTTAATCTGAAGTTTAGGCTTCAGCTTTTCAGTGAGCATCTCACTGTTGATTTTTGAACCTTTTTCCTGATGGCACCCCAATACTGGCATTTGAGAAATCCAGAAAACTATAAGCATCAATCTTCTAGGTTATGGTTGACTTTTGAACTTTTTCTTGTTCAGCAATTGAGGATGTGTCCATTCCATACACTGCCATTTACTCTCAGGTCCATAGTGATGAATCCATGTCTCATCACCAATAACCTTTTTTTTTTTTTTTAAAGAAACTTTTACCTTGCTTTGAATATTGGTCCAAATCCTGTTTGCAAATGTCCAATGTTTCTGTTTATACTTTTGCATGAGTTTTTTCAGTACTCATCTTGCACAAACTTTTGAAACCCAAATCTATTGTGGATTATTTCATAGGCAGAATCATGGCTGATCTGCAAATGATTTTCCACATAATCCACTTTCACTTGTTTATTCAACAGAATCATTCACATGCATGTTCAATGATGTCATCAGCTATGGATGTAGATGGCATTTTAATATACCTGGTGTGTGGATAAATTTTGACTTACCTTCATATATATTTCATTGGTTTTACTTCTCTAGAAAACCCAGCCTAAGACAGTCCTCTAAATCATAGGACTCAAGACAATGACAAAGTTATTTATCTCAACTCTCTGTCTATTAGGAAAACAAGGCTCTTTGATTCTGAGCTGAGCATTCATTTCCTAGTTGAAGGTCAACATCTTTACTCACAGCACAAAATCTTAGTGCTTCTCCTGGAATTTGGTCCTACCAAAGAAACATCTTGGATACACTTTTTATTATTTGCCATGAACCTGAGTTTTCACCTACTATTCTGGGTCTTTGGAACACATATGACATATCTCAAGTTTCTTCAGGTAATACATGTTTCTCAGTTCCTTTTCAGGTCATTCATACTTTCTAAAACCCCATAACTTGACTCTTCATTACATCATTCACAAAATCACCCACTATAATTTTACTTTTTTTAGAATGCCACATTCCAAAAAAGGAAAGAAAATGGTCACAATGTCCTCAAAGTACATAACCTTGGAAAAAAAAAAAACCTCTTGTTTTCTATATGTACAAGCTGCTCAAAAGTGATATTTCTAAAACCAAAAGGTATGTCAACTGTCCTATCTTTGTTCAGGCTATACTATAAGTTACTGAGAAATTTAAGAGAAGAGGGAACAGAAATAACATAATTTTAAGAAAAAATAATTCTAGAGTTTAATTATCAAGAATATTAAGCCTTGGAAAGGCAAAGTTTTATTAGGGAAAACTTTTACATCATGGGAAACCTATACCTTAAAAATATATAAAAATTTTATCCATTTTATATGTCTGAATTTCACTTCATACTTCTTAGGCAGTGTAACTAATGGAAAGTTCATGTGTGGAGGAATACAGACTATGGTGACTCATTAGCGTAGGCGTCAGATTGTTAAACTAAAAGTCCATTCTTGGTCCTATAATTTGCCATATTTCTATATGATGTAAATTCAGCACTGGATTCTCATTAAGCTGCTTTGTAACTGAAATTGCCCTAAAATTTTGATATAAGAAGGAGATGGAGGGAAACTTCTTCAGATGTTATGAAGAAAATTGAGATTTATAATTATCCTAAGGTTTGCATTAACAGCTACCTTCATATTTTGTAGAGATTCACTGGAAATGACAGTTTGCAAAACCTGATATGCAATAATGAACAATCCATGTGAATGATGAATCCAGTGTAAAAAAGATTCTTAAGTTTTTAATAAAACCTTTTTCAATATCAAACATTCAGAAGTCAAGAGTCAAGATCTATAAAAATATATGTTCTGTCAGTACTCAATCACTAAGTCAAGGCACATGTGTCCCATTCAGTGTCCTAAGTACTAGCTGGGATACTGGTTTCATTTCAATAGATACTTTGTACTATTGCTAACACAATGATGGTAATAACATAATGAAAATAGTAACAAAAATAGAGAATCCTGGTGTATTACATAAATGGAATCAGCATTTCATTTGTCATGTGAAATTATTATATACATGCTTGTTTATAATCCATAATTTAAAATGTCTAAGTACTTAATAAAAGGGAGAAAAAGTGAACTCTTTTGGATGATCAGATTTCTTATGCCATAAATCAACTACTATATTTAATGCTCTTTTTCCCAAGATTTTTGACCTTCATGACTTGCTATACTAAATAACTAACAAAACACTTTGCATTTCCTATGAACATAAATAATATTTATTGGCCTTGCAAGTTTAGAACCAAAACTAACTAGTTAAAATGAAAGTATTAAACAAACAAAATCTTATTTGGGTATCAAAATGATTGTTTCATTTAGTCTTAGTTGAAGACTGCTAACTTGAAAAGAGTGTTACTATGCAGCAATCCTTCCCCCAGCTTACTAAAATTAAACAATTACATGAACGTCCAATGAACTGTGAAAATCCGTTAGATAAAACAAGCAAGTATCTGAACATACGAGTCCTGGTGTGACGCTGTGGGTTAATGTGCCAGACTGCAAAGTCATTTGAACTGCAAGGTCGGCAGATCAAGATCACCAGCTGCTCCTTGGAAACCTTATGCAGGGTCACTATGGGTCGGAACCGACTCAATGGCACTTAACAACAAGTCTGAATATAAGAACATGATCTTACATAAGTACAACTCTATATGAGACTTATTTTTCCCCATTATCATCAAAACCGTGCCTCTGACAATTTATTAAAAAAATCTAAGGGTAATCTTGCACAACAATTATTGTAGCTACTGTCAATAAGCTGTACACTTTTAAAACATTGAATTTTAATATATTGTTGTTCTTAAGTGTCAGCACATCGGTTTCAACACAGTGATCCTTTATAGGATTTCTGAGGGGTGACTGGTAAGTTTAATTGCTCACATTGTGGTCCAGTGTTTATTCTACAGCACCACATCAGGACTCCATATATACATATTATGGATAATATAATTTTGTTTTTACATAAAAATGGCTATTGTCCAAAGTTCTCACTGAGGAGCTCTGGGAGCATACTGGTTACGAATCGGGCTGCTAATCTCATGGTTAGCAGTTCGAAACTACCAGCTGTTCCCATGGTAGAAAGATGAGGCTTTCCGCTCCCATAAAGATTTACAGCCTCGGAAACCCTGTACAGGGCCGCTATGAGTCAGAACCCACTCCACGGCACATAACAACAAACATAGTTCTCACTGTGGACTGTTCTCACATTGGTGAGAAGAGTGCACTGTTTTATATTTTTAAAAATCTTTTTAATGATTAGCTTAAAAAGGGTTCATTTTCATGTCTGCTTTCGGTCTATTGGATGTAATAAATGCAGAAAATCCAGCTTTACACATACAAATAGCTGAAATGTGAAGGGTGTTTTCATTGACTTTTCAGTTAATTGTTGATATTCATCTTTGGTTGTTGCTAGCTGCCATGCCATAGATTAGGTTCCAACTCACAGTGACCTACTACCCTGTCCCGAGCCATCCTCACAATTGTTGTCGTGTTTAAGTATATTGTTGCAACCACTGTGTCAATCCATCTTGTTGAGAGTCTTCTCTTTTTCACTGATCTACTTTATCAAGCATGGCACTGTGGGTTAGTGCACTGGACTGCAAAGTCGATTTGAACTTCAAGGTCAGTGGTTCAAGCTCACCAGTCACTCCTAGGAAACCCTATACAGGGTTGGAACTGACTCAACAGCACTTAATGATAACAACACCAACGTTCCTCTCCAGGGATTGGTGAGGAGCCCTGGTAACATAGTAGGTTATGAGTTTGGCTGCTAACAAAATTAGCAGTTTGAATCTACCAGCCACTGCAAGGAAGAAAGTTGAGCCTCAGAAACTGTATACAGTGTCACTAAATCAGAAGTGACTCCAAAGTACACAACAACTACCACCACCAGGCATTGGTCCCTCCTGATAACATACCAAAAGTACATGAGACAACTGTGACAATCCTCACTTCCAATGATCATTCTAGCTGTACTTCTTCCAAGACAGATTTATTGTTCTTCTGGCAGTCCATTGGACATTCAATATTCTTTTGCCAACATCAGGATTCAAATGCATCAGTTGTTCTGTAGTTTTCCCTAATCATTGTCCAGCTTTCACATGCATAAAAAGCGATTGAAAATACTATGGCTTGGGTCTGGCAATCTTAGCCTTCAAAGTGACCTCTGCTTTTAACACTTTTAAGAGGTCTTTTGCACCAGATTTGTCCAATGCAATACTCCATTTGATTTCTCGACTATGGTTTACAAAGGCATTGACTATCGATCTTAACACAATGAAATATTTGATAACTTCAGTACCTTCTTACACACTACACTAAAGTTTAACAAGTGGTAGTTTCCTAAATGTTATTTGCAAGAAGGATTCTGAAGTCATCTTAATACACATTTCATACTTGTCTAGAATACAATTTACATTCAACATTGCATTCAGAAAATATCAATTACTAAATTATATAGATGTTCCAAATGTTCAGATGTTCATTATACCAATACCACCATTATAAATGATCACCAGTACTACCACTTACCTAATTAGAGCACTCTTTAAGTATATACTAAAATATAATATAAAGAGCTCTGGTAATGTAATAGTTACAAGTCAGGCTGCTAACCTCAAGATCAGCTGTTCTACAGAGGAAAGATGAGAGTTTCTGCTCCTGTAAATATTTATAGCCTCAGAAACCCTAGGCAGTGTTGCTATGAGTCAGAACCCACTCCATGGCACACCACCACCACCACCATGATATAATATTAGAACACGGTGGCTCTATAGGATAAGCACTGCACTGGGAACCACAAGGCTGGTGGTTCAAGCCCACCCATCATTCCATAGGAGAAAGATGATAGATGATAGTTTCTGCTCCTACAAAATATTTCTACCCCAGAGAACCTATACAGGGTTGCAATGACTCAGAACTCGCTTGACAGTACTTAACAACAACAACAGCATAATATTAAATAGGAAAATTATCCAAGTCCAAGTGCCATATGTAAGTGTCTCTGAATTCGAATTTTCATTTGAAAGCTAAAATATCATTAGCAACAAATAATATGACTTGATTTGTTTGAAATGACAGGTTCAATTTGTTCATTTCAGGAAAATGTATACAAATGGCTGACTGTGAATAACTGTAGTTTGCCAATTGTTCTTTCAAGTAAAAATGATATTCCATTTGAAGTGTAGCTAGTTCAATTCACAACTTCAACAATAGCACAAGAGCTTTTTCTGGAGACAGTCATCACACGTGGGTGTGCAGCAATAAGGTGTGATGTGTATTTCCCATCTCATGACAAAGAATATTAAAAAAACATGTACCTGAAGTTTGAGAGTTAATAAACTTAATGTTTACTGCATTATCAAGTAAATTCTTAATTAAAATTGGCCTGTAAGTGCTTGGCAGTGAAGAACACAGTGATTACTAGGACTGCTGATATCATAGCCTTGACTCATTAAAACAACAGTTTTACCCACCGTTATTATTTTGCAAAATCAGTGCAAATGACAACACAGTGAAAAATACAGACACTATCACATAATTATGAAAGTAGTTTTCATCTTGCACACTTTCCCTGAAAGGGCCTTGTGGAGCACTTCCATGGGCTTATGGAGCACTTCGAGAAATGCAGGTCTAGATAAAGAGAGATATTGTGCAAATAGAACAAAATAATTGCTAACAAATTAAAAATCTTTTTTTTTTTTCCAAACTTCAAAACTTCTGTGCTTTTTTAGTGTAGTGTGTTTGACTAAGGTGATATGAAATCTAATAAAGCATTTGTGGTTGTCAAGTTGGTTCTGACTCAGAGTAACACTGTAAGTCTGTGGGAGCAAAAAGTCACATCTTTCTCCTGTAGAGTGACTGGTGGGCCGAAATTGCCAACCTTTTGTTGCACAGCCCAGTGCTTATCTTACAGAGTCACCAACCTACCATAATAAAATAAGTCGTTGCTATTGCAAAGTGTCATCAAGTTGGTTCTGACTCATAGAGACTCTGTATTAGGTGTCCAAGGAGTGACTAGTAGACTTGAACCACTGATATGGTGGTTAGCAGTTCAGTGCTTATCCTATAGTGTCAAACCAGGACTCCAACATAGTTCTTAAAAATAAGTATTAAACATAAGATGTCAGAAACAGGAGGAAAATGTGCAGTGGAAAGGAGCCAAACCAAGTCCATCGTCATTGTATCAATTCAGACTCAGAGTTTCTGAGACTAAATATTTAAAGAAGTAAACAGCCTCGTCTTTCACCCTTAGAGCTGTTGGTAGGTTTGAACTGCTAACCTAGCTATGCCTAACTGTAGCAGGCAGGAGAGTATATGAAAAGTCTATACTTTCTACACAATTTTTCTGTACACTTACAAGTGCTCTAAAAAATAAAGTCTCTTAAGAATAAACATTTTTAAAAACCTACAAATATAGAGTGAAAACAGCTGAACCTTTGTATCTTAAGCAGTAATGTTTGAACTGTGAGTTAGGGATATCATCTATCATAATAATCGAGTTGTAAAGAGATAGACATTGTATTGTCTTCCCCCAGAACTTACTTAGCAATATGTCTTAAAACGGGAAAACAGGAGAACACAGAACTTCAATATGACTTAAAATTAGTCATTAGTTTGCAAAAAATTGAAATGGAAATAATTTTTTCAGACCTAAAACATTCTGATAAATGTAGGAAGTAAAATGATCCCTTCTAAAAATCTTGCATACATTTTGTTATTCAAATGTTTAGGTAGATTTATCACATTTCACAGCTTGTCATCCCGTTGTGCTTGTTGACAACTGTCTTAACAGGGTATTTAGAATACATTAAGGCTCTTACAGTATGAGGGAAATGGCTACTTAGGACTGGGTAGAGAGGCAGTGGCCATTGCTCAATAGGTTGAAGCCTTCAATTGGGTTACCACATCAAAGCAGATCATTTGGTGTAGTACCTAAACCTGGGGGTAAGCTAAGGATATTTAACTATTCAACTTTGCTTCTCCATCAGGCATTAAAACCTAAGTAAAATGTGCATTCAAATCACACCTGTTTCAGTTTCTCAAAAGTGCAATTTCAGCTAATTTAACAATTCATTCCTCTTAGGGATACATTTTACTGGGAGATTTAAGCCAGTGAGATCAGACTGAGTAAATCATGCAGTTAACTGATTTTTGATAATAGAAAAACTTGACTGGTTGGAAATGCTTACAGACTGTGGAAGTGCAGAATACGGCTGGGTCAGTAGAAAGGATTCTGCTTCTATAATCAGGAGGCAAAGGCCAAAGTTTCATGTCACTAACTCCAAGTGTCATTCTCTAACTAGCTACCCTTGGTCTATTACCTAAACATGAGAATTATAAAGTTGCCAGGAATAATAAATCCAGAGTTACACTGAAATATATATTGTAGCAGACTGATTCAATATAACCAGCTTTTATATTCCTTCTGTCAGATTTTCCAACTGTCAGTTTAAAATTCTTATGAAACTGACATTTGTCTGAGAGGTTGGATAGCACTGTGCTGTTTCCTGTCTACACATGTCATTTATTTTTAGCTCTAGAAAAGCTACACAATGCGATGTCTGTTGTAGTATGAGAATGCATAATGATATGATCACTTTCTTTTAGGAAACCAAGACTAAGATTATCACTTTCAATACAGTTGTCAAAGCAAACTGATTTCCTTTGAGGTCAGTTTAGGAAATACCAACTCTACACATTACTGCATAAAGATAGTATCCATTAGCACCTTTAAATAAAAAGCAAGACCCTTCGCAGTCTCTGAAGGCACATATACCAACCGATTACTCTTCCTCCAAACAATATCCATCATGAAATGCATTAAATATAGAGATGGTTTGTTTGGGGGGAAATATCAGGCTTTTTTTTTCTTGTCAAGTGTCTTCTCAACCTTTTCAGAAGGAAAACGTAATTCTAAAGACACTCATCACTTGTGTGTTAAGTCTTTATTTACAAAATACAGAGAGCAACTTTGACATTGGCTACCCAAAATGGGGGCCAGGGGGCTACAAAGGCAAGAAGTGACTGGCTTACAAGCTTTCAAGAGGGAACCTAGAGCCAGGGGGCCTGGAGGAAGGCAGAATCTCCAGTGAGTAGTATCCAATCTGTCTAAGCGGAGCTGATGAAATGAAATGCAGATGGGTCTCTTGTGATACAATAGTGAATAAATGCTATCAGGAATGATTGTGAGGGTTAGAAATGTAAAGGTAGACGTTTTGTAGCAAGGAAGGGAATGATTAACTTTCCAGTCTAGGAGCGGAGGTCCCTGGGACCATCAACGGAGAAGAGCCAAGAGTGGGCCCCTACCCAGAGACGCAGTGATGCCTGAGATGGAGGCAGAGATGATGACGTGGAGCAATGGAGCAGCTGGGGACTTTAGATCCAGAGAGGGAGAACGACTGTGTGCTGAAGACTAGGGGGAGGGGGGGTAGTGTAGGGGCAGGCTTTCAGGGTACCCTTTGGTTGGTTGATGATGCATGGAGGGGATTGTAACCATGGCAATGAAACGATATACGATAGAATGAATGTAAAACTAATGTTCTCCCACATAAAATATCATATAATTCACAATAAAACATTAAAAAAAAATATGGAGAGAGGTTAGCAAAAAAGTTTGCAAAACCTCTTAAGTAAAAATGTCTCTTAATCTGATTTCAGAACATTTCTTTGGCATGTGTTTTAGTTTCCTTATTATTAAAATTAACAGTCACAAAATGAAACAAATACTCTAGAAAGTACAATTTAAATTCTACAGCTACAGCTTTTTAAATATTTGTGTCTTATATATATACAGCATGAATATTCACAATGATATTAATTATTCGAGAAAGTCTAGTACCCTATTTAGACTGTAACAACTATTGGTTAACAGAAAAAGTAAAAGCACTCTGAAGAACATTTAAATTACATGTTAAACTTGAAAATAAAATATCAAGCTATACAAATATAGAATAAGAAGAAATGGATAAGATAGTCATATTGTAACAAAAATATAATTCATAAGTATAACAAAAAAATTATACCATAGATGGAAATCATGCTTCTTCTTTTATCATTATTATTATTATTATTATTTGCTGTTGTTAGATGCCTTTGAGTTGGCACCTATCAACCTCATCTACAAAACAAATAATTACTAAAAACACTGTCTGATCCTGCACCATCCTCACCATTGTTGTTAGAATTGAGCCCATAGCTGCTGCCACTACGTCAATCCATCCTGTTGAGGGTCTTCCTCTTATTTGTTGACCCTTCACTTTTTCAAGCATGATGTCCTTCTCTGGGGACTGGTTCTTCCTGATAGCATGTCTGAAGCCAGAGAGATGAAGTCTCACCATCCTGTTTGTACTTCTTCCAAAAGAGCTATTTTTGTTCTTCTAGTCATAGCGTAGTGGTTACGAATCGGGCTGCGAGCCTTGAGGCCAGCAGTTCGAAACTACCAGCCGCTCCA
>NW_006408533.1:14025293-14029006 GCF_000296735.1 Chrysochloris asiatica
AACTCTTCTGGTCTTTAGTCTTTAGTCTTTAGTGTATCAAATGTGTTCTTCAGATGATCTTTAAATACAGGTGGGATATATTCAAGGTCATATACTGGCTCTTGTGGACTCCTTTTCATTATCTTCAGCTTCAGTTTGAATATGCATATGCGCAATTGATGGTTTGTTCCACAGTCTGCCCTTGGCCTTGTTTTGACTGATGATATGGAGCTTTTCCATCATCTCTTTTTGTAAATATAGTCAATTTGATTTTTGTGTATTCCATCTTGTGATGTCCATGTGTATATAAGTCTCTTATGTTGTTTAAAGAAGTTATTTGAAATAAATAAATCATTGCTTTTGCAGAATTCTATCATGCAATCTCCAGCATCATTTCTATCACCAAAGCCGTATTTTCCAAATACTGATCTTTCCTCTTTGTTTCCAACCTTTGCATTCCAATCACCAGTAATGATCAATGCATCTTGCTTACACATTTGATCAATTGCATATTGAAGAAGTTGGTAAAATTCTTCTATTTCGTCCGCTGGCTTTAGTGGTTGGTGAGTAAATTTGAATAATAGTGGTATTAACTGGTCTTCCATATAGGCACATGTAAATTATCCTATCACATAGAGTTTGTACCTCATGACTGATCTGGATATGTTCTTTTTGGCAATGAATGCAACACCATGCCTCTTCAATTTGTCATTCCTGGTATAGTAAACCATGTGGTTGTCATATTCAAAATGGTCAATACCAGTGCAGTTCAACTCACTAATGCCTAAGATATTGATATTTATATGTTCCATTTCATTTTTTACAATTTCTAATTTTCCTAGATTCATACTTTGTACATCTCATGTTCCCATTGTTAATGGATGTTTACAGCTGTGTGGATCATGATAAGCTATGGACAACATTTCAAAGTATGAGTATTCCTGAACACTTAATTGTGCTCATCAGGAATCTTTACATGGACCAAGAGACAGTTGTTTGAACAGAACATGGGAATACTGAATGGTTTAAAATTAAGAAAGGTGTGCCATAGGGTTGTATTGCTTCATCATATTTATTCAATCTGTACGTTGGGCAAATAATCTGAGAAGCTGGGTTATATGAAGGAAAACGTGGCATCAGTGTTGGAGGAAGATTCATTAACACCCTGTGATATGCAGATGATACAACCTTGCTTGCTAAAAGTGAAGAGGACTTAAAATATTTACTGATGCAGTTCAAAGAGCACAGTCTTTCGTGTGGATTGCATTTCAATGTAAAGAAAACAAAAATCCTCACAACTATAAATAACAACATTCTTATCAACGGATAAAAGATTGAAGTTGTCAAGGACTTCATTCTTGTTGGATCAACTATCAACGTTCATGGAAGCAGCAGTCAAGAAATCAAACGATGTACTGCATTAGGTAAATCTGCTGCACAAGACCTTTTTAAAGTGGTGAAGAGCAAAGATGGCAGCTTGAGGACTAAGGTGCGCCTGACCCAAGCCAAGGTATTTTCAATAACCTCATATGCATGCGAAAGCTGGACTGTGAATAAGAAAGACCGTAGAAGAATTGATGCTTTTGAGTTATGGTGTTGGAGAAGAATACTGAAAGTGCCATGGGCGGCCAAAAGAACTAATAGATCTGTTTTGGAAGAAGTGCAGCCAGAGTGCTCCTTGGAGGCCAGGATGGCAAAACTTCATCTCTCATACTTCGGACATATTGTCAGGGGGGACCAGTCACTGGAGAAGGATATCACACACACACACTTATATATATTCCCTTTATTTGTTTACCAAGCTATGCAATACTGAATTTTCTACTTTATATACGGTTTATATATAAATATATACATATATTTATATATAGTTTATATATATGGTTTATACATATATATGGCTTGTAGAGATTTTATATATATATATGGCTTATAAAACTGGAAATAGTTATATATATAAATATATGTGTGTATTTATAGATATATATGATTTATACATAAATCATAACAAGCATAAACATAATTTATATATAAATCTAGTATATATATGCTTATTATACCTTAAGTTTTTCTTTCACGGAAGAAGAAAATTCTATATTGCATGACTTGGTAAACAAATGAATTAAATGGCTATTTCCGGTTTTATTAATGATCCATTGATTACTCTGACCATTATTATGATAACTTAATTTGTCTTATGGCATATGATTTTCAGAAAGAAGTTAATGATTCTCCTCTATAGTTTTCTTTTGCATTACTTTTCAATACTAGACTATTATAAGTTAATTGAAAGCCAAATCCTTTCTCACTCAGATTTTGACTATAATATTTTGCGTATAGTAGACTCTTTTCTTTTTTCGATTTTTCCAATTTTACCTTTTTATATAACCACCTTCTCTGAGATAGAATTAAAATGCATTTATAAGTATGATAAACTTAACAGAAAAACATTTAAAATAGCTTAGTTATTTTTTTTTTACTGTAGAAAAAGGATAAGCAAGCATATGACATAAAATAGAATTTACAGTAAAACCTGCAAAAACAAGAACCTATCAAAGAAGAAAATATTTTTCACTAGTTACGAGCAATAGAAGAATCATTGAGTTCTGGTTCTCACAGGTTTCACTATATAATTTTCAGAAAACAAATGGCAAACATAAGTGTAAGGCTTCTCACAGACACTATTAAAAGAGAACCTAATCAATTCTGTGCCCTAGATTTCAAACAAACAGGATCTGCAGGATAAATACCATTCCTGATACATCTACTTGACAGAAATTTATAGTCTTAAAGTTGATATTTTGAATTTAATGGCCAGTATCCTCTTTACAGTGAACTCAACAATGAGTTTCAGCAGACTCATTTCTTAGAGTGACCCTCTAAGGTAGTACATGGAGAAGAGACAATAAATGGGGAAGAACAGCTCTCTGCTAGTCTGACTTTATTAAAGAAGAGATTTTATGTTGTCTAAAGAATGAACTATCAATTGTGAACTAAGATTGTTTCTTTTTGCCAAAGTTTTGTTGCTACAGATTGGCAATGAGTTTGAGTTTGTGTTTTTGACAATACCTAGAAATTGCCTTTGCTGGTAATGATAGAAGAACCAAACACCTCTCCACCTACTTATGCTGGGTTTAGAGTTAACACTCTCATGTGAGAAATGAGGAGAGGAATTACCTGTGTCTAAACAGGGTTGTTGTTGTTAAGCGCTGTGAGTCAGTTCCGACTTATAGTGACCCTGGATTGAGCTTCCAAGGAATGGCTGGTAGGTATGAACACTGACCTTGGGCTTAGCAGCCCAATGCTTATCCTACAGAGTCAGGACTGGAGCTCAGGTAGGAGCTCAGGAATTACTCCAAAGGCAAGTTCAAAATTTACTTAGTGTAATGGTTAGGGCTTTGCATCAGCTTGACTGGGCCAGGATTTCCAGAGGTTTAGCATTTGGAATTTGCATATTCCCATGGTAATGAAATCTAATATAAGCATGTTGTTTGTTGGTAAGTGCTGTCGAGTCAGTTCCCACCCATAGCAACCCTCTACAGGGTTTTCGAGGCTGCAAATCTTTATGGGATCAGAGAGCCTTGTCTTTCTCCCACAGAGCAGTTGGTACTTCAGAACAGCTGACCTTAAGGTTCTCAGCCCAATTCATAACCACTACACTATCGGAGCCCCTAATATAGGCATGTTGTTGTTGTTGTTAGGTGCCATCGAGTCAGCACCAACTCTTAGTGACC
>NW_006408533.1:14031311-14033035 GCF_000296735.1 Chrysochloris asiatica
AGCATAGTGGTTACAAATCGGGCTGCGAACCTTAAGACCAGCAGTTCGAAACTACCAGCCACTCCACAGGAGAAAGATTAGGCGTTCTGCTCCCATAAATATTTACAGCCTCGGAAACCCCGTACAGGGTCGCTATGGGTCGGAACTGATTCAACGGCACTTAACAACTATATTTGTTTCACTGATTTTGCTTCTCTAGAAAATCATGCTGGACAGTAAGTATCTCTAATGTCTAAGATAATGGCTAACAATGAATTTGTTATAACTTCATTTTTCTTTTTTATTTTTAAACTCCCTGAATTCATCCCTGTAATCATTCTTTCTCTATTTAAAACTAAAGAACATTATTATTTTTAACAGAATTGATTTTACATATGTGTGTGTATAATATAATATATATTATACACACACATATGTAAAATCAATTTTATATATATACCTGTCCTGTTGTGACACTATAGGTAAATGTGCTGAACTGCAAGGTCCATAGTTCAAGCTCACCAGCCTCTCCTCAGAAACTCGATACAAGGTCACCAGGAGTCAGTACCAACTCAACAGCACTTGCTAACAACAACAACATACCTGCCTTTACACTTTGAATTGTTCATAATTTTTATATTATTGATAAACATTTCTTGTGCCTGAAACATTCATCATTCAGATATGATTCAAATAGCCAACATATATATTACACAATTATATTATATGCATAAATAAATGAAGTATATAAAATAAATAAATACAATTATGTAAATCAATTGTTGTAACTATTTTTAAGTGCTGTATATTCCATTCCAACTCATAATGACAGTTTATAGGATTTCCAAGGAGTGGCTGGTGGATTAGAACCACGGACCTGACAATTACACAGCATTCCAGTGCCAATTCTATAGCACCACGCCAGGGATCAAAATAATAAATGAATTAGTTAAAATATATTAAAGGCATTTTAAATTAAAATGATTAATCACAAATAAACATCAAAGTTCTAGAGTTAGAGTTCTATTTTTTTAAAAAAATATAAAGATTCTTTCTTTCTCCAAAGCACTAAAACTTGCTAGAGGAATTTGACCTTGAACAACTCTCATGGTTTTACACTAAGAAAATCTCACATAATCTTGATACCTTTCAATAGCCTTTTATTTTATTATCTTCATACCTTATAAGTCATACTCAAACAGCAGTTTGTTTGTGTCTCTGTTTTCTGGAGTACTAGAGGATTGGCAGGGATGAGGGAAGGAATTTTGAATTTTATTTTATCTTTTACCTTACCTTAAAAATTACATGTTTTTCATCATTTATATTTTGTTTCTTTTAAAATTAGTATAGTTTTTTTTGTTTTGTTTGTTCTTTTCCATGAAAGATACATGTCTCTTCTTTCACTTAACTTAAAAAGGACTTGATGCATTTTAAGTGTTTCCCTAACTGAGATGTGCTTTGGTCTTACCATCTCCTCAACAACTAATTCAAGGTCATTAATGTTTATGATAATTCTACAGAGTACATCAAATTAAACATCTTTTAGTAGTCATTACATACAATCCTGTCCATATCTATTTTTTTGAAATAAAATCTTTGCAATTTTTTATACCTCCCTCTTCAATTTTAGATAATCTAACTACTTGCTGGTTTCTTCTTCTATAAACTATATAAATTTCATATATATATTGTTGTTGTTACATGCTATCAAGTTGTTTTCAACTCATAGTGACCCTGTATAGGGC
>NW_006408533.1:14033582-14062198 GCF_000296735.1 Chrysochloris asiatica
TATGGAGTCTTATCTATCTGTTCTCAAAAGTTTCAAAAACACATGTGCCATGGCTTTAAATAGTCACTGAATGAGTTCTAAAATGAATAGAAGATCCCATCTGTTCCAAACTTCCTCCCTTAGGAGCCTTGTTATACGTTTTCTCTTAAAGTTAGAGCAATTTCAGAGTTCCCTGCATAAACAGACCCATTATTTTTAACTCTTCCTTCAGTCTGATCCTGCATTTTAATGAAAGGGTAAAGATATTCTTTTCCTCCATCTCCTGGCATACCTTTGCCTACTTCTAGTGATAGCTTCCGCTATGCTTATTCTCCATTTACTTCTTACATTGATTAGAACACTTGATACTAAGCAGACTTCTCTCATTAGTGCATCTAGGTCAGTTTTGAACTTTCTGCTCACACCATGTAGAATTTTGCTTTTATTCTGAAGCTTGGCAGTGAAGTTAAAAGACTCAAAAGAGAAAATCTTTTAAAAGTGCTTAGCATGGCTCTCTGAGAAAGGAATACTATACTTTACTTTACCAGTTAATACTGTGATTCAAGGAAGTTAACTTAATTGCCCCAAAGTTCAAAATCAGTCAGTTTGACTGCAGAGGTTGGGTTTTCAAATACTATATTATTTTACCTCTCAAGGGGTATGAATGAGAACAGAGGAGGAAGTTTAGCATAGTCGCTGAAGAAACTAAGTGAGGAGAATGACAAAACCCAGGTCTTAATATTAGGGATCCCTGAGGGCCCAGCACAGGAAACAACTGAAGGTTAACAGAAGGTTTTACTGTAAAAGGTGGAAAAGTACCTCTCAAATCTGCTCCATTTTATATTCTTTTCCCCACTATATTAAAAAATATATATAGTAGTTATCTTTTTTTAAAGTCTCTAAATTGCTAAATCATGCCCTAAACTGTATCAGGGGAGTTTGGTGATTCCATAGGATAAAGTACTTTATTTCTCCATGAGAGAAATTGAGGTTTTCTGATCTGCAAAGATTTTTAAATCTAAATATAGCCCTGGAAACCCTAAACATAGTCGCTATGAGTCCAGAATCAACTCAACAGCATTTAACAACTATATCAGGTAGCAGGAATGACCTTATTTCTTCTTTTCTTTTTCTTTACATTAACCTAGAATTTCTGCTTTAATTTTGTTCACCGCTCCCCTCGCCCCCACCCACACACCCCACTCCTGCAACACACACACACACACACACACACACACACACATACTTTTCTTATGTCTTAAAGGAAAAGGCAGCATCAAGTTCTGCCTTTTTTGGAGAACCTCCAATATTTGGAGGTTAAAGCCTTCATCCTTTGGGCAATCAACCTACACAAGAATATTTTTTACATTAAGAATATTATTCCTTTTTTTTTTTTTTCAGTTAGTTATTACTGCAGAGTTTTATGCATATAGCTCAAAGCCATTAAACAATACTTCCTCTCCTCTATTTTTGAGCTTTGCTAAGACAGTGCTTTCTCAATGTTCTTCTTTTGAACACTCTAAGCAAAACTCTGAAGTGCCTTTGTGATCTCCAACGTTCTCTGGTTTTAAACCTGCCAAGTAAAGCTGTTTCGTGGACAGAGGGAGAACGTAACTTCCAAGTTCTTGACAGAAGTTTAAATCAAGTGACACCTACAGTGTTGTTTTTACCCATCCTGGCCACTTCTGTTAAGGTCTTTACCTCTACTCTCAATGAATTGCATGATCTATTTCTTCGCTTGCCTTCCTCTCCAAAATTCCCCATACTCATTCAACAATAATCCCTGTTCCTTAATTAAGTCTCCACTTAAAAAATATTTGTTTTTTTCTCTGTTTTTCTGTAGGATCAACACTAGACTATGGACCACAAGGTTGGCAGTTCAAACATACCAGCTGCCTCCTGGGAACTGTATATAAGGCCACTCTGTGTTGAAATCGACTTGATGGCACTTACTAACAACATTTTTTATTAAACTGCATTCCCAGTCACCCACACTAACATGTGGCTTTCGTCTAACCAGGGAATAATTCATCTCTTCCCTCTCATCCCTGGTAAACATTTTAGAAAGAATTTTTTTTGTCTGATAAGTCTGACAAAAATTTTTCCCAGTATATGAGTCCTCTTTTTATTCTTTTGGTTACAGTTTTGATGCATGTAAGTGTCTAAATTTTAGGAGGTCCTAGTCATCTATTTTGTCTTCTGCTGTTTGTGAGTTTTCAGTTATATTTGATAGTGTATTTATGCTGTGTATCAGAACCCCTAAGTTTGCCCCTATTTTTTTCATTAATGATCTTCATAGTTTTAGGTATTACATTTAGATCTTTAAGCCAGGTTGAGTTTGTTTTTTAACATGGTATGGCAAATGGATTTACAGTGTTTCCAGGACCATTTGTTGAAGAGACTATCTCTTCTCCATTTAATGTGTTTTGGCTCCTTGTCAAAGATCAGTTGAGCATAGGTGAATGGGTTTACAATTCTGGATTGGCAAGTCTGTTCCATTGATCTATGTGTCTTTCATTGTACCAGTACCACACTGTTTTGATTAATGTGGCTGTGTGGTAGGTTTTGATATTGGGAAGTGAAAGGTCTCCTACTTTGCTCTTCTTTTTTAGTTCGCCACAACTTTTTTCACAGAACATTACACAAATTTCATTTTTTAACTAAAACCATTATCACTACCCAATATATTTTGTAGAAAAGTGGAGGTAAGCATTTTTGGCTGCCTTTCCTTGTTCTTTCCATATTAATGTTCTCTAATTTCCTATGAACACATTTAAAGATCATGCCACCCTGGTATCCTTCTTTTGGCTCATTAACTCATATTGGCATTTTTCTATTCTCACTGAAGACTTCATCTGCTAGCTCATTATCATCCTTACAACTCAAACACTCGAATCATGCAGTTGACTCTTCCAACATTCTACCTCAGTGTGCAATAGATTGACAGGTTGATAGATAACTGCCATCAAGTCAACTCAATTCATAGTGACACTATGCACATCAGAGCAAATGTTACCGGTCTTGTGTCCTTACAGTTACTGATTGTTTGAGTCCATCACTATGGCCATTGTACTAATTCATCCCATCATGCGTTTTCCTAGCACTTACTGGCCCTTTACTTCACCAAACATGATGTCTTCCTTTAGAAATTGATCACTTCTGATAATGTGTCCAAAACAAGAGTCAGACAGTGTTCTGTTGTGATTCACATGGCTTTCATTAATTAATTCTCTGAAGTAGATTACCAGCCCTTTCTCCATAGTTTGTCTGGAAGCTCAACAGTCCACCATGGGGTGAGTCTGCTGGTATTTGAAATACCAGTGACATAGCTCCTAATATTTTAGCAACACTCAAGCCACCACAGTATGACAAATCAACAGTCAGTTGGTGGCAGAGTATTTTACCTTCCTCAAAAATCATATCAATAACTCTTATAATTACCCTAACACACTGACTCATCCTAAATGTTTACTGCCTAAGTGCGTTCCATTGCTGATATTTTAAACCACATTATCTTATTTTGTGGAGTCCTGGTATGATGTTGTAGGATAACCAGAAGTTCAAACCCACCAACTGCTACTTAGACACCCAATACAGGGTCACTATGCCAGATCAACGGCACTTAACAACTAGTAGGTAACTACATTTTTAGACATCAATTCTTCTCGGGTCTCCCTTATTCATTTTCTAACTTTCACGTGTATCTGAGATGATTGAAAATATCATTCATGGCTTGGGTCAGATGCACCTTTAGTCTTCCAACACCAAATATTATTGCAAAGATGAAACTTTCAAAACTAAGATTTGTTTAAGATTCAAACTCACCCAGTTAAAAAAATATATCTACTTTCATACCTGTCTTCCTTTCTCATATCTTTTCTATCTAAGGCTACTTCCTCCAGCTCCAGCCTGCATCTATGGGGACTTTCTTTAGGGAAACATTGCCTTTGTTCTTGTAAAAAGCTTTGACATTTCCTTAGCTGTTCGTCCTGAGCAAATAAACATGTTCAGATGCTTCCAGTTTTGTTTTGTTTTTTTAAAAAAAAAAACATCTTTCCTTTACCTTATGTCTATTTCTGTCTACTAATTTACCACTTTCTGGCATAATTTATACCTTGAAAGAGAAATATATGTTCAATTTTTCTTTTTCACTTTCTAGTGTCTCTTCTTGTTGTTGTTAAGTACTGTGGAGTTGATTCCGACTCATAGTGACCCTGCACAGGGTTTCCGAGGCTGTAAATCTTTACAGGAGCAGAACACCTCATCTTTCTCCCGCAGAACTGCTGGTAGTTTCAAACTTCTGACCTTGAGGTTGACAGCCAGAATTGTAACCACTACGTTACCACTAACTTCTGCTTCTTTCCATCTATTTAAATGAATTTTACATTTTGGTGATGTATTGATTATCTCTAACTTCTTTTACTTCTCTGAAGTATTTGATGTTTGATCACTTTTCTTACTGTTGAGATCATTTTTTAAAATTTTATACTACTTGATTTTTATTTTTCTTCTTTTCACATTGGCCATGCCTTCTTATACATCTTAGCAACGCTGTACAGGGTTTCTGAGAAGTAGCTGGTGGTTTGAACTGCCAAACTATCAGTTAGCAGTCCAGTGAAGTTCCAAAGACACCACACCAGGACTCCTATCATGAAATACTGTTGTTGTTGTTAGGTGCCGCCGAGTCATGAAATATTAATGTGCACTGATTTTCTCCAAATCCTTTGCCAGCTGCTACATGTCTTCCAGTACTATCCCTTCAATATTTCAATAACTCTACACACAAATGCTTTCCAAAACCATAGCGTGATTCTGGTTGTGAAGACCTGGGCTGCAAATCATCATCTTGCAGCTCTATCTGGATTACAGAGGTCACTCAGACACTGTTTTCATAACTGGTTTACTATAAAAACAAAACCTCCTATCTCATGTTCCCACCACCCGTCTGTCAGACTGTTGTACTGTGGTGACTTGCATGCTGCTGTGAGGCTGGCAGCTATGCTACCAGTATTTCATGTACCCACAGGGTCACCCATGGTAGACAGGTTTTAGGAGACTTTCCAGCTAAAGACAGACAAGGAAGAACGAGACGTGGACTACTTCTGAATGTTTAGCCACTGAAAACCTTATGAACAGCATCAGAATTGTCTCAGATACAGTGACAGATGATGAAAACATTATGAATAGCAGATTGATACAGCAGCAGCAGCAATGGGCTCAAAGGTGACAATTGTGAGGATGACACAGGACTGGACAGTGTTTCGTTCTGTTGTGGTCACTGTGAGTAGGAATGGACTCAACAACACCTACAACAACAATGATATATATTCATGTCTCCAAACTTTTTCCTAGTACAATTCAAACTTCACACTGCTACCCTTTACTAAGGGGCAAAAGCTATTGTGCTCATTCGTAACTTACAGCTATTCATTCACTGGTTTCCCTTTTCTTTCACAAAATGATCAAACATCGTTGATCATTTTCCAGTTCTTCTCCTGGATATCTTACCACTCCACTACCATACACTTTCCCTTTTGGTGACTCTATCTATTCAGGAAGCCATTCTTACAATTGTACTTTTCTTTCTTACAAGAAAAACTCTCCTGCTTTCTTTATCATTCTTTGTTTCTACAGGCTAGCTAGCTCCTGCTTATACATTTGGATCAAAGGGGATCAAACATTAAATACATCAGAGATCAAAGTCATCTTATGTGGGGAAACTCCATAAACCACTATTTTGATATAGATGTTGTTGTTGTTATGTGCCATGGAGTCGGTTCCAACTCATAGTGACCCTGTAGAGGGTTTCCGAGGCTGTAAATCTTTATGGGAGCAGAAAGCCTCACCTTTATCCCACAGAACAGCTGGTAGTTTCCAACTGCTGGCCCTGAGTTCACAGCCCGATTCGTAACCACTATTCTATCAGAGCTCCTTTTGATAGAGATGCTTTTTGTTATTCTTGAGTTTACCGGAACTCCCCATATTCTCATTCTGTATTTGTTAGTGTTTCTTATTCTGCTTTTCTGTCTGGTCGGCAAGCCCAATAAAGCCAGAGACATAATCCTAAAAGTTTAGTATCCAAGTTTCACCAACATGCCTGGCATGATAGTAAAACTTGAATTTCAAAATGTTAGCCATTCAAGAGATGTTAATACACAAATTGTTCCTAAAACACTCAATAAAATAAGACACTGCTATGGAAAGTTCACTGTTGTTGTTGATGATGTTAGGTGCCACTGAGTTGGCACAACCGAACGAAACACTCCCTGGTCCTACTAAGGTTGAGCCCATTGTTGTGTTAACCCATCTCTTTGGGAGTATTTTATTTTTCATTGACTCTCCACTACTCCAATCATGATATCCTGCTCCAGGGACTGGACTTTTCTGCTACTATGTTCAAAATATGAGAGACAACGTCTCATCATCCTTCCGTCTAAGAAGCATTCTGGTTGAACTTCTTACAAGACAACAGATTTGTCTGTTCTTCTTTCAATCCCTGACACTTTCAATATTCTTTGTCAACACCATTATTCAAATGCATTAATTCTTTTACTGTCTTTCATATTCATTGCCCAACTTTCACATGCAGATGAGACAATTGAAAATACCATGACTTAAGTCAGGCACACTTTACTTCTCAAACTGACATCTTTGCTCTTCAACATTTTTAAGAGGTCTTTTGCAGCAGATTTGCCTAATGCAATACATTATTTGACTTCTTGACTGCTGCTCCCATAAGCATTGATTATGGACCCAAGAAAATTGAAGTTTTTGACAACTTCAATCTTTTCTCCATTTATCATGATGTTATTTATTGGTCCTGTTGTGAGGATTTTCTTTACCTTGAGATGCAATCTATACTGAAAGCTGTAGTCTTCATTTTTCATCAGTATTACTTACTGATGTAATGTTGTATCATCTGCATATCACAGGTTGATAACAACTCTTCTTCCAAGACTGATGCCACATTCTTCTTCATATAAACCAGTTTCTTGGGTATTTGATCAGCATAAAGATTGGATAAGTATGGTTAAAGGAATATACATCAGCATGAAAATAATTTACCTCTAAGTGAAAAACAATGTATAAACTTGTCAGTACACAGTCATGGTAGCGCTCTGTAAAAATATAGGTTTAGAGGGTGGGGAAATATGAAAATTTACCTAAAATTAGTGATACATGGACTGAGTTTGTTGATGACTTTTCTTTAAGTTTTTAGATTTTTTTTTCCCTGTAAATAATTATATTGTTGTTGTTGTTGAGTCAGTTCCAACTCATAGATAGCAACCATGTTTCCAAGTAGCTCCTGGTGGGTTTGAACCACCAACCTTGCTGTTTGCTTATGGTTAGAAGTCCAGTGCTTATCCTACATCAAGTCATTTTAATTTAAACAGGGTCGCTATGGGTCGGAACCGACTCGACGGCACTTTGCAACAACAACAACAACAATATAAATAAACTATGTTTATCTTCACGTTTGCTTTATGTGTTTAATCAAACCATCTCTATGTCATACTCTTTTGTCATCTTTTCTAATCACTAGCATAATGAAATGGAAAGAAACCTCAAGTATGGTTTTAAAAAACAGCAAAATATTCTTTATTTTCCCAAAAGTTTTCAACATAGAGGTACAGAGCAATGTTTACCAATCAAATTGTTTATGCAAATAACAGCATCTAGATTGGCTTGTAACTAAGTGCAGTGGAAACTATCATTCACCTCTGATGAGCCAAGCAGATAGCGTATGCAAATCTCAGAGCTTCATAATAGCTTTTTCTGGACCTCTAACTTCAGTTTCCTTTCAGAATATTAGTTTTAACACTGCTAGTCTACAAACTTCATGGGCATTAGTTGGACAGATTTTCTTGGGGAACATGGAGTTGTTGGGGTTTTTTTCTAGAAGAGAGTTTTTCAGAATATAAATGATAAATATGTTACATACAAATACCTGTTTTTTTTGTAATATCTAATTATAAGACTGAAAGACATTTGCTTAGAAACTATTCAAATTTAAGTAGGCAATTGTTTCTTTTTTCTCAGACTATATGTCAAGTGACTGCTTATACAAAGCATTTAAGAATATGGCTTCAAAAATAAATTAATATTAAAATTTAAGTGTTGTGGGCTAATGCATCAGACAGCAAAGTCAGTTGAACCACAAGGTCGGTGGTTCAAGCTCACCAGCTGCGCCTTGGAAACCCTATACAGGGTTGCTATGAGTCGGAATTGACTCAATGGCACTTTACAGCAACAGCATTATTTATTTTACCTTAAAAGTTTAAATTTTTCTATTGAGTTTTGAAACTTAAGATCTTTTTATATTATTTATTTTCTTGATTTGTCACCAGTGGTCTAGATATAAAAAGTTTATTTCATATCACATGTAGGATTCTTATTCTTCCTATTCAAATATATAGTAATATATTCTTTTATTTTCATTCTTCCTTAAAAAAGAAGAAAACACAAACTAATGCATATCTGTTAACTGAATTATGACCGTTCGTGATTTTTCACTATCAGCTCAGTTTGTAAGTAATTTAGTGCATTTTTTCAGATTGATGACAGTGCACCATAAAACAACTAAAGAGCTACACAAATAATAAAATACAATGCACTGCATCAAACTAAATATCTCAAAGACAGCATGAGAAAAATACATTTAAAACGAGAGATTACATTTTTGTTTGTCCATTGTATGTCATGATTTTTATTAAAGCGCATTATTGTTTTGATCTAGAGTGACGCAGCTCAGTCTCAGACATGTATCCTAGAAAGTAACCTATTTCAATACTGCCTTATTATCAATTGCATGAGTTAAATTAATAACAAGTATTGTTGTTGTTGTTGTTAAGTGCCGTGGAGTTGGTTCTGACCCATAGCGACCCTGTACATGGTTTCCAAGGCTTTACAGGAGCAGAAAGCCTCATCTTTCTCCTGCGGAGCGGCTGGTAATTTCAAACTGCTGACCTTGAGGTTCACAGCCCGATTAGTAACCACTACGCTACCAGAGCTCCTTAATAATAAGTATACACGTAATCAAAACACAGTTGATTTTGCAATTTGGGTATAACTTTTTTAAAGTGCAAAGTTGATTTGCAAATTCCCTGTAACTGTATAAAACAAAGAGTAAAAATGTCAACATATTACTTAAATTGTGAGAGTACAGTGGGATCATTTCCCTCTACTCTTGGCCAATGCCACTTGTCTATGACAATAGCTCGCTATCAAATTTAAGGCCCTTATTCAGGAGGTTAATGCGAGGTAGGAACTCCATTCAGTGTTATTTTGGCTTAAGGGCATAATGTCACAATTTGGTGCATCCTCTAATGAGTTTTTTTTTTTTTTTTTTTTTTCTAAAGGCAGCTTACAGCTTAGACCTAGTTCAGCGAATTTCCTTGTAAGGTCCTTGGTAGACTGGAGGAAAAAAAGTACAATTGATTGCGTGGCCAAATTTCTGTTCATGCCTGCTTACTGATTTTTGTTCATTTCACAAATAAACAAGGCATGAATACATCAACCCACAAACCATAAACAATAAAGAACTTCATCCTGTAAGTTTGCTACGGCCAGCAGTTTGTGGCTGAATCTGCTATTTGTCATAAGATAAATGATAAAGTGATTGTCATTTGTCACTGAATACACAAGAGAAGTGCTCAGCTGTGAACCACTCAAATGCAGACAACAGTAAATATTGCCATTCTTATTCCTAACTTCCTTTAAAAGGGCCACCTCAAACTAGGAAAATAAAAGTGCTTTAGTGCTTGGGGTGAAAATTCTTATTCTTTTAATTTAAGAAGAAAAAGCATAGAATAAGCACTGAGCATTAGTATTTCCAGTTAAAAACCTTGTATATTATTATAACATGGAAAACATGCAAATATAGGCCATCTTTTATAAAGAAAGGTGTTTTATAAAGTTGAGTGTTGAATTTAATTTATATGTATTGTTCTCATTTTTGTACTGTTCAGTGGTTTTTAATACAAACTTTTTTATGTTTCTGAGAATCACTGATGCTTGACGGCTTTCAACTATATTAATAGAGGTTATAACAGTGCCCATACATTAATATAGTCTGTGTTTTATCTAAACTTTGATTGAATTTAGGGAGTACCTAAATCTTCTGTTGCTATGCTTCCTGCCAACTACATGAACTTTATTAATTTATTTGAAAGGCTACCCAACAACAAAATAAGAAAATATAAAATGCAAATTACATATCAAGGGAAAAAATGACTGCGTATGCAATCCCTAGCTAAAATATGTTTTGCTGGCAAACTGCACAGCTAACCACTATTGTTGTTAAGTGTTGTCGGTTTGGTTCCGACTCATAACGACCTGAATAGGGTTTCCAAGGAGTGACTAGTAGGATCGAACCACCAAGCTTGTGGTTAGCTATAGTATAGTGCTTATAATTAAAACACCTTATACTCTAATGAAAAATATTCACAATCCAAACCTTATCTATAAAATAAGTAGAAAAAGCCACAACACTTTGGGTTTCATTGTAACTTGCAATAAAAAGGCAAAAATGCAAGAGTTGACAGATTGCTGGAGATTTTAGACAATCATTATATCTTCTAGTTTTATCATGGAACATATCATATTTCACAAAGGAACTCAGATTAAATAACACATAACCTGAAATATCTTTACACCATTAGACACAGTTCCTTCAAGATTAAGGCTGAAATACACTGGTGGAGAAATTTAGAGAAGTGTGTACTTTCCAGTATCTTTAAACCCAAGCTGAATAACTAATCTAAAAATAAGAAAGTAATAGCAGATATTTTCAGAAGCCAATCTTTTAATGCCAGTGGTTGTCAATTTTTTTTATAGTACTACAATAAGATTAAATTTTGTAGTACTATAAAAAAATTGACAACGACTGGCATTAAAAGATTTTTTTAATTCTAATTTTAAATTCATCTTTTTTCAAGGTAGTTCAAAATAAGAAATTTCAAACTATTCAAAATACATTGAAATAGGAACTTAAGAATGTATTTTAAATTACTCAAAATGTACTTAAAATATGGCTAATTTTAATGTGTACTAAAGCATACATGGCACTTAACAACAACAACAACAACAACAACAAAGCATACTAGAAACCTTCCAAATCCCTGAAGGTAGGAACTGAGATTCCCTTATGTAAGCTAATAAGTATTTTACCAAGTGCTAATGGATGAAAATGATTAGGCAGATCAAAGGAATGTACATAAGGTTTCTCACTTTAAATGTCAAAATTACATATCAAATTGATTTTATAAATACACGATCAAACAGCTATTATTCTATTATACGCCACTGTGGTGTACAGAAAATGCACAACTCTAAAATCATTTAAAATGATTGTTAATTTCTGTGCAATATAAAATCATTAGCATTTGTGGTAGACCCATAGTTGAATCATAAGTATATACCAATGTCTGTGTTCAACTAGTATATTTTAAGAAGAACATTTACTTTAATGATCAGTAGTTGAGGAGGAGGGGCTAATGCTAGTGTTTTTCAGACTCTAATAAATACAAACGATATAAATCTCCTTTTCATTACATCACAAAGATACTTGTTCCTTATATTTTTTCTAGAGAATTCATTTCTCTATTTATTTCTGCATTATCCATCAGACACTTTATTTTTCTATCTTGATAAATCGATTTTTTAATGGATTGGGCCATTTCACTGATATGTGCATCTTATTGCCTTTATAGCATTCAAAATATTGTTTCAGGGGCCTTTTTTTGTACACAAACAGAAAACAGAAAAAGGAAAGGCTGACTTTTAGGCTTTTGACAGGAGTCTTGTATAAGTGGAAGACTTTTAATTCTCAAATTGTTTCACTTCAATAACTCTTTTAAAGTTGTTGCGCCAAGATGCCTGGCGGATTAAGCTCCATTGCCTTTTCTTGTTTTGAACTAATGTATTCTTGATCACCGTTTAATGAAACTATATACCACATGGAGATTTCACATTAGATAAGCCATGTGAAACCCTCATCAGACAAGTAGCTCTGGCTGGTGGTAATCCTTCAGATGAAAATTTCAGACTAGCAGGTTTTCCAATTTAAATGAGCCCCTTTAACTATAAAAAATTGGCATGGTATGATTGCTAAAAATTATTTTTAAATTTTTATGTTGCCAAAGTGCCCTGGTGGCTGTGAAAAACAGAAATACTGCCGTAAATACAGAAAGCATTAACTGGTCACTGAGGGGATCCAATTTACAACCCATAGAGACAACTCACACAGCTCACTGACACTGGCGCTATTGGGTTTGTGATAGGGCATTCAGCTCTGCTCCCCCCCACACAGAAGCAAAGCTCGTCTTAAATATGCAATTAAATAGATTTATTCTACAAGTTCCTCCAGTCGGTGGTTATTACTCACTCTTACTTCATTGCACTCTGATCTATAGAATTTTCATGATGTGTTCAGGTAGCCTTTAGGAAGCAACAGAACTTGTTATGAATTTTGAAGGAAAAATTACTTTTGAGGGATTAACATGTGCCATTGAATTTTTTATTGAAGTGATCCAGTTCATGTTGACTTATCCGTTCTCTTTAATTTTATTCTAATCAAGAAATACTGTGCCTACTTACAGTTCTACAGCTTGAATTATAACTAGTAGAAATAAGTTATTTTTCAGTTTAAGTTCGATTGCTAGATTTGTATTTCAAACAAAAAGGAAAAAGAATGTATTTAGATTGGTTTTCTGTGTGCATTATGTTTAGTTTTAGTCTGCTATAAATATCAGTGACTTGTACATAAGCACAGAATATGTCAAAGGCACTCTTTTGAATGCAGATCAAATGATTACACATCAGCTTGAAAAAAGTGCTAATGATATATTTACTTGGGAATACCATTGTCAGTGTTTTAATATGTCTGATTAAGAAGTTGCTTTAAAGAGCAAAAGAAAGAATGTTAACTAGAAAACAAAGGAATGACTACTTACGAGGAAGCAAAACCTGTGACTGCTTCAAATCTCTGTATTCTAACTATGAGGACTAGCCAATGAAATCAATAGTTCTATACAGGCAGGGAAGACAGAACAAGAACTTGGTTAACAAGGCCAGCCATATGCATCCATTGTTGGTGGTGTGTGCCGTCAAGTAAGCCTTGCTGTTAATATTGAAATACTGTAATCAGAAAATGAAGGACCCAGTCAATTCAAATTAGAAAGTTGCTGCCACCAAAGGAGTTTGATTTTACCCATCTTCATATACTAGAGTATCTATGTTGTTGTTGTTAGGTGCCATTGAGTTGGTACCAACTCATAGCGACCCTATGTACAACAGAACAAAACATTGTCCAACAGAACGAAACACTGTTCGGCGATGAGTGGGAATTAAATCCACTACACAGGTTCAGAATTATTAAAAAAGATTCTGTTTTATGAATCAATGGTCTCCAAAATTCATGAACTAGATATGAATACAGTACACCCTTTATAGAGAAATAAAGTTTAGTAAGCAAATGATGGCAAAATATGTACAGCTACTTATTAGCATCATGTAGCACAGATTAAAATGGGAGTATGATAGCTCAGTGGTGGTTCTAGCCAGCAGGAGAAAGATGAGACTTTCTGTCCTCGCAAAGATTTGCAGCGTAGGAAATTCTGTATAAGATCTCTATGAGTTGGAACCAACTTGATGGCACTTAACATATCATCTCAAACCAAAAAAAAAAAATCTTTCAAGAAGCAAAATGGCCATCATTTAGGTTTGCTTAACCTACTCACAGTTACTTCATGAAATCAGGCACTGTGGTGTTACTGCCTAATGTAACTAGCTTCACTCAAGTGAAGCAGAATAGAGAGGTCAGCTTGCATCCATACTTGACAGCAAAGACCCAAGGATTTGAGCATAGCCTTTTATCCCTCTTCTTAAAATATGACAGCAACAAACACTATAAAGTTACTCACCAAATCTCCTGGGCTAAGATGTAAAGCAATCACTGGACTGTAAGGTCAGTTTGAACCTAAAAGTTGGTGGTTTCGACCCACCAGTGGATCCTCAGAAACCCTCAGTATGAGTCCGATCCCACTCAATGGCAGTTAACCACAACAACAAAGGTGCAGACTGTATAACTTCCTACCTCCTGCCCCCTTGCCAAATATGTGTACTGCAGATTGAAGACATAATTTGGAATGAAGGTGGGGTTTGGTTTGGAAAGAGTGATGTGCTTATCCTCCATCACACTTACTGTAGGGAAGAGAAGCCTGGGAAACACAAAGGGAAACTTGCAATGAAGAAAGAAATAGAGAATACCCTAATATCGTCCAGAATATGTCGTGTGACAGGAGAAGTCTTGTTTTAAAGAACAAATAAGAGCTTCCCATGACAAATGAGGGAACTCAGAGATGAGATAGGGGCGAAAGGGATAAAAGTCTATTGTCAGAAGTACTTATATCTTTGAAAATCCTGGACAAAAGCCTGCCCAAACACTGTAATCCAGTATGCCTTATCTTTTATATAATGTAGTTTATATTAGTTATAGTCTTATATTATAGTCTGCAGGGGAAAATAAATCATCTCCCTCAGATTTTTTTCTTTAAAGATAACTCTCTGGAATTAATAATAAGCCAAAAATAGAAGGTTAGTACAAAGGGTGATCACTGTAAACAAATATGGGGGAGCTTCAATGTTTAGTGAAATATGGAACCAAAGGATACTGGAATGTTTTCACGAACTTTTTGAAGATCCCTCACATAGAAAAATCTCGTTGTAAGTTTTTCTGGCCAGGAGAAATTGAGATATATTTACTCAGAAAAGAGAAGTTCTGAATTGGTAGCTAGTTCATTTAAATAAGTTTGAATATCCTCAAGGAGAAGAGAAAAAACTTCATAGACTTTATATTGTGAATTATAAGGACACTCTTACATAGAAATTATTATTTTAAAATACCTATGGATCAGTCATTCCAAACATTATTCTCTTGCCCTAGTGATTCATTAGAACGGCAAAGAATGGATGTAGTTTGAGAGAAAAAACCCACCACCACAACTACCACCATCACCACAAAAAACAACAATAACTATTAAAAAAAACTTCAGGTTTAAGAAGTTTATGTAGTTTTCATCCTCCACAACCACGCCTTTCATCCACTTAGTCACACATCTAATAGGAATTTATCGGTTCCTTAGCATGTGCCCAAGAAGCCTTGGTGTTGCAAAGGATAATCACTTAGCTGCTAACCCAAAGCTTGATGGTTTGAACCCATCAGCTGCTCTGTAGAAGAAACATGTGGCAGTTTGCTTCCTTAAAGACTGCAACCTTAGAAACCCTATGGAGCAGGTCTACTCTGTCTTATAAGGTGGCCATGAGTTAGAATTGACTCAGCTCAATGACTATGTATGTAATATTTGCGAAGGACCCTGTTGGCACTGTGGATTAGGTGTTGGGTTGCTAACCACAAGGTTGGCAATTCAAACCTACCAATCGATCCATGGGAGAAAAATGAGGCTGTCTTACTCCTGTAAAGATTGACAATCTCAGAAACCCTACATAGGATCACAGTGAGTCCAATTCAACTCAATGGCAGTGGTTTTTTGGTTTGGGTTTGTTGTGGATGATAAGGCCTGTTTCAAAACAAAAAAATTCAGCATTTGCCATTTTAAATGTTTAGATTTCCATTCAGCCTGTCTCTCAGACTGGAAATGACCCTGATTCACAATCCAGCAAGATGCTTTAAACAAAGTAAAAGAACAGATAAATAATTTAGGTTGGATATTTTCATCTTAAATGTCACTTAACTTTTTAACCATTGTTAACCAACCAATCTCAGACCTCTTTCTCTATCTACAGTGTAGGTGCAACTAACATCACGAACGAAAGCATATTTTTTATAAGTAGGAGAAAGTGTTTTCTCGCGTGTGGATTGATCAGTAATAAGGAAATATGGTCAAAGACTAATTTATTTTAGTGGCACTCTTTCAATTTTGCACATATTCGGAAACAGAAACAAAGACAAAGTGGATTATTCAAGTGACCCAATATAATCACATAACACTTACAAAGCAAGAAGGCAACAGAAAAGAAAAGCAGAAGAGATGAGACAGAGGGAGATCAGAGGAATTCCAAAATTGAACAGGATTCAACCCACCTGAAAATTCTGAGATGTATGTTGTGTGAGGACCAGAAAAACAGACTCTAGGGTCTAAATATGTCCCCAGTTGGTAGCCATAAACTAAGTGGACACTCCAGTTTTAACCACTGCAAGAAACTGAATTCTATCAACAATCTGAATGAGCTTAGAGTTGGATACTCTCCTAGAGATTCCAGAAAAGAACATAGCCTTATAAAACCTGAATTTCATTTGTTTTTGTTGATAAGTGCTGTTGAGTAGGTTCTGACCCACAGAAACCCTGTATAGGGTTTCTGGGGAGCAAACAGTGAGCTTGAACTGCCGACCTTGTGATTCAAACTAACGTTGCCATCCAGCGCATTAACCCACAGCACCACACCAGGGCTCCAGGAGAACCCACCAAACTTCCAGCCTACCTACCATTGAAATAATAAATGGTATTGTTTTAAGCAACTTAAGTTGTGATAACTTGTTATAGCAGTAATACAAAACTAATACAGTGGTTCAAGTATGAAGGGGTAGAAATAAGACAAAAAAATTTTTCTGGGGGATACAGTAGTGACTTTATTGAGTTGACAGTTGAGGTTGCCACTTGATCACTTTGGTATTCTCATGCAGTGAATCAGCAAGAAAAGAATGGGAATTCTACCCTGGCTAGAGAGATTGAGCTGGACTCTAAAAGAAACGATTGTCTCTACTACACAAGGTGAGTACAGAGGAGTGTGTGTAATAATGCAGGAGTTTTTCTGCAGCATTACGTTAAGTACATCTATGCTGTGTGATAAAAGTAAATGGGAAATGACCACAACCCAATATAGGCAGGATGCTAATGACACAAACTCTATAAACATGAAGATTAGGTGCTTGTTGAGGGCAAATAATTAAGATATAAATTCCATATATAACCACGTAAGCAGTTCCAGAAACAAGAACCACAGCAACTGCAAGTATTTCTTACAGACTTATCTACGCTGTTGCTATTGTTATTAAGTGTTGTAGAGTTGGGTCTGACTCATAGCAACTCTGTCTAGGATTTCTGAGCTTTAAATCTTTAAATTTAAATGAGACGAAAACCTCATCTTTCTCCAACAGAGTGTCTGAAACCTTGTGGTTTCCAGTCCAATGCTCATTGATTGTATGGAGCCACTGTGATCTCCAGATTGCTACCTATTTATATGTATATATTCATCCCCATCTACCTTATTATTTAATGTGTTGTTGTTCGTTATTAAGTGTCATTGAGTCAGTTCTGATTCAGAGGACCCTGTATAGGGTTTCCAAGGAGCAAGTGGTAAGTTTGAACCAACAACCTTGCAGTTAGCAGTCCAATGCCTACCCTGCAGCACCACACCAGCTATTTAAGATAAGATGTGCTAATAGTGGTAAAATCATAGCTTGGTATTTAAACTATAGGCTAGTAAATGGCAAGCATTAATTAGGTAACTGTTTGAAGCAATATTGACTTCATATATACTGTTTTGGAAAGATATTTCACTTGTTTTTGTTTCTGTTGGAAACCAAAACATAATCTGCAGTTGACTTTATCTGGAAGTTAAGTAAGTATACTTTTTAAATGTGTATATGAATATCAAGCTTATAAGTAGTAGACTGTACACTGTACTGAATTGCTTTATAGTTTTCTAGGTAAATTGGGGAATTATATTTCCAAGAAGCCCCTTGACTTCATGCCTCCAGGTTGTTGTGGTTATGTGCCAGCAAATCAGTTCTGACTCATAGCAACCCTATTAGTGTTTTTGAGGGGCAGCTAGTGAGTTTGAATAGTCACCCTTGCAGTTCAAATCAACATTGAGGTTGACTGCTTACCAAACAGCACCACACCAGGATTCCCGTGGTTCCAGGTTAGAGTTGACCAAAAAGGAAAATATATGAAATGTATTGTACCATTCTACTTTGTTCATGTTTCACTTTGGTTTCTATATTTTATACATATCTAAAAAATCACGGACTTCCCCAATTGGGTTGTGGATACTCTCATGATAATTCATTTTCTTGCTCTGTGCTTATCTGTACATAATGTTACGTAAGATTTTTCATATTGTATTATTGTCACATTGCATATTTCTTTATCTGTTTTCCCTAATAGATTAACAGTTCATTGGAGGAAGGATCTATATTTGAATGGTATATTGCCTGATTCATGCTTAAGAGGTCCCTATATGGCACAAATAGTTTGTGGTTGATGACTACTCTAAAAGTTGGCAGATCAAATCTATCCAATAGTGCTGTGGAAGAAAGCCCTGGAGATAAGCTTCCATAAAGAGTAGAGCATTGAACCCATAGAGTAGTTAGCTCTACTCTCTTAACACATAGGGCTGTCATCAGTTACAATCAACTCAATGGCAATGGGCCTGGGGTCTTTGGTGCATAGTAGAAGCATAACAAATGTTTGCTAAAAATATTTTAGGATATTTTATGTGAAAAAACATGTCATATATATCTTGTAGGAGTCATCAATAACAATTACTTTCTTAAAGTTTTACATTGATTTTCCAGTATTACAAGAATGGTTTGTTCTCTGTGACTTTTCTCAGTATAAACGAATGGTGGTCATAAAAATAATAAGAAGAAGAATAGAGGTCTATTTTCCCTTCTGGAGTCCTGGTGTGATGTTTTAGGATAAGCACTGGACCGTTAACCTCAAGGTGGTTGGTTCAAATCCACCAGCTGCTCCTTGAAACCCTATACGGGGTTAGTATACATTAGAACTGATTGGAAAACACTCAACAACATTTTCCTTCCTATTACTGCTCTGGTAGCATAATGATTCCAAGTTGGGCTGCTAATTTCTGGGTCAGTTTGAAACTACTAGAGGTTCCATGGGAGAAAGATGAGACTTTCTCCTCCTGTAAAGATTTACAGCCTTGGAATACAGGGTTGCTATGAGTCAGAACCGAATCCTCTGCACATAACCACCACTACCCTTACTGCTAAGAAATTTAACTTGGCACTTGGAGAATTAATTTTTGACAGAGATGCATTGAAGAAGCTTAATATGCATAGGGAGTCCAAATATTTTTGAATGTTTAATCTCCACATTTACCTTTTAGCCTCAACACCTATATTTCTAAATAGTAATAAAGTGAATAGTTTTGAATGATGATATGAGATTTGTTGTTGTTGTTGTTAAGTGCCATCGAGTCGGTTCCGACCCATAGCGACCCTGTACAGGGTTTCCGAGGGTGTAAATCTTTACGGGAATAGAAAGCCTCATCTTTCTCCCGCGGAGCAGCTGGTAGTTTCGAACCGCTACGCTACCAGAGCTCCTTGATGATATGAGATAGACAAGTTTAATTTTTATAGCTAGAGGAAGAAAGAATAATGAGATAAATATCTACATTTAAGCAAAAAATATTTCGAGTAACTGTATATAATCATTTCATTAATTTAAGTAATAAAAATAATTATCTTAAAATTTTCCAAAGGCAACTGGGAATTTAGTAATATCTTTAAGCTATGATATCAAGTACCTTTTTTTATGACTGAAACTGGTAAATGCAAAGATAAAGGCATGTCCTTACTGGAAATGTGAGTAGCAGAAAACCAGTGAGGTGGCATAGAAAGTTAAATCAGATTCTGGACACACCATGGGATTTGATGTTGTTGCTGTTAAGTGTCATCAAGTCAGTTCTGACTCATAGCTAGCCTGTATAGGGTTTCCAAGGAACAGCTGGTAAGTTTGAACCACTGACCTTGAGGTTCAAATCAACCTTGTGGTCCAGTGCTTTATCCCACAGAGTCATACCAGTACTCTGGGATTTGATGTAAAAGGGTAAAAAACAAAGAAAAGAGTATTTTTTAGGGTTCCAAATGTGATGAACTAGTAGATTAAATAGGAATGAGGAAGATAAAAATCGAGTTAACTGAGGCAAAGATACACTTTCCCAGGGCTCCACTGGGATCCCTCCAGGATAATTGCACCCATTCTTCATTTATACTTACTTCTTTTATAGTGGTCACTGTGCCATTTCTTAAAGGTAATGTGTCCTTCTTCATCTGAAGTCTAAAACAATGCCTATTATATGATGGTCAAATGCTTTTGTGCTTGGTGGAATACATTTTTAACATCTAGTTCATTTGTGTCTAATGTGGCATGATGTGGTTATATGTCTTGGAGTTGGTTCTGACTCATAGCAACCCTGTACAGTGTTTCCAAGGCTGTAAATCTATACAGGAGCAGAAAGCCTCATCTTTCTTCCGCAGAACAGCTGGCAGTTTTGAACTGCTGACTGATTCGTAACCACTACGCTACTTGATAATAATGTTTAAAATATTTTCAAACTTTATTTTAATATGTACATGCATCTTGGTTGGTTTCAGTTTGGTGTTGGTTGTGTGCCCTTCACTTGGTCACAACTCAGCGACCCTGTAAAGGGTTTCCAAGGGTTTAAAAGGTCACAGGAGCAGAAAGTCTCATTTTTCTCCTGAAGACCAACTGGTAGATTTGAACTGCTGATCTTGAGGGTAGCAGCCCAGCATATAATCCACTATGCTACTAGGGCTCCTTGGTTTCAATTTAGAGAGCATAATAAAAGTCTTAAATAACTCAGATTTCTTCTGGGGGAATAGCATCAATACAATTAACGTAAATTAGTCTCCATTGGGGATGTTGTTGTTGTTAAGTGCCATGGAGTCGGTTCTGTCTCATAACAGTCCTGAACAAGATTTCCAAGGAGCAACTGGTGGATGTGAGCAGCCAATTTTGTGGCTTATAATTCAGTGATACCCTACAGTGCCACACCAGGAGCCCTGGATATAGAATGGAAAAATTATGAGTTTCTCATCTAAATATCAAATATGATCCTAGATTAAATAATTTCTTAGATCACTAGACTATGTTTCTATACCTGTTGTTATTGTTGTTGTTAATTGCCATCTAGTTGATTCTGACCCATAGCGACCCTGTATAGGGTTTCTGAGGAGCAACTGGTGAGCTTGAACTGCCAACTTGGCTGTTCAAACCAAGTTTGCAGTGCAGCGCATTAACTCACAGCATCACGCAAGGACTCCTTCTATACGTACTAGACAAAGTTATAATAATAAATTCCACTACCTTGATCTTTGTTTAGTTCTCCTTGCCTATTGCCTCTTGAAGCTGGTTGTAGGTAAGGAAATGTTCCAACATTTCAAGTAAAGTCTGGATCCTTCAGTATTTCAAGTTACAGTTCCACAACAAATCAAAATGTCAAATGTTGAGAATAAAATGTCTTTAGATCAAAGGTATAAATTTACAGTACTAAGTTCTCCTATCACATCGCTTCTAATAGTATCCCTTCCCTAACACATACAACCAACCTCCCACCACACAGATCATGTTTATAGTATGATACAGGGGATGGAAATTGGAAGATTTTTGTACTCTGTGTGTCTCAAGTAAAAGGTTCCTTGCGAACCTAAATCTGATATAGTAATGAACATTTTGAGAAGGGCTTTATATATTGTTTGTACTTTATCTTCACTTTTAACATCAGAAAAACCCATACTTTCTCAAGTTATTATAATCTTGCGCGGACTTTAATTTATATGAATACTCAAAACTCAATAACCATTGACCATTGTAAGGCTATCCATACATTGGCAATGCTACTCTACTCTTTTATGATTTACTGAAAGTTTTCGGGGTATTTGTAGACTAGGGAGTAGAACATGTACCTATTATATATCAGATGCCCAACTTGAAAGCTGAGTGATATGGGAAAGTGAGACTGTACAATTAGAAGAATAAAGCCTTTACTACCTACCACACTGGATAGCCTTTTAAAAGATTATCCTCTTATTTGAACCCTGAAAGAGCAATTCCAACTTGCCAAAAGTTGGATAAAAAGTTACTTTATCTTGCAGCTGCTTCATTTCAGAATGTCTAACCTAAAGTTATGAAAAACATTGCAGAACTTTGAGTCAAAAGCTAAAATTACTTTTACTAATTTTTTTTTTTGGTTTTATACATCCATTGTCTTTTCCATAAATTGTGCTTCACATTATAAAAATCAACAAAGGTTATCGAAAAACATTTTCATTATTTTATATAGTACTGAAAATGAACATGACATTGTACAATAGTTTATATATTCCATTTCCTTTCTCTTTATAGCCTATTTCATTTTCTCTCAAACTGTTATTATTATCATGACACCCAAATTTGAGATATGAAGCTCCCTCAGGAGGTCAGGTATACATGTTCTCTATAAGCAAATAAATCAGACAGTGGGAGGGCCATTTGGGTAATGTGAAGAACACTCCCCACAGGACACTGTGCAAGTCACATTGTTATGTTTGTCAGAGCACCAGGGCAAGATTCAAAACTTCTCACTTAAACTCTGCTTCTTACTTCAAGAAAGTTGTTGTTAACTCACTACCTCCTACCTCTTTATCTCTCTTTCTATCCTGAGAAGCTTAGAGAAACAAACTAGAAACTCTTAAATACTTAAAGCAATTCCTTGGCTCTGGTGGAGCTATCTGGACTAAAATTACTGCTTATGAACATGGTTGTTGCTGTTTTATTGGTAAGTGCCTAGAGTCTGTTCTGACTCATAGCAACCCTGTATTGGTTTCCGAAGTTGCAGCTGATGAATTTGAATCGCCGACATTAAGGTTCAAACTGGCCTTACGATCCAGTGCATTATCCTGCAGTACCACACCAGGACATTATAATGGCTCATATCTCATTTATATAGAGAGACCATATATATATTTGGAGTCCTGTTGTGGCACTGCTGCTGGTCAATGCACCAGACAGCAAAGTCAGTTTGAACCACAAGGTTGAGGGTTCAAGCTCACCAGCTGGTCCTTGGGAACCATATAAAGGATTGCAATGGGTCAGAACTGACTCAACAGCACTTAACAACAACATATTTATGTGTGCGTATGTATATATATATATATCCTGCAGTGTGTATATGCGTGTGTGTCGATCTATATCCTGGTGGTGTTGTTATTGTTGTTGTTAAGTCCAGCGTTTTAACCCACAGTGCCACTATATATATAATTTAGGAGAGACCATCTCTGGAAAAGGACACCATGCATGGAAAAATGGAGGGCCAGTGAAAAAGAGGAAAAGATCCCAATAAGCTGGAATGACACCGTGACAGCAACAATGGGCTCAAACATAACAATTCTAGTTCAGTGCAGGACTGGGCAGTATTTTGTTCTGTTGTATATAGAGTCGCTATGAGTCAAAACTGACTTGATGGCACCTAACGACATCATATCTCATTTATGCAACACTAAACTAGTTTTTCTGAAAATAAAATGAAGTGACATTCAAGTGAAATTCATACAATTTGAAGAAATATGGAAAAGATCATTTTAATCATATATATAACAAAGATGATAAATAAACAATGCTTGTGTTATTCAACACTGCTTAGCCCATTTTGTAAGTGACATGATTTTAAAAAATCTTGATTGTACACTCTGGTATATTTGTATATATGTGTATGTACAGAATGTAATTTTGGTCATGTCTTTATTGATGGTGTATGTGAAACAATGTCTCATCAAGTATTTGTGGTTCCAATAATTTATTTTCTCTCCTCAAAAATTTTTTTCTCATAGAATACAAACAAAACATTTATGTTTTTATTAGAAAGTATTTATGTCTTCTGATAAGAATGTAAATGCTTAACTTATGTTTTTACTTTCCGTCCTCTCCTTTGATTCTCTTTTTGGTTAGTAAATCATTAAGCTGACCCTTATGTTTTTCTCTTTTCTGAAAGATTTGTATGCATCTCAGAGGCAAGGACCGTGGTTTATTCAAACAACCCTCAGTATCTCCTTGGAAACCAGGACCAGGGTTGCTATGAGTCAGAATCCACATGACAACACTCAACAACAGCAACATTTAGTAAGAATATTTATTAATTGGCCTAAACTTTGAAATTGTTCTTTGGCAAACAAGCTCAGATACATGCTCAACGTTGTCTTAGAATACTGGATACAATTATTTGCATTAACTAAACCTGGGTTTGAATTAGAAAATGCTAATTTCTTAAGGCCTCGTATACTAGAATCTTCAGCTTCAGTTCACCATTGTTTCTCCATGCTTACATATAAACACTCTTTTGTTTGGAATTCCATATTAACGTGACAATGTAGTACTTTACTTTCCCCTCATCCTGTTGTACTGACATGTTATGATTTCCTGGTGATTTTTCCAAACTAAGGGAAAGCTGTAGACCATTGATTCTGTCTTATCTTTCTATCTAATCTTTGTTCCACTATCATTTTGTTTTACTTAAATATCTATGTGGATGAACTTTGTTGTTGTTGTTAAGTGCTAGCCAACATTTAATCTTAGAGTTCCGACCCATAGCGACCCTGCATAGGATTTCCAAGGAGCGACTGGTGAGCTTGAACCACCGACCGTGCAGTTCAAACGGCTTTGCAGTCTGGCTCATTAACTCACAGCGCCATACCAGGACTTCCAAACAGAGGTGGTTGTGTGCCGTGGAGTCGGTTCCGACTCATAGCGACCCTGTACAGGGTTTCAGAGGCTGTAAATCTTTACAGGAGCAGAAAGCCTCATCTTTCTCCCGAGGAACAGCTGGTGGTTTCGAACTGCTGACCTTGCGGCTCGCAGCTCGATTCGTAACCACTACGCTACCAGAGCTGGAATCTAGCTAACTACAATTCCACGCTTCATTAACCATGCATACCCAAGGACAACCTTCTGACTTTGTTATCCTCTGGAATGACACCATTTCCAAAGATTTAAACTCCTATACCTCTATTTACTGACTAGTCTCCAAGCCTTTGCTTCCTCTATTTCTTATTACCTTTTGCATCTCATAATCACCTAGCCAAGGCTGTATCTCAAACTTTCATCTTAGTCGGCCCTATATAACTGCAGATTTTCTGAAGACGCCTCAGAGTCTTCAGAACACATGAACATATAAACATATATGTTTATACTTTCTATAATCACACAGTCCTGGTATGGTGCTGAGGGTTAATTCACTGGACTGCAAAGTCTTTTTGAACTGCAAGGTAGGTGGTTCAAGCTCACCAGCCACTCCTTGGAAACCCTATACAGGGTTGCTGAGGGTCAGAACTGACTCAATGGCACTTAACAACAACAACATATTGTCACTCAAGCTCTTGTTCCTGAGTTCTAGATTTTTACATTCAGTTGGGCACTGTATTACAAGGAGGTCATTCGAAGGCATCTCTAATTTGATGATATCTAACTTCAAACCTTTCCTCTATCCATGCTTCTATGTTTGGATGTTGGCATCACTAGACATCATGCTGCCATTATTAGAAAACTGATATGTACTTGTGTAACTTTTCTTCTCACTCTGTGTACCCCAATAGCTACCAAGTTCTTTCTGTTTTAACTCACAAAATATATTAAAAAATCACCTCCATTCACCACTAAAATTTTTGGTACCACTGTCTCCAGTATCACTCCCATCCAATTTGTTACATATAATTAATGAATGCCAACCATTTTTCTGTCATGGGATGCATAGAAAATACTTCATCAAACTGGGGTAACAGGCAAGGCTTTGGATGGCATAAGCTTTTAAACTCGGTCTGCAGCTCTCTTAGGTCCTTTTCACCAACTCTCTGTGCTGACAAGGAGCTCTTGTAGGAAAAGCACTGCTAACCTCAAAGGTAGTAGTAGTTCAAACCCACCAGCTGTTCTGTGGAAGAAATATGAGTTTTTCTGCTTCTGTAAAGATTTACAGCCTTGGAAACTCTACACCGGGTCAATATGGTAAAGAACCTACTTGATGGAGTGACTGAGTGAAATCCTGACAAGATCAATATGCCAGCTCACCTGAGGCACATAATCACAATCGTGGGCCACAGAAGACCGTTGGAAGTCGGTACTTATTATTGAGGCTTTTGTCAATTGCTAACGTGTCTCCGTTACTCTTTTAGTAACAGGAAACAGCAACATGCCTTTCCATTATTTGAATATCAGAAATGAATGAAAAATCAAATAAATATTAATGAGTGAAAAGTCAACTTTAGAAGCAATAAAGTAATTCTAGATTTAGATATCCTCTTATCAAAATAAATGCCAGTAAGCAAACTAGCAAATATATGCAGGTTTGCAGCAAAATCTCTAAAGGGAAACATAACAACAAGGAGAAAAATAAAAATAAGTCATGAGACAATTTTATTATGTGCTAACAATGATTCTAAGTGTTCCTATCAACACATTTAACACATTTAACAAATCTATAAGTCAGGTGTCATAATTAACTCATTTTACAGATAAGGACTGCGATGGCAACTTTAAGAAATATATATACATCCATGGTGTTGTTTACAAGCAAAGGAAACTCAGAAACTATATCAGTTAATCAAACACACACACTATATAATCAATGTTGTTGTTAAGTGCTGTCAAGTCAGTTCCTACCCATATGCATATATTGGAGTCCTGGTGTGGTGCTGTGGGCTAATGCGCTGGATTGCAAAGTCGCTTTTGAACCTCAAGGTCGGCAGTTCAAGCTCATTAGCTGCTCCTTGAAAACCCTATACAGGCTCGCTATGGGTCGGAACTGACTCAACAGTACTTAACAACAACAACAACAACACACACACACACACACATATATATATATTAGTGCTTTTCGAGTCAGTTCCAACTCATAGCAAGGACCCTGTATATGGTTTCCAAGGAGAGGCTGGTGGGTTTGAACTGCTGACTTATTGGTTAGAAGTCCAGTGCTTATCCTACAGCACCACCACTACAGTACTCCATATATATTAATTTTACTACATTAAGTCAAATTGTTGGAAATAAACTGCAAAAAATTAAATTAGTCTAATACATAGAAAAGTCAGAATTGATATTAACTTTAATACATGGGAGAAAATTGTTATTTTATAAAAAACAAAACAAAATTATAATTATAATTAAAATGGTCACTTAACTCACACAGTGTGTCAGTAAAAAAGAGGAAAATCCACTGTTAGCAATCAGCTCAAACATAGCAATATTGTGAAGATGGTACAGAACCAGGGAGTGTTCATTCTGTTGTACTTGGGTAGTTATAAGTTGGAACTAACTTGATGGCACCTAACAAGAACAACATTTATATAAAGTAAAGCCTACAGAAATAATTTGAGTGCAAAATTTTAATATATCATCAAAATGATGTAGGGAAGATCACATAGATATAAATATAAGAACATCTGTGATGTGAAAAGTAAAATTAACCAGGTTAACTAATGTCATTAATTTATTTGTTCAATAATCATTTGCTGAGCAAAAATTGCAGTGATCTTATTTGGTTGTCACATGCAAATTAAACAGAGACTATTTAACAACAGCTCAAGCTCAAGGAGCTCTGGTAGCGTAGTGGTTACGAATCGGGCTGCGAACCTTAAGGTCAGCGGTTCGAAACTACCAGCCGCTCCGTGGGAGAAAGATGAGGCTTTCTACTCCTGTAAAGATTTACACCTCGGAAACCCTGTACAGGGTCGCTATGGGTCAGAACCGACTCGACGACACTTAACAACAACAACAACATTTAACAACAGGTCACTATGAGTCAAACCAACTCTAGGGTACTTAGCAACAATAACATATAACAGAAGTTTAAACATACATCAAGCTCAACCTTAACTAGCTAGAGATGAAAAGATCTTCTAAATAATGAACTCAGGAACACTTTTTAGGTTAGTTATAAGTCAGTATCAACTCAACAGTACTTGACAACAACAAGGAAAAAAATCATATAGGTTACTGTTTCGTTTTTAACTCAAAAAGAATTTTCTTCAAAAGGTATTTAAGTAGCTAAATAATTCTTAATTGTAACTGGGTCTTTGTTCAAGTAAAAATATTAAAATAAAACACTATATAATAAAACTTCAAAAATTGCATTCAGAGGATTGTTGATAACTTTAAAAGTTTATTGTTAATTGTCAAATGAGAAACAATGAACTGAAGCACATAGTCTTAATCAAGAAAGTTGTTAAAAAAGGGAAAGAAAAACAAATTATGAAAAAGCTTAACATTGATGAATTAAAAAATAAATATAATTTATCTTCATAGGTAAATTAGCATTTGGGGTATTCAGAAAAACACTAGAAGATAAACTTTTACCAAATCTACTCAGGAAAAAAAAATAAATAAAGGTCAGTGCCCAAGGAAAGAAAGTACAACTGCAGAAAGAGAGAACATAAAAAAAAAAAAAAAAATTGTGTTCTATAAAGCTTCATGAAAAATCTTATTAAAATGATGGTACTGAAAGACGAACTTCAAGGTACAATGAAGGCATTGCCAAAGAACAAGTCTCCAGAAATTGATGAACACTAATTGAGAGCCTTCAACAAACTAATACAGAACTAGAAGCACTCACTCATCTATGCCAAGAAATTTGGAAAACAGCTACCTGGCCAACGGATTGCAACAGTTCCATATTTCTGCCCATTACAAAGAGAGATGGCCTAATGGAATGTGAAAATCATCAGAGAATATCATTAATGTTGTTGTCAGGTGCCATCGAGTCGGAGCCGACTCATAGTGACCCCATGTACAGCAGAATGAAACAATGTCCGATCCTGGGCCAACCTC
>NW_006408533.1:14064918-14079700 GCF_000296735.1 Chrysochloris asiatica
TATCTGACAGTGTTTCTCTGCTATTCATAGAGTTTTCAGTGACTAGCGATTTAGAAGTAGTTTGTCACTCTTTCTTCCTAGTCTGTCTTTGTTTGGAAGCTCATCTGAAACCTGTCCACCACGGGTGACCCTGCTGGTTATTTAAAATACCGATGGCATAGCCCTCAGAATCACAGCAATTCAAACCACCACAGCATGACAGACAGACGAGTGGCAGTTGCGTGGTTGCTATTAAATAGGAATCTCCTTGTGCTAGGGTCCTTGAGTCTGGCTCAAAGGCAGGATTTCCATCCTCGGATGTCAATCAAGAGGCGGAAGTGCAGCAGGGGTGACTGGGTTGTAGTGAGACGAGATGCTTTGGGCTGCACTTGTGGGTCTCTAAGTTGGTCGACCAAATAATAAAATTTTGGTAAAGACCATTTAAAAATGGCTGCAACAATATGTTGAGAGGGAATTACCAGAGGCTCAATTTGAATTCAGATGAGATCACGGAACAAGGGATATCATTGCTGATATCAGATCTTGACTGAAATCAGCAAATACAAGAAGGATGTTTACCTGTGCTTTATTGACTACACAAAGACTCTCAACTGTGTGAATCATGACAATCTATGCACAACATTGTGCAGCGTGGTATTCCAGAACACTTAACTGTGCTCATGAGGAACCTGTATGTAGATCAAGGGGCAGTCATTTTAACAGAACAAGGGGACACTGAATAATTTAAAATCAGAAAATGTGTGCACCAGGGTTTTATTCGTTCACCATACTTATTCAGTATGTATGCTGAGTAAATAATCAGAGAAGCCGGATTATGTGAAGAACATGGCATCAGGATTGAAGTAAGACTTGATAACAACCTGAGATATGCAGATGCTACAACCTTGCTTGCTGAAAGCAAAGAGGACTTAAAATATGTACTGATGAAGCTCAAAGACCACAGCCTTCAGTATGGTTTGCACCTCAAGGAAATGGAAGCAAGAATCCTCACCACTGCACCGATAAATAACTTCATGATAAATGGCTAAAAGATTGATGTTGTCAAAGATTTCATTTTGCTTGGATGCATCATCAACACCCATGGAAGCAGCAGTGAAGAATCAAATGATGTATTGCATTAGGCAAATCTGCTAAACAAGACCACTTTAAAGTGTTCAAGAACAAAGATATCAGTTTGAGGACTAAGATGAGCCTGACCCAAGCCATGGGCTTTTCAGTAGCCTCATATGCATGTGAAAGTTGGACAATAAATAAGGAAGACCATAGAATTGATGCATTTGAGTTATGGTGTTGGAAAAGAGTATTAAAAGTACCATGAAGAACAAACAAATCTGTGTTGGAAGAAGTACAGCAAGGATGCTCCTTAGAAGCCAGGATAGCCAGACTTCATCTCTCACACTTCGGACATATTGTTAGGAGGGACCATTCCCTTGAGAAGGACATCATGTTTGATAAAGTGGAAGTTCAACAAAAAAGAGGAATACCTCCAACAAGATGGATTGGTGGTACAGTGGCAGCAGCAGACTCAAGGGTAACAACGATTGTTAAGGTTGGTGCAGGATTCGGTCATTTTTTTTATTCTATTGTGCATCAGGTTGCTGTGAGTTGGAACTGATTGGATGGCACTTAACAACAACAAAGAAAACTATAGCTTCCTAATGCTTTTGTTAAGTGCCATTGCATTTGTTCCAAATCATAGTGAGTTTAATCATTCAAAAGCCAAAGAAAAAGTTGAATAAATTGTTAAAATGTTGCTCTTCAAAAACAGCCAGATTTAGATAATATCTGTTGACCTGCAATTTGCCAAGACTTTTCTACACTTCTTTTAACAGCTTTTGTCCAGGACTTCATTTTCAATAATGAATTATGTCTGTCTTCAGAGAAAGCTTACGCAAATTTGCTAGCCACTCCCTTATAAAATTGGGTATTTTCTAAGTTCAGGATTTATCATCTGTGATGAAAATCTTCCATGTATGTGACATGCACCTGCTTCCCAGCACCCTCATTAGACTCCAGGGGTTAGGGTTACCATTGGGACCATGAAGCTTATGCATTCCCAGGAATCTAATGTTTTCTGTCAGTACCTGTGAAACTGTGGCCAACTAACTTGTTAGCTTGCAATAAAATATCAGACCTTTCACAGATCTTGATAGTATCTTGGGAGAATTTTCTCAAACCTTTAAGAAACTGAAATGCTTCATGCTATCAAATGGGGAAGGGGGAGGGAGAAAAACCTTTATTTTATTTTTTTTTAATTCTAATAAATTTCTTATAGCAGCATCTTTTAAAATGTCCAAAATACAAGAACTGTAAACCAATTTTGAAAAAGAAAATACGTATCCAGTTTATTCTGACTCTTGGGCAACCCCTTGTATGTCAGAGTAGAACAGCGCTCTGTAGATTTCTAAAGGAACCTTTTGGTTGCAGATCATTAGACCTTTATTTTGAGGCAAAATGGAAAATGAAATCATGCTTGGAAAAATAGTTGAGGATCAACAAAAAAGAGGAAGGTCCCCAACAAGACTGACACAATGGCAGCAACAATGGGCTCAAACATGGCAACTGTGAGGGCAGTGCTTCCTTCTGGTGTACATAGTGTCTCTATGAGACAGAACTCATTGGCTGGCACTTAACAACAGCAGTTAAAGGCTTAATTGTTAACCTTTGGTTAGAAGCTGAGCACTTAACCAAGTGCTTAAGTATTTATACCACCCAGGTACTTCAATAGACCAATAAAATCCAAAAATTAAAGTCATTATCAACTGGTGAATTCCAACCCATAGCAACCCTATAAACAGAGTACAACTGCCCCATAGGATTTCCAAAAATGTAAGAAAGCAAACTGTTACATCTTTCTCCCATGGAGTTTCTGGGTTCAAACTGTTGACCTTTTGAAACTTTCAGTTCAAACTGTTGACCTTTCAGTTAGCAGCCAAGGTGCCACCAAAGCTCCCTAATAGACCAATAAATGTTCCAAATTCTTAGTAAATTGATTCCAATTTTGGAGTCCTGGTGTGGCATTGTAGAATAAACATTTGACTGCTAACCTCAAAGTCAGTTGTGCAAACCCACCAGACACTCCTTGGAAATCCTATATAGGGTCGCTATGAGTCAGAACTCACTCGATGGCACGTAACAACAACAATGTGTCAAAATTATAGTAAATTATAACTAGGTAAGGTATATTTAAGGATGAACTTTGACATTTTGAAATTGATAATTATCTTAATTGATCAACACAGAAAAGCTAGATATTCATGTTGTTACTCTGCAATGGGGAATAGCATTAAAAGAAGGCAATTCTTCTAGGTAATTAATGTTGCCTGGAAAATCATAAGATCTAAAGGCTGTTCAGAAAGTATCACTGCAACTATATAGAAAAAATGTCAATGTAGAGGCACATGGATTGTAGTCAGTGATTTGCAATAGATGCTTCTAGGTAACTTTCTGAAGCTAAAAATGGTGGTTGATTGTCAATCAAATTTAAAAAAGGAAAAATAACACCTACTGTAATTATGGGCCATATCTGCCAAGTGTGACTTGATGCCAGAGAGAATGCAAAATGAAGGCAAGCTCCCTCCTTGTTTAATGCATCATGCTATAAAAAACATTCCAAATAAATTTCTATTTGGGATTCACCTATCCCATGTTCCTCCTTCTCCTATATTCTAGGTTTCTCTCCTGATTGCTAAACAATCATGGGCATTGCAGCATTGGATCTGTGCAAAAACTGGTAATGTTAGTGTTTGCTGATACAAACTTAACACTCTTTTCTCATCAACCCTCAAATTAAAACTTTCATTCCTCAAAGTGTTGTAGATTGCAACAAGTTACTTTTTTGAGTGACTGATTTTTAAAATACTTTGAGCTTAATTCACATGACATAATTTTTATTGTTAGGTGTTGTTGAGTCATTTCTGACTCATAGTAACCCTGTATAGGCTTTCCAAGGAGCAGCTGGTGGGTTTGAACCACCAACCTTGCTGTTAAAACTGACCTTATGGTTTAGTGTTTATACTACAGTGTATATCACACCAGAATTCTGTATAATGTGATTAAGTGACGACAAATATCCTGTTAGAGGTATGTATTCAAATAAATTTAATTATGAATATCATGTTCACATTTGGTTTATATTTCATGTTGTATTAAAAAAAAAAAAACCTTCTTAAATATTAGCAAACATCTTAAGACAATGAGTTATGGGTTCAAGACCATAGTCTCAGGGGACACCATTGTCAGCTAGCATACTATAGATTCTACATCCTACTTTGGTGAGTAGCATCTGGGATCTTGAAAGCTCATGAGTGACCATCTAACATGCAGCTATTGGTCTCTCCATGTGTGGAAGAAAGAAGAATGGTAAGAATGGAATAGACTTGGAATCAGTTAGTCCAATGGGCCAATAGAGCATGTGGACTTCAGTTACTACAACTCTGAGACCAGAACTAAATGGTGCCCAGATACCAGTACCAAATACTCTCAAAGTGATCACATTAGAGGGTCCTGGATAGAGTGAGAAAAAATGTGGAACAAAACTCAAAATTATTTTTTAAAAATGAATAAAGACCAGGTTTACTGGTCAGAAAGAGACTAGAAGAACCTGAGATGATAGTCCTTTAACTTCAGGCCTGAAAAGAAACCTACCCTGGTGGCCCAATTTTCAGCCAAGAAGTATATAGGTAGATAGTGGGAGACAACAATACTAGTAAGGTCTGCTTGCCACGGAATGGTCAATCATTCAAAATCAAACGGGCAACGTTTTCCTAAGGACGAAGTTGAGAAGGGATGGGAAGCTGGGTGGAATGCAAATCGGAACCACCGGGAGGAAGTGGGGATTGCAATCATTGAGATGAAACAAAGAGTATGATTTCTTGAGGGTAAAACTGATGATCTTGTCTGTAAAACTTCACTCAATTCACAGTAAAAAGTTAGAAAAAAGAAAAAGCTCTTTGGTGGTAGGAAATTTTTTCACTGAGGCAAATTATTGTTACCTGGGAGGCTCGTTGGTCAGTTCTCTAAATATTTCCAGGTGTTTCACATATCCATTTTCCATTATTAAAACCACAGAACCTGTGATGTTTTTATTCGGAGTCTCTAATATAACAGAGTGGTAATCCAGAGACACAATGTATTGTTTGTAACTGGAGCATTTGCCACTATTTTCATGACTGGGTTTTACATCTATTTCCCTGAATATGTCATTGTTAAAATTGAGGCTAGGGTTCGGCCAGCTAATGTTGAGCTCCTTGAACATAGTAGTACTCATGTACTCAGAAAATAATTTTGTGAATGATGAGTGACTCATGTTAGAATAGTTAAAAAATTATAATTATCTTTAAAATTCTCTGAGAGACTAAATTTATTTCTGATTTTCACTACTCTGATACCTGACTGCCCAATGAATCAGTGAGTCACTGCCTCTTTATTAAGGCAAGAATTTTTCACATGAAAAGGTCTAGAAATGATTTAATAGGCAGATTTGGCATTTCCTGTGAGGGGGAAATGTGGAACAACCTAAAAACCCCAATAATTCTTCAAGGTTTGTGAGAGATTATCTTTGCCAGAACTCAGTCTAGAAATTCTCCTTCTGTTCTTCCGAAATCCAATGCAATTCATTTTTTCCATGCTCTGGTAGCATAGTGGTTATGAATTGGGCTGCGAATCTTAAGGTCAGCAGTTCGAAACTACCAGCGGCTCCGCAGGAGAAAGATGAGGCTTTCTGCTCCCGTAAGGATTTACAGCCTCGGAAACCCTCTACAGGGTTGCTATGGGTCAGAACCGACTTGACGGCATTTAACAACAACAATCACAACCTAAGCTTTAGTGAGGAGAGCAAGACTAAGGAAAGCACACAAGCAAAAGGCACTGAGACAGTTAAGAGTGAGCCTTCTGAAGATGGCATATAACAGATTAACATGCCTTAGATTCCAGCTTTGCATGGATCATTGCAGAGGCAAAGAGGAAGAGCAGTAGCTAGAACTATATCATTCTAACTGATGACTGTGTTGTACTGAAATGTTGAAACTTAAGCATTTCATTTGTAAATTCTAGGCAGTAAAAAAACCATGACATTAAAAATAAAAATCTACCATATAAAGATATATGTATGCCAGAAGAAGACAGCAAGTCAGAAATAGGAGGAGGATATGAAATGTGTGTCAAATTGTATCCATGAGTTACTGCCCCTATGAGACCAGAAGAACTGAATGGTGCCTGGCTACCATTATTGAACAGTTTAGTCTATAGAAGTATTGTGATAAAGCGGGGGGGGGGTGGTGGACAGGATTCAGAAGAGAACTTATAATTTATGGACTCCAGGTTTCCTGGAGTCATAGAGGTCCTATTAACTCCTGAAATTAATGCCTGAAAAGAATCTTTATAACTTAAACACAATTATCCTCTGAAATCTTCTTCAGAGCAAACAATAGTTAAGCTGAACTAGAAAAATCTCTGCCTTGAGCATTGTGCTCTTTTAAGATCTATCAATATGGGATCAAATTAACAATTTTTTCCAGTAACTGGAAAAATTAGATAAGAGCCTTAGGGGGCAGTGACTTTATGGTAATGGGGGAGAACCAACTCAGAAAAAGAGGGTAAGATTATTTGCACAATTCAAAGACTGCAATCACTGTTACTGAATTATACATGTAGAAACTGAATTGGTGTATGTTGTGCTATGTATATTTTCAACAAAAGAATAAATGAATTTTTAAATAAAGATATATGATATGTTTACTGAGGAAAGATTGACTTTATCTCTAGAATCATATTGAATGTTATTTGACATTTGTGTATATTTTTTTTCTTAAACGATTTTATTAACTCTATATGTTTTAAATTTCTCTGTTGTGTTTTATCACATTTTCAATGAGTTTTATTGTGGCTTTTATAGTCTTTTATTAAACAGTCACTTCTGATGACCCATAATTGTGATCAGTTCTTTTGTCTAAGGGCTGCTGTTGTTGTTGTTGTGTTGTTGTTGTTGTTAAGTGTCACAGAGACTCTGTATAATGTTTCTGAGGAATGCCTGGCTGGATTGAACCGCTGACCTCACAGCTAGCAGTGCAGTGCTTATACTATAGAGTAATACCACTTTTATAATGGTATCTTAATAAGACATTTCTTTCCAAGTATGCATTATTTTACATACATATCTACAAACATTTTCTACAATTTCTGAACAGGGATGAGTAAAGGTTTGCTATCAGGAATCACATTGCCTTTCTACTATTTAATCACCAATATCTGCTATTACTCTTAGATAAATAGCATGGCTAATAATGAGGCATATTAATCTCTAAAGTCCACAAGGGCAAACTCTATGCTTCTAGTCATATAAGGTGAATGCATGACAAAGAGCTATCCAAGTAACTGATAAGAGACAACTTCACATAAATTCAAGGTGATTTGAAAAGCATTATTGAGGTATTTAACAGAGCCTTTAATTGCTAGAAAGCAATAGACAATTTAGAGATTCAGCTTCTACCTACAGCATGAGTGGTCACTAAAGTATCAGGCTGATGCAGTTCAGAAAGTATCCCCGAAATGTTCCTGCTTTCAGCGTTGTCATATAAACGGCTGACATATTATAAAAAAAAGTCATGAATTTATTCATTCAATGAGTACTTATTTAGTGTCAGGCATAGTTCTGAGCTTTAGGATACAGAGAAGAATGAGAATTTCCCATTCCAACAGAGAACACCTATTGCAGGAGCAGGGCAGCCAACAAGCACGTTAAAACAAATGAACAAACCAATGCACACAAAGATTTATCCTAAAAAATAAAGTAAATTAAAAATGAAACTATGTGATGGATTTCAGTGGTTGGGAACACATGGATACACTGCAGAATGGGAAAATGAGAACAGATTTTTTAATGAAAAAAAATACAAATCTCAACTTTTTAGAAGTTAGTTATGCATGCACTTTATTCATCTCTTTCCTACTGACCATATCTTGCCATTTCACTAATTATTAAAGTGCTGAGACACCAGACAATAAATAGTTACTGAGATGCTGCTAACTGTGTTTTCAGCACCAGCAGGATTGATCAAGTGGTTGAATTCAAACAAATAACTCCACTGCTGTGATAAAATATGACGTGGACAATGATGCTTAAGCCAATCAAGAACTTAAGCTTTCTCAGTTTGGGTGGTATCCATTCACATCTCATTTATGTGAGACTTACCCATCAAAGTCCTAGGAATTCTTCAAAGAGGAAGCGTCATTTATTATTGCCACTAGATGGCACCAATTATTTTCATATTTTCAGAACACCCCCCCACACACACACTGCAAAATATAATATATATGTGTGTGTGTGTGTGTGTGTGTGTGTAATTTTTTATGTCATGTCATAGTTAAAATGGAAATGGAAGAATGTTACTTGGTACCATTATTAATAGAGAAAAATATTTATCTTTAATTTTACTAATAATTTTCTTATGGGAGGGGTTCAGAGTAAAATCATTAATGATGGTAGGTTCGCCCATTCACATGCTTGTTTATTCAATGGACATACAATGTCCCAAATTAATCTTTCTTTCTCATCTAATAACTTTGCCTTTCAATACATAAAAATGGGAGAAATTCAATTATCTTATAATTGAACATACAACTATCAAAGTCAGAGAACAGTTTAAAAAATTGTAATGATATTACATGTATCTTAAGTTTACAGGAAACAGTTTTAATAAATTAAAGAAATATTCTTGGATTTTCAGCAAAAATTATCTTTATAATATCTGAAAAATTAATAATCCTAAATATATTGATATTCTATGGCATTATTATTCATTGTAATTGAAAGTAACAAAAACTATTGCAAAATGACCTAGGAAACTAAAACATTTATCATTCTATCATATTCTATATGAAAGATTTAATATTTATATTATTAAACTAAGCTTTATAAAACTTGAGATTAATAACAATTCATACCTAAAGAGACACATTTCACAGAGTTCACCTGTTTACACCAAGTAAATTTTCAGTGCAGTTAAAACATGTAAGCTTTTTTAGAGAAAAAGAGTATGACATGTTCCCACTAAAAAAAATAAGAAATCTATTGGTAAGAATTTAAAATGTACTTATTCTGAAACAAAAGTATAACCATTTGCAAACCTTCCATTAAAAACATTAAAATGATCATAGAATAAATGTAATCTTCATTTTTAATCAGCAGATTAAAAAATAAGAATAAAATGGGAGTATATATAGAATTTATTGAAAGTATAATATGATTCAGCTGTGGATATTAACAGAATGAATTAATTGTCATTATACAATGAGAACCACCTTTTTTTTATAATTAAAATATTATAATTACTTAGAAGAAAAATTGAGAAGCTATATGTTTATTTTGCTAATAAATCTATTTGTATAAATGTAGACATCTTAGTATCCAGATGAAAAATTAATGACTCAAACTAGCTGCTAATTTGGCTATCACTATATTTCTTTCTTTTTAAAACAGTTCAAAAGTGATACTCACCTTAATTTCTTCCAGAGTGTTTTGCCTCATGGAAACGAGCATTTTAAATCTCTCTTCTTCCTCATAGAATCTCTCTTGACAGGATCTTTTCTCACTCTTGTACTGGTCAAACACGCTTTGTATGTGTTCTTTTTTATATCTTATGCTTATAAATTCTTCCCTATGAAGAAAAAATTACATTTGCACTAATCAATTCATATTTCATCAAATATATTTAAGAGACACGTTTAAAGACCCATTATTGAAAACTCACAGAGCTGAAGACCTTTGGAAAAGTTTCCTAATCCCTTTCTAAGCCCTACTTCCATGTATCAAACAAAACAGCTGCTGTCAAGTCGATTCCAACTCATTTTGACTCCGTATTTGCAGAGTAAAATTTTGCTCTATAAGGTTTTTGTGGCTGTGACCTTTGAGAAACAGATCTGCAGGACTTTCTTTCAAGTCACGTCTGGGTGGATTTGAACCACCAACCTTTCTTTTACCAGTTAAGTGCTTAATTCTTTGTGACATGGTGACTGAATATGTTCACAGCCTTCCAGCTGACTCTGACTCATAGTGCTCCTGCAGGGCAGAGTAGAATTGCCCCATACAATTTCCAAAGCTATGAACTAGACAGTCTCGTCTTCCTCCTGCAGAGCAGGTAGTGTTTGAACTGCTGGCCTTGCATTTAGCAGCCAAATGCTTAAATCTCTACTAAACCAGGGTTTCCTATAGATGCTCCATATAACGATATCTAAACTATCCAAGTGGAAGAAAATCTATGGAGAAATGTAGTGCATTCTCTTGGCTGCGTAGCCAGCATCCTTCTGCTCTGTTCCCATTCCAAGAAAACTTCTTATAACTCCAAGGATATAGTTTGATTAGCTTATAGTCTGTCATCACATGGTTGATTGTCAACAATGAGTACATACATTGTTTGCACCATAAAATGAAAGAGGAGGACTATTTTTTGTAGAAGAAGAAGCTCACATCCACTAAATGTGAACAAAGAGTGATGCTTTCAGATTTATTGGTAACAGGCAAAATGGAGAGGGGAGAAAAGAATGAGGCCCTAATGTTGATCTACAGAATGTAGCTTTCATATCCATGAACTTCCTATCTCTTCAGATGATACACTTCTTTATTGTTTAAGATAACATATGAATGTATTTTTTCTTCAGCTAAGCATCGTTTGTTACAAAGGCAAAATGACCGTTTTTATGGTAAAATTGTTAGTTATAAAAGAGAAAATATTGGTAGTAAAATATAAGTAATTAATATGTTCATGTTATTAAGTGCTGTAAAGTTGTTTCAACTCATAGGAACCCTGTGAACAACAAAACAAATACTGCCCAGTCCTACACCATTAGCAAACATGTTCTTTCAGGTTGAGATATACTGAGTGTGTTCTTTCCTTTTAGTTTTCTAATTCCAGGTCTTTGTACTTCATTATAATACTTCACTTTGTCTTTTTTAGCTGCCTTTTGAAATTTCCTATTTAGCTCTTTTACCTCCTCAATGCTTTCTTTTGCTTTAGTATCGCTACGCTGAAATGCAAGTTTCAGAGTCTCTTCTGACATTCATATTGGTTTCTTCCTTCTTTCTTCTCTTTTTAATGACCTTGTGCTTTCTTCCTATATGATGTCCTTGATATCATTCCACTGACAGAACTATACTTCAAGATAAATCTAGAAATACTCTGTTTTGTTTTGTTTTTAACTTTTTTATTGTGAATTAAGTGATAGTTTACATGGGAAAATATTAGCTTTACATTCATCTTATTGTATTTTGTGTCATTGCAATGATTACAATCCCCTCCATGCATCATCAATCAGCCATAGGGTACACCCTACAAGTCTGCCCTCCCCGGCCATTAGCACACAAACCCTCTTCCTCCCTAAGTCCAGAGTCCCCAGCCGCTCCATCTCTCCACATCATTGTCTCTGCCTCCATCTCTGGCATCACTACTTCTCTGGATAGGGCCCCACCCTCTGCTCCTCTCACTTGATAGTCCAATGAACCTCTGCTCCTGGACTGCAAAATCAACCATTCCCTCCTTTTGTTACAAAACGTCTACCTCTACATTTCCAACACTCACAATCAGTCCTGATAGCAATTATTTACTATTGAACCACAAAAGTCTTATCCCCATCTCCTTTTACCAGCCCCATTCAGACAGGTTGGAAACCACTCAGTGGAGATTCTACCTTTCCCTACACCCTCTGGAACTAGGGTCCCTCCTGAGAGCTTGTAAGTCAGTCCACTTCTTGCCTCTGTAGCCCCCCTATTTTGGGTAGCCAAAGTCTAAGTTTCCCATCCCTGTCAACACTGTGTACCGAGGGGTAGGAATAATCCTCGCTGTAAAGATTTGTTCCCTCATTTGAGCTACTGCATCCATAAGTATAGGTCAAGTTCATCAAATTGTAGATGACTACTCTTTTTTTCCTCTTCAATCACTGAAATTCTCTGACTCATTTTTTTTCTTAGCACGGGTATGGAAATAACATTGTATATAATAAGAATCTTTTATGATAATTAAATGAGATAAATACATAGACTACCTAGCAAAGTACATGGGAAATCAGGAAATCAACCACTGGTAGCTTTAAAATATATTTGCTATTGTCCATCATCTCTGTAAAGTAATTAATGTCATTGTAAATAATACCATACTGTCAGTTTAATTGTATAGTAAGTCATTTTTTTTCCAAGTTTACAGAGGTGATTGTCTCATCAGTACATTGTCTCCACTCTTGTCTGCAAAGCAATACAATCTAACCATAGTCTGAAATCAAACATTTGAACTGACAATGGTAAGAATTCTTAGAATTTTTCTAGAAGAAAAACTCCCTTCAGCTCCTAAATTAGATCTTATAATTATAGTATAAATTGTGTAATTTCAAGCTTGCACTTTGTTGTTGTTGTTAACGTGCCCTCGAGGCAATACTGGCTCATAAAAATGACCTTATGCACAACAGAATGAAACACTGCCCACCCAGTCCTGGGCCAACCTCGAAATTGTTCCTATGACTGAGCCCATTGCTGTCTCCACTGTGCCAATTCACCTCTTCGGGGATCTTCCTCTTTTTCTCTGACCCTCCACTATACCAAACATTATGTTGTTGTTGTTGTTATGTGCCATCGAGTCGTTTCCGACCCATAGCGACCCTGTATAGGGTTTCCGAGGGTGTAAATCTTTACGGGAGTAGAAAGCCTCATCTTTCTCCCTTGGTGCAGCTGGTAGTTTCGAACCGCTGACCTTAACGTTCGCAGCCCGATTCGTAACCACTACGCTAGCAGAGCTCCTTCTTTAAAGCTTACACTTGTGTTGTTGTTATTAAGTGCCGTAGTTGGTTCCAACCCATAACGACCCTGTACAGGGTTTCCAAGGAAAAGCTGGTGAGCTTGAACAGCCGACCTTGAGGTTCAAACAAACTTTTCAGTCCAGTGCATTAATCCACGGTTCCACTTTAAAGCCCAAAAATTCTTGTAGATTTCAAATAATGTGGATAAATATCTTTCAAAGTAAATGGCTTGTTTCCTTGCTTTCTTACAGGATACAAAGTATATAATTTACTCTTTTTAAAATAAAGCTAGATAATCATTTTGGAAATAACTTATAACCCTATGGTAATAACTAAAGAAATTCTGGTTGAATTCCTTGAGTTTAATTAGTCTACATGATATCATGATGAACATAGATGTTTTGTTGTTGTTTGGTACTTTATCTTTCATAAACTAAAATTTTTCTAATGCTTGCATTAGCCTTCTATGTTTATTCAAACTCTCTATCTTAAATACGACCAATGCATACTTCTCTACTAGTTTCCCAGTTATGTCCTCAGTCCCCAATGTATTATAAAATAGAAGAACCAAGCAGAGTAAAGGAAGAGCAAATAAATTCTAAATACATGTCTACTATGAGCCTAGATCATTCTCACAGGGATCTTACTAACTCTTGTTAGGTTTGTCCCAGATGAAGGAGGTTACTGAAGATAAAAAATGTGCATAAATTGCAAAGTTTTATAAAAGACTTATTTTTAAACTCTTACCTCAAAATTGTTATCCAAAAGTTTGCATGAAAACCCACAAATTATTAAGCATGGTACACAAATGAGACATACTGAAATTAATTTAAAAGATCACTTATATAATAAAGAATAACTAATCCATAGCTAGAGAGGGAAAAATATTTCCAATTATTCAAATGATAGCCAACTCAAGGAGTAGTGAAGAATACAAAAACAGTTTGTAATTATACTTTTGTAAGTCAAATATCCTGTATAGACTTCACAAAATATTATGAAAGAAAACATTGACCATTTTTATAATAACTACCAAATCTGGAAGCTTAATCTTATGCCTTTTATCAGTTATATATTAAATAAACTTACTATTTTGATAAAATTTAAGTACTCACTTTAAAGCATTAAGTATTTCATCAAAGCGTTTCTTTTCTTGTTCTTTTAATTTTAATTCCTCATTGAATTTATGTATTTTGGATTGCAAATCAAGGGTTCTGCTCTTAGTTTCATTTATTTCTTTAAAAATCGTTGAGCGTTTTTCCTGAGGGGGGAAAAATTGCATGGATGTTTTATCTTAAGTGCTTGGAGTTTCAAACCCTTGCATTTTAGGTACACAATTATGTTGACCTTGTGAACAGTTAAAAGTAAATAGTTCAGCTTTAACCAGTAAAGAATGTCTGCCTTGAGCATTATGCTCTTTGAAGATCCAGCTATATGGGATCAAACTGACAGCAGCAGCGCAAAAGATGAGAGAGAAAACTTAGGGGGCAGTGAGTCTAAGTTAATGAGGAAGGAACAATTCAAAAAAGTAGGGTGATATTGTTTGTACAACTCAAAGAATTCAAACAATGTCACTGAACTGTATATAGAGAAACTTTAAGTGGTATATGGTCTACTGTGCCTATTCTCAATAACAACAAAAATAAAGGAGATTGAATAAATACATATATGTTGTTGTTCTGACTCATAGAGACTGTGTATTGGGTTTCCGAGGAGCGGCTGGTGAGTTTGAATCGCCAACCTTGTGGTTCAAACTGACGTTGCAGTTCAGTGAATTAACCCAGAGGACTCCATATATGCATAGATAGATAGATAGATAATATGTTGTTGTTGTTAGGTGCCATTGAGTCAGCATCGAATTATAGCAACCCTATGTACAGCAGAACGAAACAATATCCAATCCTGGGCCAACCTCACTACTGGTGCCACACTTGAGTCCATCGATGCTGCCACCTGGCCAATCCATCTCGTTGGGGGTCTTCCTCTTTTTATCTGACCCTCC
>NW_006408533.1:14081635-14094004 GCF_000296735.1 Chrysochloris asiatica
CTTCTCTTTCCACAGATGTAGTCAATTTGATTTCTATGTATTCCATCTGGTAAGGTCCATGTGTATAGTCATCTGTTATGCTGTCTAAAGAAAGTATTTTAAATGAACAAATCATTGGTTTTGCAGAATTCTATCATGTGTTCTCCAGCATCATTTCTATCACCAAGGCCATATTTTCCAACTACTCTTCCTTCTTCTATAAACCTAAATTTTAACCTAGGTTTATGTTCTCTTCTTCACTTTTATATATCTGATTTTTTAAAGGTTAAGTTCAGATTATTCATTCATTCTCTCTCCCCTATCCCTTTCTTTCTCTGTGTCTCCTTTACAAACTTAACCCCACCCCCCAACCATACGCATACATGAATATCTTACAAGCATGAACTTTCAAGATGCCAACATACTAGATGTTTATCAAACAATGTATATAGGCAGACAGGCAAGGGTATACATACACTGTTCTTATCTGTCATACAAAAGTCAATACTTTATACCAGCACAATTCCCACATGCAATTCCAGATTGAATATCTGATTTTATATCACTTTTTGCATGATCCTTTCACGAGTGTTGGTGTCCACACTGATGGACTAAATGACTGTTTGATTCATTTTGACTAACCCAATGTTGTTTCCTACATTCCACATTGATTCGAGTTAGTGCTACTTTCCCAACAGATTCCACAAAACTCCATAGCTGTCTTTTCTGTTATTTACCTACACTTCCCTCCATTTACTTCTGTCCTTTCTCTACTCTTATGGATTTCAAGTAGACTGCCTATTCTTTTCGATTTTGTTTCTCATAAAATATCTGCTTTGTGTCCAAATTGTTGAACATTAAGTATTGCATTTGACTTTAATACCCACTCTGTTTTCTTTCTTTTTCTGGAGGTTTCTAACTGTTTTCTGCTAATAAATAAGATATTTCTTCTCTTTTTTTGGAAAAACATTTTAATGTGTTTTCAATGAAGGTTTACACAGCAACTTAAGTTCCCATTCAACAATTTCAACATAAGTTGTTCAGTGACACTGGCTACATTCTTTACAATGTGTGAATATGCTCATTTCCATTCTGGTTGTTCGATTTCCATTAATTTAGTTTTCCTGTCCCTTTATATTATCATTGTTATTTTAAACTAAGTGTTGATCATTTGGTCTCATATAGGTGCATCTTTTTTTTTTTTTTTTTTTACTTTTAATTGTAAATCAAGGGAAGGTTTACAGAGATCACCAGTTTTGCATGTAACAAACATACACTGTTTTATTTCAGTGACTACAATCCTACACATGCAACAACAGTTATCCCACTTCCTCCCTGTGGTTCCTATTTCCACTCCACCCTCCTTCCCATCCTTTCTCAAACTTTGTCCTTAGGTAAATGCTGCCCTTTTGATCCTGAATGATTGATCATTCTATGGTGAGCATACCTTAATAGTACTGGTGTCCCCTCCTGTATACCTATCTACTGCTTGGCTGAAAATTGGGTCACAAAGGTGAGTTCCTTTCCACACCTCAGGGTGGTTCTTCCAGTCTCTTTCTGATCAGTAAACCTGGTCATTTTTGTAATTTTGAGTTTTGTTCCACATTTTCTCACACTCAGTCAGGGAGGTTCTAACGTGATCCCTTTCAGAGCAGTTGGTAGTGGTAGCTGGACATCATCTAGTACCTCTGGTCTCAGAGTATTGGTGATTGATGGTCATCTGCTTCATTGGTTCATTGGACTGGTTGAGTCAAAGCACCTTCAATATGCATCACTATTCTTTCTTCCACCCAAGGAGAGACCAGTAGTCACACCTTAGATGACTGCACGTGAGCTGTTAAGATCCCAGTTGCTACTCATCAAAGCAGGATGTAGAACATTGTCTTTGTGAATTATGCTACACCAATTGATCATGATGTCTGTCCACGGTCACCATGGTAATGAACTGGGAATTCATTGCCTTAAGATGTTCAATAATATCTAAGAAGTTTTTATCATTTTGCACTGTTTGCTCCACCACATTCATAGGTGTGTTTGCAGCAAAGGTAAATACCCAGGTACAAATATCCTCTTTCAAACACTTAAATATTTGTGGGTATACTCCCACTCTCTCTCTCATATCCATTCAGATGTATAATCTGTCCATTATATACATGCAGAACACTGTTGTTTCAGGATTGTGTATATAACACTAATATCTCTCTATCCCCTTTAATCCATGCACACCTTCCTGTTTCTTCACCTGTCTTCATCATTCTTCTGCAGAATTCCTGTTTGTTGTATTTGTGTCTATCCTCCAGCATTTTGGTTAGTAGCAAAGTTCTTAACTATTTGAGCAACGCAGGAACTCCACCCAGAATAATTAGGACATCATAAATGCTAATCCATGGTATTTTTATTATAATAGATTTCCAGATCCTTTGGCATGTCATTCAATAGCATGGCATATGGGCAATTTTTAATGTGGGCATTCATTGCCTACTTCACTACCTTCAGCACTTTCTGCTCTTTAATAAGTACCCTGCCCTCTGGTTATACTGAACAACCAGTGATTCTACAAACACCCAGGTGTCTCTCACATCTCTTTTCTTTGTTTTGCAAACCAAGAGTCTGTTTGTGAAATGCCCTTAATTCATCATGGAAGATAAGGTTTCATCTCCATTCAATAGGTTATTTGATGTAACCTCCTCAGAAAGCAATCCCTGAACACTTCAGTTCAATCGTTGTTGTTTTTTTTTTGCTATGGAATCTTCTCACATCTAACTCACTGCAAGTGGTCAAACTTTTGCTCACAAAAGCTTTTGCTGCCTGTTTACTTGCTTCCCCACAAGATGAAGAGCTTTTTGAGTGAAATCAACCCCTCCTTTCATTTCTTCATCTCTAGCAACTTTCAACAATGTCTAACACATTGTTAAGTGCTCAACAGTAAGTGAAAAGACAAATTTAAAGTGCAAACTAAAGGAGCCCTGGCATGGCTCTGTAGGATCAGCACTAGACTTCAAGGTCTGTTTGAATTGCAAGGTTGGCAGCTCAAACTCATCAGGCTCACCTTGAAAACTCTATGTGTATAGGGTTTCCAAGGAGCGGAAGATGATGCTTTATGCTCCCGCAAACATTTGCAGCTGGCACAATAATAACAAGGCTAATAATATTATTTTCTCTTTTTCTCCTTAGTAGATACCACCAAATATTTTTAGTTTTTCTTACCAGAATCATTTAGATATAAAATTAAGTATTCTCTTGGCACATTCCATGAATTTTGCTGTGTAGTTTATAATTATTGGTCATTTATAAATAAGTAGTCATTATATTTTAATTTATCTTTAACAAAGAAGCAAATGAATAATGAAAAAAAATTTTTTAAATATGTCCGGTAGTGTATGTATGTGTTGATGAACATGTGTATGTGTGTTTTCTTATTGATTTTGAATATGACTACATCTTGGTAAATAAAGTAACATGGATAATTTGGCCAGTCCTCCAGTGTTAGAACCTGTGGTAGGAATTATTCCTCCATCACTGAGTTGTGTGAACCTGTATAAGTTCATAAAAACACTAGCATCAGATTCCTCAACTATAGACTAGAGATGATGTTAGCACACTCTTCATACCATTGTTATGATGACCAACTGAGAATATATGTGAGTACTTAGAACAATGCCTGTCACAAAGAAAACTTACAACAAATATCATCTATTATTATCATTATTGCTGTTACTGTCATTATTATTTTTCCTCTGTGAAATTTCTTTTACAGACAATCAAGTGTTCATGCTTCGCAATGTTGTCCATAGCTTGTCATGATCCACACAATCGAAAGCTTTTTCGTAGTCAATAAAACACAAGTAAACATCTTTCTGATATTCTCTGCTTTCAGCCAAGATCCATCAGACATCAGCAATTATATCTCTCATTCCATAGCCTCTTCTGACTCTGGCTTGAACCTTGGAAGTTCTCTGTCAATGTACGACTGTAGCCATTTCTGTATTACCTTTAGCAAAACGTTACACACATGGGCTATCAAAGAGACTGTCTGATGATTTCCGCACATATATAAAAATAATAATAAATGGGAAAAATATTGTTGCCCTGAAGCTGATTTTAACTCATGAGAATCCTATGTGTAGCATAGTAGAACTGCATTTCATATTTTTTCAATATTGTGAACTTTTGGATATAGACTACCTGGTCTTTCTTCTCATATGCCCCTGAGTCGATTCAAACAGCAAATCTTTCAGTTAGTAATTGAGGTCCTAACCATTTGTGCCACCCAGATACTCTTGACTGATATGTGAAACCTTTTGCCTTTGAGTTTATTTAACTCATAAGGACGCTGTAGACCAGAGTAACCCATTAAAGTTTCCAAGCTGTAATCTTTTCAGAAACAGACTGCTACCTCATTCTTCCAAAGAACAGCTAGAGGATTTGAACCACTGACCTTTTGGTTAGCAGCCAACCACTTAACAACTGTGCTTCTAGTGCTCCTAGTTGTTATATACCAAACCCGAAGCCTACTGTCATCAAGTTAAGAAATTCCAACTCATAGAAACCCTATGGAATAGAGAGAACTGCTTCCCAGGGTTTCCAAGACCATCCATCTTTATGGAAGCAGACAGCCTCATTGTTCTCCTGCAGAGAGACTGGCTGGTTGGTTTGAGGCACCAACATTTCAGGTAGTAACCTAGCACTTAACCCATTTTGCCACCATAACTCCTTGTGTGATATCAAGTTGACTCATAGCAACCCCGTATAGGGTTTCGAAGAGTTAGTGGGTTTGAACTGCAACCTAGTGGTTACCCATCCAATGTGTATCATACAGCACCACACCAGAGCTCATGACATGACTTGATAATATATATTATATATATTACAAGATATTATAATATATATTATATTATCAAGTTAATATATAAAACAGCAGATTCATTGCCATGAAGTTGATTCTGACTCATAGCCATCCTATATAAGGTTTCCAAGACTCTCCCCTACAGAGTGGCTAATGGGTTTGAAGTGAAGACCTGGCAATTAGAGGTCTGGACACCTTTTAAAATTATTTTTGTTCCTTTGTTGTTGTTGTTGTTAAGTGTCATCAAGTTGATTCTGACCCAGAGTAACCCTGTAGAGGGTTTCCAAGGAGCAGCTGGTGATCTTGAACCACTGAAGTTGCAGTTCAAATGATTTGCAGTCTGATACATTAGCCCACAGCGCCATACCAGGACTCCATTTAAGTTGTGTTTATTAAGGTGATATCTCTATATGAGCTGTGACTCCAATGATGCAATTTTAAAACATTATCCACCATACAATTTGCATGAAAATGAAAGATAGTATAGACGTTTACCCTGGTGAAACATAGTATTTTGGTGCACAGAGTCCATGCTTTATAATGCCTGATAGAGTGAGTAAAGGCAGTGTATAAGAGTAAGAAAAATGGGAAAAATTCACATTCATTGTTTGAGTGAAGATGCTCTGAGAACAAAATCTTACTAGCAGCTAGTTAAAAAACTTAGAGTTCATGTAAAAATTTTAAATTAATTTTTTATCTTTTTGACTGTTAGATATATTGTCAAATCTGGTGCAATATTAAAATTAATGTATTTATAATATGGTAATGATTCAATGTACTGTAGCTGAAAAGAATATTTTTACTAGTTTATGGAGTCCTGGTATGGTGTTGTGGGATAAAGCACTAGACCACAAGGACAGTTTGAACCACAAGGTCAGCATTTTAAATTCACCAGCGACTCCTTGGAAACCCTATATAACAAAGTATCACACCTTGTTTTCTTACAAACTATTTGTTGTCGCTGTTGTCGTTATGTGCTGTCAACTTGGTTCCAACTCATAGTGATCATGTATAAGGTTTCCAAGGAACGGCTGGTGAGTTTGAACTGCTGAATTTGTGGTCCAAAATGACTTTGCAGCCCAGTGCTTTAGCTTACTTCTTTGTGGCTTAAATAATAGTTAAATGTCTTACTGTAATGAAAGATTCTATCCACGGAATTAAAATTCAATAACGCTATATTTATTAAGTTCACCTTCAACTTCTTTTTTTTCCTTCTCCTTCCCTCCCTCCCTTCCTCCTCCTTCTGTCCCTTTCTTCTTCCTCTTTCCCTTCCTTCTTCCTTTCTTTTTTCCTAGTTTTTCTTTAACTCTCCCTCACTTCATCCTTCTATCCTTCCTTTCTTCTTTCTTTCCTTCCTTTCTAATTCTTCATTTCTCCTTCAAAGTCCTAACTAGTAGGAGTCAACATGGCAATTGCAAAAAGCAGTAAACATCACCAAGATTGCAATATTCGTTTTTGGAAAATTATTAGATTTGGGGAAAGACACTCTGTGTGTACACGTGTGTGTATGCAGATCTAGTTGGAAATGACAGGCATTCACCCAAGACTCAGTGTGCTTGGATTACTCTCATTAACATAAATACAATGTAAATTGAAAATTATTTTCCAATTTTCAGTCTCTTACCTCTGTTTGTGTTAGTGCCTGACGGGTTTGCTTCTCCTTCATTCTCAATTTTTTCCTTGCTTTTTCCACATTTCTTCTCATTTTTTTTTTCAGCTCAACTATATCAAAAATCGCCTATAATATATTCAGAATCAAGTCACATAGTACTTAAAATCCAATTATTTTAGTTTAGACCAAATAGTTTTCAAGTGCCTTTTAAAATATTTAATATATATATATATATTTTTTTTTTAATTATAAAGGGAAGGAACCACACATGGACTTCAAAACCATAGTGTGATGTCTGAAATTCCAATATTATGCTTGACTCCTATTGAGTCCAATCTATTTTTGTTAACTAACAGAAACCAGTAATAAATTCTACTGATGTCTAGTCTCATAGTGACTCTGTAGAACAGAATAGAACTGCCTTATAGAGTTTCAAGGCAACAAACCTTTACAGAAACAGACTGACACGTATTTCTCCATAGAAATAATAACATTCCTTGACAATATTTAAAATATTTAACCAAAATTAAAAGCTCTAAGTATAAATTGGCAGCATTAGATATTAAAAAGTGTGTAAAAACTTATTCTTTCTAAAAGTTTGTACTAAATTGACTATCTGATAAAAACAAAAAGGATTGCTGAAGTATAACAAGATATAAAACAATAGGTATTATAAAATAAGGGGAAATAAACATCATTCATCTTTTCTGGAGTTCATTATCGTACTCAGACAATTACACTAAGACTTTTGATACAATTAATAAATTTCTGTCAAATGTAAGGAGTGCTGTTAATAAAATTATTTATCCCATGAGGTGTTTTTGTTGTTATTTGTTGTTAAGTACTTTTGAGTCAACTTCAACTCACACCGATCCCACACACAACAGAATGAAACACAGCCTGGTTTTGCTACATTCTCACAATTGTTATGTTTGAGCCCACTGTTGAAGCTACTGTGTCAATCCATCTAGTTGTGTTGAGGGGGTGGGGGTGAGGGGGTCTTCTGTTTTTTCACTGACCCTCAATTTTACCAAATCTGATGTCCTAAGTCCAGAGACAAAGTGACACTGTCCTCATATCTTACAAAAATCCCTACTGGTTCTATATTCATTACATGAGCATTCGTTCTGTGAGCACTAGGATAGCATTTGTTGTTGTTGTGAAGTGCCAGCCAGTCAGTTCCAACTCATAGAGACACTGTATAGGGTTTCCATGGAGTGGATGGTGAGCTTGAACCACCAATCTTGCGCTCCAGTGCATTAAGCCGCAGCACCACACCAGAACTCCAACAATAGCATTTAGAAGTCCTAAATAGAGTATTATGTCCACAATTTCCTTATTTCTTTGCTTTTTCACCTTGTGCAGCTTACTTAACCTGTTTTGCACCAATTTTTCTTCAAGTCTATGATACAGGTTTACTCCCTCCTGTCTATTTCATAGGGAAGTTCTGAAGAGCAAAAGAAACTTTGGTAATAGAAATGCTTTGTGAATCACAAAATATTTTTAAATGAGGGAATTTTGGAAACTCTGGAAGTCTAGCAATATTAAAACTACATCATCATTTCCAGAAGTGGGTGGGGGGACAATGTTATCCAAGTGGTCCAAATCAATATATATTTATGTCCTTGTTGCAGGTATGGACAAGAATATATAACACGTACCCCACCCTCTAGTTTTTAAAAAGACTAATGACATGATACATACATATTTTTTCTACGATTTTTTTTTTCTCCTTTGGGAAGGGCTAGTATTATCAGTTACTGTCAGAAGCTTGTTGGTTTGTAAATACTTTACTGTTGTGTGCTGTATTTTTCACCTTGGCTGTCATAACTTCTTTTAAATGCATCAAAGATTTACCATGCATATGTCAAAATAGCTTATATTTTATATTTGGATGCAAAGAGCCTCAGTATTTCATTAACAAACAGTAAAGACTGAATAAAGTTTACCATAGTGGGCAGTCACACCAAGTAAGTCACCAAGTACCTCTTTGAAAACTGCTTATCCTATAAGCTCTGCAAAGAATACGAGATTCTAAATAATAGAATTCTAGAATCCAGTAAATGTGATCCAAAGCCATTAACTGGTGTTCCTGTATAGATCCATTCTGTATCTACTATGTAGCCCTGAAATAGTCACTTAACTTGTCTGTGCTTTTATCTTTTCCTATGTGAAATCATAATTTTCCAAATAACAATAAAATCACAAAGGTGTCTGGCCAACTGAAATATTCCTGTGCATTAGTATATGGATTCATTTATAAACACTTACAGAACAATGTCTTTGATGGATACTTCTAATTCGGACAGCCTCTTCTTCTAGTTCAATCAGTGGCTCCTCGAATTTTGCCAAAGCTATGGCATGTAGTACTTTCTTATCTAAAAGGGTCTGCTGCTCATGTCGTTGGGCTTCTTGAATATTATACAATTTTTTCTGACAATAAAGACCATGATGCACTTAGTTATTACCTAACCATTTACTGAGACCCTACATTGTGCTAGGCAATGATCTTTGCTGTTATTTGAAAATTAATAGATGCCATTATAAAAGGAAATGGGTAAAAATAAAGTATATTTAACAGCACACAGCTATTATTAAAAGAAATGAAATAAAAGATATCAAGAAAATTAAAATTCTTACATAAGTACTGCAGGACAATAAGGTTTGAATATATACAGAGAAAACATAGTGTTATACATGAAATGCTTGCAAAGTAAGGTCAAAGAACCAGTGAGCAGAGTTGTTGTTAAGTGCCATCCAGTCTGTTCTGACTCAGAGTGAAGCTGTATAGGGTTTCCAAGGAGGTGTTGGTGGGTTTGAACTGCTGGCTATTCATAAATTGTTAAACAAAAGAAAAAAAAACCAAAGCTGGGTGAAGTGTGGGATTATTGAGTAAATATGGCTAGAAATAAATCAGTAAATATGCTATAAACCCACTGCCACTGAATTTGTTCCAATTCATAGTAATTCTATAGGATAAAGAAGAGCTGTTCCTTAGCAAATCTTTACAGAAGCAGACAGCACTGTGTCTTTTTCCCAAAGAGAAACCATAGACCTTTTGGTTAGCAGCCCAGCATTCAACTCATTGCACCACCAGGTCTCCTTGTTCAAACACACAGGAGCAGAAAAAAACAAATTTCCTAACAGAAGTAATGACAAATACTTAATTTGCTTTGAAGAGGACTGAATTAGGTCAAATAATTTTTAAAACACTATTTTGTGCAGTTTTTTGTTTTGTTTTTCTCTTGACTTTACTTATAACACGAACTTGAAGTATGTGTGTGTTGTTGGTGTTGAGTGCTGTGAAATCAATCGTAATGCATAGTGGCCCCAGGTGACAGAGTAGAGTTGCCTCCGTTGGGTTTCCTAAGCTTCTTTCCAGAAGCAGGTCACCAGGTCATTCTCCCTGGAGACCACGGGAAGGAAAGACATTCTAGAGATGTCATGCCTGGGATCAGAAAAAAAAAGCAGTCTGTGTTTACACATAAAAATTAAGAAAATTAATTTTTCTAGGTATCATATTCTTTACTTTCAAGATCTTTATTTAAAAAATAGCTCATAGCATATTTTTTTTTCAGGGTTAAATAAAGAAATTCAAGTGCAAGACACTAAAAGTAAAGAAAACATAACATCATCACAAAGCAGGCTAAAGCGTTTAGACACTTAGGAATAAGATCCCCCTGCCCTTTTACTAGACTGGCAGAAATTCCCATTAAGCCACAAAATGAGATATGTGTATGGGAGGTCAGTTTCTTTATGCATGATCAGACACTGCTAGTTGTACACAGAGGGCAACTGTCATCAGCTAAGGAAAGAAAACTGCTGGCTTGCAAAGCAAGTAGTGAAAAGATGCCTCATTACAGGCAAATTTAAAATGCTAAGTAAAATGCAAATTAAAGGAAGAATAAAATTTTGAAACTAAACGAGTATTACCTGAATCAGTAATGCAGTAGTCACTTCATTCCGAATAAGTTTTTTCAAGTAATCGTCTCTGCCCTAAATATTATCAAATTTTTTAAAATGAGAGTTTAATTCACAGAAAATATTTTAAAGACAATTTCTAATACAATATATATTCTACGTATATTAGAATAGTAAAATATTCATTTACATTGGGCCGGTTCTGACACATAGTAACCCTGTATAGATTTTCAAGGAGCAGCTCACAGGTTTGAACCACAGACCTTTTGGTTAGCAGCTCAGTGTGTATTCTACAGAGCCATACCAGGAATCCAAGTATTATAAAATAGGGATGAAACAATCTGTTATTTGAGGCAAAGCATTTAAGGAATACAAGAAAAAGATAACCGAATTTATGTTCAACTCAGTTTGAACTTTATAGTCCTGAACAGAAAAAAAAAAGAAAAAAGCAGGGATCAAAAACTGGACAAAAATCTTTTCATTTCTGTTCATAAAATCTTTCAGTTTTTAAAATATTATTTTCCAGAACATACATATTCAATTTTGAATACAAGATAGATTTAATTCAAGTATGAAGTTTATAAACTATGATCAGATTCTCCATTTGGTTAAATTCATTCAATTATTTATAATCATCACTTGAGAGTTAATGAGTAAAAATATTGTTTAATATTTTTAATAATTATATGTTATATTATATAATAATTTTTAATCATTATAATAATCTTAAACTTATCAGAGCGGTTCTTTAAATCGCCACACTAAATCAGAATAGGCAGAAGTTCCAAAGTGCTTTCGGTTTTAGAATTATATCTCACGTCTCCTAAAGCCTTGATTTAGAGGATAGTTGGCTTGGGTTTAGGCCATCCTCTACATTTAAAACCACCCATCATCTGTCAGTTTGTCATACTGTGGTGGCTTGTGAGTCTCTGTGATTCTGAAAGCTATGCCACCACTACTTTAAATACCAGCTGGGTCAATCATGGTGGACAAGTTTCAGATGAGCTTCCAGACAAAGACAGACTAGGAAAAAGGAGTGACAAACTACTTCCGAATATTTAGTCACTGAAAACCTTATGAATAGCAGAGAAATATGGTCAGATACAGTGCTGTAAAATGAGCCCCTCAGGTTGGAAGTCACTCAAAATGCAACTGGGGAAGGGCTGCCTCCTCAAAGTAGAACTGACCCTGAAGACGTGAATGGAGTAAAGCCCATGGAAGAAAAGCCCGCAGGACCTTCATTTGCTGATGAGGCACAACTCAAAATGAAGAGAAACAGCTGTAAACATTCACTGAAAATCAGAACATGGAATGTACGAAGTATGAATCTAGGAAAATTGGAAGTTGTCCAAAATGAAATGGAATGCATAAGCATCGATATCTTAGGCATTAGTGAGCTGAAATGGACTGGTATTGGCCATTTTGAATCTGATGATCACATGGTTTACTATGTCAGGAATGACAAATTGAAGAGGAATGGTTTTGCATTAATTGTCAAAAAGAACATTTCCAGATCAGTCATGAGGTACAATGCTGTCTGTGATAAGATAATATTCATGCACCTACAAGAAAGCCCAGTTAATAACACTATTATTCAAATTTATGCACCAACCACTAAAGCCAGTGAGGATGAAATAGAAGAATTCTACCAACTTCAATCTGAAACTGATCAAACATACAATCAAATGTATTGATCATTACTGGTGATTGGGACAAAAGTTGGGAGCTAAGAGGAAGCATTAGTAGTTGGAAAACAAGGCCTTGGTGATAGAAATGATGCTGGAGAATGCATGATAGAATTCTGAAAAACCAATGATTTGTTCATTTCAAATACCTTCTTTAGAAAGTATAAGAGATGGCTATATACATGGACCTCACCAGAAGGAATACATAGAAATCAAATTGACTACATTTGTGGAAAGAGAAGATGGAAAATTCCATATCATAAGTGAAAACAAGGCCAGGGGCAGACTGTGGAACAGACCATCAATTACTCATATGCAAATTCAAA
>NW_006408533.1:14094284-14095266 GCF_000296735.1 Chrysochloris asiatica
ACGCTACCAGAGCTCCTTTCAAAGGTAGCATATGATAAAGAACCCCTGGTACTGAAGGAAGAAGTCCAAGCTACACTGAAGGCATTGGTGAAAAACAAGGCTCCAGAAATGGAAATATAAACTGAAAGCTTTCAACAAACTGAAGAAACACTGGAGGCACTCCGTCACTGATGCCAAGAAATTTGGAAGACAGCTACCTGGCCAACTGAATGGAAGAGATACGTATTTTTTGGCCGTTGCAATGAAAAGTGACGCAACAGAATTTAGAAATCATTAAATATCATTAATATCATATGCAAGTAAAATTTTGGTGACCATAATTCAAAAATGGTTGCAACAGTATATAGACAGAAAACTAACTGGCAGAAACACAAGTCAGATTCAGAAAATAATGTGGAATTATGGATATCATTGCTGATATCAGATAGATCTTGACTGAAATCAGAGAATACATGAAAGATGTTTACTTTTGCCTTATTGACTATGAAAAGGTTTTCAACTGTGTAGATCATAACAAGCTATGTATAACATTTTGAAGAACGTGTTTTCCAGAACACTTGATTGTATTCATGAGGAACCTATATACAGTCCTTAAATAGAACAAGAGGATAATGAATGGTTTGAAGTCAGGAAAGGTTTGTGCCAGCCTTATAGTCTTTCATACTACTTATTCAATTTGTATGCTGAGCAAAATAATATAAGAAGCTGGATTATATGAAGAAGAGTATGACTTCAGGTTTGGGGGAATACTCACTAGCAACCTGTGATATGCACATAATACAACCCCACTTGATAAAAGTGAAAAGGACTTAAAATACTGATGAAGATCAAAGACCACAGACTTCAGTATGGATTGCACCTCAATATAAAGAAAACAAAATCCTCACAACTGGTCCAATAAAAAACATTATGATAAATGGAGAAAAGATTGAAGTCAAAAATTTCATTTTGCTGGATCCACAATCAGCACTCATTGAAGCAG
>NW_006408533.1:14095366-14100911 GCF_000296735.1 Chrysochloris asiatica
GCTATGGACAACATTGCGAAGTATGAGTATTCCAGAACACTTAATTGTGCTCATGAGGGATCTGTACCTGGACCAAGAGGCAGTTGTTTGAACAGAACATGGGAACACTGAATCGCTTAAAATTAAGGAAGGCGTGCAACACGGTTGTAATTGTTTCACCATACTTATTCAACCTATATGCTGAGCAAGTAATACGAGAAGCTGGGTTCTAAGAAGAAAAACATGGCATCAAGATTGGAGGAAGACACATTAACAACCTGTGATATGCAGGTGATACAACCTTGCTTGCTGAATGTGAAGAGGATTTAAAACATTCACTAATGATGTTCAAAGAGCACAGCCTTCAGTATGGATTACATCTCAATGTAAAGAAAACAAAAATCATCACCACTGGAGCAATAAACAACATTCTTATCAAAGGAAAAAACATTGAACTTGTCAAGGACTTCATTCTTCTTGGATCAACTATCAACACTCACGGAAGCAGCAGTCAAGAAATCAAACAACGTATTGCATTAGGCAAATATGCTGCACAAGACCTTTTTAAAGTTTTGAAGAGCAAAGATGTCAGCTTGAGGACTAAGGTGGGCCTGACACAAACCATGGTATTTTCAATAACCTCATATGCATGTGAAAGCTGGACAGTGAATAAGGAAAACCAAAGAAAAATGTACCAAAACCACTGCAAACCTACTGCCACTGAGTCACCTATAACTAACAGAGAACCTATATAGGATTTCTGAAGCTGTAAATCTTTACAGGAGCTGACAACTTCATGTTTCTCCCGTGAAGTGGCTGGTGGGTAAGAACTGAGGACCTTCCAGTTAACAGCCTGCCACCTAACCCACAGCAACAACAAGGCTCCCTGGGAAAATGCAGACATGATAAACTTCCTAAGAGAACTACTTAGCTGCTAAGGCTTTTAAGACACCCAACAATGCATGGAAGGCTCATGTGGAGCAAACTCTGATAGCCAAAAAATATTAGCTTTTGAGATGGAACCTCTGAGGGAGAAAATTGTCTTTCTAGCCACTGTTAAAATTGTGTCTAAAGCCTGCTCTGTGCAGAGTTTAATGGGGTTTTTTTTGTTTTTAAAGATGTGCACTTGCTATCAATTCCTGTGGAAAGGAGAAAGGATGCAGGGTTTGGGCAGAGGTGAGCTCCACCTGCAATGCAAACTCAGTAGCTACCTCAGTCAACCCCACAGTGGTGCTGAGCTTCAAATATGTTCCAGGTAGGACCGAGGTGGCAAGACTAAATGTCTACACCTATCAATCACTTGTGTGAGTTGACCCTGGAAGGGGAATGGGCTTCAATAAAAGGCCTTAGATGAGGCATCTCTTAAGGAGAATCTAGCTAGCTATAGCCACCAGACATGGCCCCCTAAATGATAACACCACTATTATTATTACTCATGGTTGTTGTTTTTGTTAAGTGCTGTTGAGTCAATTCTGACTCATAGCAACCCTCTATAAGGTTTCTGAGTAGCAGTTAGTGGGCTTGAACCACTGACCTTTCAGTTACCAGTCCATTGCTTATCCTACAGTGCCACACCGGAACTCCAGTACTCATGACAATGACGGTCAACATATATTACATGCTTACTCTGCAGAACTGTCTTGTATTAATGTCACAATGAAAACTATGAAATTGTCATTATTGTTCCCTTTCACATGTGGAAAAACAGACACAGAGGTTACATAAATTTCCTAAACACACCTGATGGAACCAGGATACAAATACAACGTACTGAGAGCCCAGGGACTTCATGCTATTAGTTTAGCATCTCAATGCCCCTAGCTCCCAAGACCCTTTAATGTAAATAAGGATATTTCCTAAGGAGCCTGCTGACTCTCATGTGCCCCTCTCCTTGCATAGCCCACCTGTTTGTACATGAGTCAGTTGGGATACCTCTTGTAATATTCTAACTCTGCAGCCTACAGCAGAGGTTGAGGACCAGATGGAGACTGTATTAAAAAAGTATCAATCTACCAGTGATGCCATGCAAGGTTGACTCTGAAACGGATGTTACTGGAAAAAACTGGGAAGATACTTCTTTTAATGGAAGATGCCACATGAGTCAGAAAGCTGCTGGGAATAGGATCAGGACTCAATGGACACAGATTAACATGAGAATGAGTGTGGTCTGCTTGGTGACATAATGTATGCACCATCATGAAAAGCCTTAGAGAATGTAGAATGATAAAGAGCCATAGTGGGTGTCAAAACGTTCCTGATTAATAAGTGACATTTTGAGAATATGTAAATCCCAGGCACATTGTTAGCATGCTTTATAGGAGTATGTACAAGTAAACTTTAAAGAATGCCACAATCACTGTTTCTGGGTAGTGTAAATGGCCAATATGCTAGACTGCTAACCAAAAGATTTGAAGTTCAAGTCTATGAAGAAAGCCTTGTTAAATTGCTTCTGAAAAATCGACCATGGAAAACTTTATGGAGAACACTTCTTTTCTAACACACAAGGGGTCACCGTGAGTCAGAAGTTGTTTGATTGCACAGTTTTGGGTTTTTTTTTTCTATGTTCCATGAAACTTGTGACTATTGAAACTGTCAAAGAAAAACACACTTCAGCCCTGCACTTCTTGCGGTGAATATGGTGTGGTGTTAAGTAAGCATTGTTTGTGTGCACAGGTATACACGTGAGATCCATTTAGTGATATAGTTGCTATTAGTCACATTCAAAGATGAGAAAGCTCACATCAAGAAGGCCATGCAGTGGGACACATGATTCATAGTCAAAACATTCTGAGCATTCTGGACGACCCAGTTTTTCTGTGACACACATGGGATAGACCTGAATCAGAGTGCATGCAACGGCAACTGGTTTTACTGAAATCCAAAACAAAACCATAATTCCATATTGTGGAAAATTCTGCAAAGTAATGGGCCTGGACTCTAAAAATGCCAATGTAATAAAAGACAAGTAAAAATCAATGCAAGGAAGGAACTTCAAGATTAATTAAAGTAGACTCAAAACATGTAACAGATAAATGGAGTATGTGATTACACACACTGACACATGAATTAGAGGAGTTTGCATATCTTTACCACTCATCTACTGATTGCCTCTCAGCTTCAAAATCACTTTTTTTTTCCCCCCACAGTGGTTTTGCTACTGGAGCTGGATCCAGTAAACTGTGCTCTGTTGTCAGTTGAAGTAAAGTTGTTGTTGTGTTTAAGTGCTGTCGAGTCAGTTCTGACCCATAATGACCCTGTATAGAGTTGCCAAGGAGCAGCTGGTGAGCTTGAACCACCGACTTTGCAGTTCAGAGGACTTTGCAGTCTGCCACATTAGCCCACAGCACCACACCAGGTACGCTTTATTAATAAAGGGCATGGAGAGGCATGAAGGTCCTACCTAACAAGAGAGGAGGGCTCACAGTGGTTGTTCTGATGGCTTGGTTGTCTCACTGTCCCCAGCAGGCTCGGGGGAAATCAATGGTATTCGCCTACCAGTGAGTTTCTCAAACCAAAAACTCCCCTCCTCCTCCATCATAAATGCCTATATGCGGCCTCCAGCAATGCGTGTATCTCCACTCTCCCTTGAGACACAGCACACTCTCACCAACAAAGCCAGTTTTGTTCCTTCTTTGGATATTTTTCCTCAGCCCTAGAGAAAGTGACTTTCCTCCTAATTTGCTACACCTACAACCTTTAAGTTGAAGTCTTGGTGTAGCACTGTGGGTTATTGTGCTGGACTGCAAAGTCATTTGAACCACAAGGTCAGCAGTTCAAGCTCACCAACCGTTCCTGGGAAACCCTATACAGGTTTGCTATGGATTGGAACTGGCTAGGCAGGGCGTAACAACAACAACAATCTTTAAGGGGTCTTGGTGTGGCCATGTAGTATAAGCACTGAGCTGAAAGGTCAGTTTGGAAGGAAACCACAAGGAAAGGTGGGTAAACCTTAAATAGAAACAGATCTAAGCTCACAGTCAGGGAAATCGTGTTCCTCTGGTTTTCACTGACAGAAGAGGCACCAGGAAATACGTGAAGAAATCACACTACTTAAGATATGAGGGCAGAAAGAAAAGAGACTTTAAAATAGTCACAATTAAAGAGCAAACATTTCGGAATTATGAAAGGTCAATTTGTACTAATCCTCGGAAAGCCAACACAAGGTCACTAGGAATCAGAAGGGACTCAACAACAAAAATAATCTTGAAAGCCAATCCCACTACCATCCGGCGGACTCCAACGCACGGCAACCCCACAGGACAGAGGAGAACTCCCCCATTGGTTTCCAAGTCTGTCAATCATTAAGGAAGAAGCAGACTGCCATGTGAAGTGACTGGTGGGTCTGAACTGCTTGCCCGAAGGTTAGCATTCAAATCCTTAACTGGTCTGTCACCAGAACTCCATAACCTTAGAGCCAGCCAACCAAATCCACTAGCATCGAGTTCACCCTGACTCCTAGTGACGGTTAATCTTTATGGGAGCATACAGTCTCAACTTTCCCCTCCAGTCAGCTGCTGAGTTTGAATCACTGACCTTGCTGTTAGTAGTCCAATGCTAACCCACCGCAGAGCCAGGGTTCTTTCATCTTTAGAGCAGGGGTGAGCAATTTTCTTCTTAAAGGACCAGATACTAAATATTTTCAGCTTTGCAGGTCATACGATCTCTGTCACAACTATTAAATTCTGGTTTTGACGAAAACGGATCAAAAAGATCAACATAATACTTTGCAGAGCTTGGGAGAAGTCTAGGGAAAGGAGGTAACAGCATCTCAGATGGTGTAAAACTCCACGAGAAAATATGGTCACCTTTGACATGCGGCCTGGTTTTACCAGCCAGAGCCAGCAGGTGGCAGCAAAGAGCCGTCCTACTGGAAGATACCGCTGCATTCGGACAAAAGACAGCACAAAAGTAGAGCATGGAACAATCAATGCCCTGTGTCCTGAAAGCCACGTTTAAAAGAGGAAAGGTGGGCAAAAACGAAATAGAAACAGATCTAAGTTCACATTCAGGGAGACCGCATCCGTTTGGTGCACACTGACAGAAGAAGCACTACGAACAGTTTGAAGAAATCACATTATTTAAGGTCTGAGAGCAGAAAGAAGAGACTTTAAAATAGTCACAATAATAATAATAATAATAAAAGCTAATTATGCAAGTAAACGTAGGTTAGGTTGATTTAGTAAACAGGCTGTTCTCTGGCAATGCATTATTAGGCACTTTGGGATGGCAAGGACCTTAGTCCAGGTTGCAGCCAAGCATGCTTCTATTTCAAAGTAAATACCACAACGTCTTTTTATCTTTATATTTTTATGATAGTATACATATGTGTGTGTGTTGTTTTAAGTGTAGTAGAGATGGTTCTGACTTACAACAACTCTGTATAGGGTTTCCGAGGAGTAGCTGATGAGTTTGAACCACCAAATCTTGCGGTGTGGCACTGTAGGGTAGGCACTGGACAGCAAGGCCATTTGAATGGCAAGATACGCGGTTCAAACTTAACAGCCACTCCTTGGAAACTCTATGAGTTGGAAACAACTCTAGAGCACTTAACATGACATATATATAT
>NW_006408533.1:14105336-14124477 GCF_000296735.1 Chrysochloris asiatica
AGTGAGGATGGCACAGGACCGGGCAGTGTTTCATTCTGTTGTGCATAAAGTTACTATGAGTCAGTACAGACCTGATGGTACCTAACAACAACAACGAAGTCTTTCTATGTTTGGCTTCTTTCGGTAGCATGCTGCTTTTGAAATTAATCAGCACTGTTGCATATTATTATTATTATTTTGTTCTTGCTATAAGTAAGTGGAGTCCTAGTGTGGCACTGCGGGCTAATGCACTCAACTGCAAGGTTAGTTTGAACTTCAAGGTCAGTGGTTCAAGCTCACCAGCTGCTCCTCAGAAACCCTATACAAGGTTGCAATGAGTTGGAAATGACTCAATGGCACTTAACAACAGCAACAATAAATAAACAGTGATTCATTATGGCTTTCATTTGGATTTTGCCAATATCTAGTGATAGTGAGCATTTTTTCATGTGCATATTGGGCATTCCATATCTTCTTCTATGTAGTGGCTTTTCAAATATTTTGTCCATTGTCTATAGTTTTATTTTTCCTGTTATTATTCACTTGTAGGATTCTAGATGCAAATTTCTATCAGATAAATCTTTGTATTTTCTTTCATCCTGTGGTTTCTTTTTTTAAAAAATTAATGTCCCATGTCTTTTGTAACCTGTTCAGAATTTTCTTCTATATTTCCTTCTAGAAATTGAATAGTTTTATCTCTTCCATTTAGTTACATGATATATTTCAAGTTACTATTTGTATGTGCTGTGAGTTGAGAGTAAATGCTCTTTTTTTTTTAACTTCAGAAAAGAGATACTATCCTTTCTCCATAAAACTTCATTTGCACCTTGAGCAATTGTATGTAGGTCTATTTCTGGACTCTGTAATCTGTTTATTGATGGGTAAGTCTATTTTTACATTGAAACCAAAAGGCTTTAATTACTGTTGCATTCATTATATTAAGACTGAAAATTGTGTAAATGCTAGCTCTTCAAATTTGTGTTTTGCTTGGTTGGTTTTTAAAACTATTTTTACTGTCCCAAGATTCTTGCTTTTCATATTCAAATTTTAAAATCAGCTTGACAATTTAATCATGACATTTCTCAAGGATTTTAATTGGGACTGCATTTCATTTATAAATCAATTTGGGAACAGTTGTAAGATAACAATAGGGAGTCTACTAAAATATCAAGTCTTTCCATTTACTTAAAATCTTCTTTATTTCCTTAAGCAATGGTTCGTATTTCTATTGGGTTGTTGTTGTTAGATGCCACCGTTCAGTGCCAACTCATAGGGGCCCTAGGTACAACAGAATGAAACACTACTCCGTCCAGCAGCAGCATCACATGCTCTGCTATGTTGGGGCCCGTTGTTGAGATCAGTGTGCCAATCCATATTGCTGAGAGTCTTCCCCTTTTTTACTGACCCTCTAATTTATTAAGCATGATGTCCTTCTCCAGGGACAGGTCTCTCCTGGTAACATGTCCAAACTACATGAGAAAAAGCCTCTCCATACTCACTTCTAAGGGACCTTCCATTTTTGTACTTCTTCCAAGACAGACTTGTACATTCCTCTGGCAGTGCATGGCATATTCAATATTCTTTACCGTAATTCAGAGGTATCAATTCTTCTCCAATCTTTCTTAATCATTGACCAGCTTTCATATGCATATAAGGCAATTAAAAGTACCATTGCTTGGGTCAGGTACACTTTAGTCTTCAAAGTGACATCTTTGCTTTCTACTATTTTAAATAGGTATTTTGCAGCAGATGTTCCCAATGCAATATAGTCTTTGATTTTTTTTTTTTTTATTATTGTGGTTGAGTGAAGGTTTACAGACAAGATCTTCAGTCTTGCATTCAACAAATAATGGTGCACTTTGTTTCATCTCAATGATTGGAATCCCCTCCATGGAACAGCAGTCTTCTGTTTCTTGGTGGTGACTTCCATCCACCTTCCCTTCCACCCACCTTCCCATCCCTGCTCACCACTGTCCTTAGGTACATGTTGCCCCTTTGATTTTGAATGATTGACTATTCCATCATTCACAATGAGCACATCTTACTAGTTTTGTTGTTCCCCTATATGCCTATCTGCTTTAATCCATTGACGTTCAATGTAATTATCAACAGCTATGAGTTGAATGCAGTCTATTTTGCTGTTTGATTTTTTGTGTGGTGCTGCTGGTTTCTTCTGCATGCTTTTCTGTGCTAAGTTCATTTTCTGTGTGCTTTGTCTTTTCAGTTTCTTTGAGATTATCCTGTACTTTATTGATTTCTTCTCCAGTTTAAAACAGTCTGTTTTAACTTGAAATCTACCTGACCTCCTCAATACCTGGAAATTTGTAACTATACATTTCCCTCCCTTTGCTATGTAGTTGTCCTGATCGTAGACCGACATCTCAGATTCCCTATTTTCAGTCTGTAGTTTTGTTCTACTCTGGACACTTCTATGTTGTTGTTGTTAAGTGCCCTCAAGTCAGTACCAACTCATAGCAACCTTGTATAGGGTTTCCAAGGAGCAGCTGGTGGGTTGGTTCTACCACCCTTCTGGTTTGCATTCCAGTGATGAACCTACAGTGCCAACCAGGAGTCCAGACACTTCCATATGTGGACTGACTTCTGGATGGTGTTGCCCTGTACATCAGTCTCTAATTGGTGTCTGCTCTTGTTGTTTCTCAGTCCAAAGAGCCACTTTAGTATCTTTTGGAGCATTTACGTGGCTTTTAAAAAGTCCTTTAATTTCTGTTTATCCTGAAATGTAATAATTTTCACCTTTATATTTGATGGATGGCTTTGCTGAGTATATGATTCTTTGTGGACAGTTTTTCTGTTTCAGAGTTTTGTATATATCTCCCCATTAACTTTTTGCCTTCATGGCTTCAGCTGAGAAATCAAAGCTTAATCTTATTAGTTTTCCTTTGTAGGCAACATTTCGTTTTTTCCCAAGCTGCTTTCGGGATTCTTCCCTTGTCTTTGATTTTGGAGAGTTTCATTATGATATGTCTTGGTGTTTTTTATTCTAGGGTCTATCCTGCTTGGAGTTTGTTCAGCTTCTTGAATGCTTATGTTCTCGTCTTTCGTGATATTACAGAAACTTTGTTCCAGCAGCTCTCTGATGATTTTTTCTGTGGTTTTCTTTGTCTCTTCCTGTTCTGGAATTCCACTCACTTGTAGGTTATTACTATTCATGTTGTCACACATGAATCTTAGGCTCTTTTTGCATGTTTTCATTGTTTTTTCTGATTGTTCTTCTAACTTGCTAGTATTAAAAAAATTACCTTCCATTTTACTAATTCTGTCATCCATTTATGCAAATCTACCCCTTTGCCTTTTCAGTGTATTTTCTTTTTGTGATATCTTAGTATTAATCATTTGGATTTCTGTTTGCAGGCATTGCATTGTTTCCTACAGCTTATTTATTTTGTTTGATTTTTTTCCTGTAGCACTTTTCTGAATTCTTCCTTGTTTTCTTTGAACTTTTTATCAATAGTTTGAAGAAACTCAAGCATGAATACTTTTTCAGGTAGTTCCAGTACCTCTTTTTCCTCAGAAACATTTTCTAGCTCTACCTCTTTGTTGTGTGTTTGAGCTACTATGTATTGTTTCTTTATGTGAACAGAGATTATCTGTTGTTTCTGAGTGATTGTGCTATCATTGGATTTGTATTAAGTTGATGAGTATATGTTGGTGCATTCTTAGGCACTCACCAACTGCCTTCTGGTGGGCTTGTTCAAGAGATGCACTTGTGCACCATTCACTGGTGTTTGTGAAGTTCAGTTCTGGATGATTTTAGTTGACATTTGTTGTTGTATTGCCCAATTGGTGGGAGTTAAGGAAGTTGCAGCTGTGGTTGGGCTGTATAGCCACAGTTGCTGTCTCATGTCAGGTGAGGCAAGAAGAGAAAACACTTCCACAAGAGAAAAGGAGGACAAAGAATAAAACTGCAAACAGAAAAAGTGGGGGTGGGGAGGGGAGGGAAACAATATAAAAATAGTAAATCATCCAGGAAACAACAGCAGAAAATTAAGCATAATTCTGTAGTGCCACCTTATGGACTCTTGCCTTCACAACTGCCTGAGAAATTTCAAGATGGTCCCACTGTGCCTATCTGATCTATCACCAGTCTTTTTCTTTTTCTTCTCCCTTTTCCTTGTCCCCAAAAGTCCACTGCTTGTCGGACAGAGCTACTGCTCTCACAGAAAAAAGTGGTAAAAATAGAGAAAACAAAAGGACAATGCCAAAAAAGGAGAGTTGATCATGTGGCACTGCAGAATAACCACTCGACCACTAGCCACAAGGTCTCTCCTCGGAAACTCTAAATAGGGTTGCTACAGATCAGAACAGACTCAAAGATATTTAACAACACCAATTCTCAGTTGGAGGAAAAAACGCCTCCCTCTTTATCATCAAGAGGAGGGCCAATATTTCCACAAGGTCTTTGTCCAGGAACTAAATGAGAAAGAACTGCTTGGCTGTATAGAATGCATTTGACAGGGAGCAAGTACCACCTAATAAGGCCGGAAATTGTAGAATTAGGTGTCATTGCTGAGAAACCTTGCACAACTGATGCAGAAAATGGTTATGCCTCACAGAGGAGCCTTTGGACCCACACCACATGAACCTTGTTAATACAGATTTTTATGGCTGGAAGACTGCCCACCCTACTGTCGGCCTCATGACAACACAGGCAAACTGTCAATCGAAAACATCAGCTGGGGCCAAAGATCTCCTCTGTGAGCTGGGGATGTGGCTATGGAGTGACCTTGTCAGATAGTAAATGTTCTGAAGTCTGATCATTTAAGAAGCTTGAGTCCTGAGTCAAAATCATTGTGTTTCAGAATTACTCCTGACAAACAATTCAAGACTGATTGCGACTAGGTTTCCAGTTCATACATGTACAGGTTTAATACAAACAAAACATGTTTCTGCAATTAGTGTGGATGGCTGCAGACAAGTTTTCTCAGTAGTATACTTGTCTTAGTCTTGTTAGGGTACTTTAGGAAAAAGAAGAAAAAAAAAAGGATACTAAAATAAAAGTGTTATGTGAAGATCGGGTATCTGATTTTTCCATAATTTTTTTTTTAGGCAAGACAAAACATAATGGGGGGTAAATCTTGTACTATCTACTCAAAATGGGGGCTTTGAAGGAGATCTACTCAGCCAGTTAAATTCAAGGCAGTAAGGGCAACTCAGATGGTTACAGCAACTGGTTTTGGAGACTCCAAAGGATTCATCTTGATAGATTCTCTTGAAGGACACAGGACAACCACAAGGCCTTATTAGAAATTTTAAGACAATTGAAAACTGTATTGGTGAGAAGGCACCCAGACGTTTGCACCAAGGAATTTTTTTGTTTTTGTCATGAAATGCACCTGCTCATTCTTCAAGGAAATGAAGAGCTGCCCTATAAGAATTTCCTTTTAGAGCCCTGATTTTGCCCTTTAAGATTTCTTTTTGTTCTCAAAACACAAATAACATTTCAAAGGAGTAAGATTTGTGTCCTTTGAGAAGATGCAAACTGCAATTTTGATGTGGTGTAAATGGAAAAGTATGGAATTCTTCAGGGCAGAGTTAAAGAGACAGAAACATCACCTTCAAAAGTGTATGTTGATCTTGTTATCGTTAAGTGCCATTGAGTCGATCCCGACCCATAGGGACCCTGTATAGGGTTTCCAAGGAGCAGCTGGTGAGTTTGAACCACTGACCTTGCAGTTCAAATGGCTTTGGAGTCTGGCACATTAACCCACAGCACCACACCAGGACTCTCAGAAGTGTATAGTCGACTACAATTCGTCTTCCCACTTGAAGATCAGCAACACAACTTTCCCCAGTTGTCTAAGGTAAAAGTGACTAGCGCGGCAATTAATATGTTTTGTTTTCCAGACAGATAGATGTCTAGTCTACACTTTCAACAGAAACTCAAATTTGAATAATATCAATGGCATCCTCCTCGCTGGACCTGGCCAAGATATTGTCTCACAGGCCAACACAACAGAGAATTAAACCCATGCTGAAGGGGCTGGCAATCGACCTACATAAGGTACAAGGCTCGTCCCTCTCTGTTAAATTTTGAGGCTACATTTGGAAGCAAGCTATTCTCAGTCTAGTAAAAACATTGCCAGAGATCCTACCTCCCACATCAGTAACCCCTGTTGTGTTACTCAGTACGTAAAGGTAAGCATGAATTTATTTGTGCTTACATATTAATCTGTAATGAGCAATTTCACATTTTTTACTACATCAAAGATTCTGCTCCTAGTTATGACTGGCATTTGCCCCACAGCACCTTCCTACAGAATCAAAGCCTCTTTTCAGATTTACAATCCCTGACAGGCACGGCTGATCCAATAAGCAACATTAGCATGGACTGACTTGTGCTTATTAACTAATCTTTAGTGAACAGCTTCACATATTTTTCACCACATCATGTGAAATTACAAAATTGTTCACTACAAATTAGTAAGAAAACACAGTCAGCCCAAGTGTACCTTGTTATTGGGTAACCTGCCCTTCTTGGTAACAGACGCCCAAAACTTGGTAGGATCTGCTTTCAGCCCAGATCCATTTGATGCCAGCAATAATATAACTCATTCCACATCCTCAATTGAATTCAGCTTGAACCTCTGGCAGTTCCCTATCAATGTACTATTACAGACGTTTTTGAACTATCTTCAGCAAAGTTTTACTTGCATGCAATATTAATGATACTGTCTAACGATTTCTGCATTCCCTTGGGTCACCTTTCATTGGAATGGACACACATATGGATTTCTTCCAATCAGTTGGTCAGGTAGCTGTCTTCCAAATAACTTGACATAGATGAGAGAGTGGCTCCAGTGCCGCATCAATTTGTTGAAAGATTTCAATTTGCATTCCACCAACGAGATGGATTGGCCAACTGGTAGCATTGATGGACTCATGCGTGGCAACAGTAGTGAGGTTGGCCCAGGATCGGGCAGTGTTTCATTCTGCTGTGCAAAAGGTCACTATGAGTCAGTACCGACTCGATGGTACCTAACAACAACAGTTCCTGGCGTGGTGTTCTTTGCCAATGTCTTCAGTACACCTTCTATTACTTCTTTCAGTATCATTGGCTCTTGATTATGTGCTACCTCCTGAAATGGTTGAACATGGACCACTTATTTTTGGTACATTGACTCTGTATTCCATCCATCTTTCTTTTTAAAGCTTTTGTTGTGAATTGAGTGATAGTTTACATAGGAGAACATTGGTTTTGCACTCATCCTGTCATATTTTGTTTAACTGCAGTGATTACAATCTCCTCCATACATCATCATTTAACAATATTTGATTCTATTCCCTCTGTTTTTGTTTGTTTGTTTATTATTTTTTAATGTACAGAAAAACATTCAGGAATAGAAAATCATTTAAATAACCAAAAGGCACATTCTGCAAGTCTGCCAGCACATAGCCTTTCTCTTTCCATGAGTCTAGAGTCCTCAGCTGTTCTATCTCTCCATGCGATCATCTCTGCCTTCATCTCTGGTGTCACTGCTTCTCTGGTTAGGGTCTCACATTCTGCTCATGCTCTTCTCCTTTGATGGTCCTAGCGTCCACTGTTTCTGGACTGTAAGATTAACTGCTCTCCCCTTTATGTTATAAAACTTCTACCTTTAAAGTTGTGATAATTGTAATTAGTCATTTTAAAAATTACTCACTATTGAATCGAAAGAATCCTATCCCCCATCTCCTTTTACCAGACCCATCTAGATAAGATGAAAACTATTCAGTGGGGTTCTACTACTCCACACACTGTGAAACTAAACTCCCTCTTGAAAACTTGTGAGCCAGCCACTTCGTGCCTTTATAGTCCCCACCCCATTTTAGGTAGTCAATGTCTATCAACCCTGTATACCAAGAGGATAAGCTTGATCCTTGATGTGAAGTCTCCTTCCCTCTCAGTTGGTGTTTTGAGTTACTACGTCTGTAAATATAGGTCAAGGTCATCAAATTGTAGCAATTTATACTTGCTTTCTTTATCAAATTTCTTTATGTTCCTCTAGTTGAGCTCTGGTCACCAAGCCATCAAAGTCAAATGGGTACTATCTGAAAGTTTGGGTGTTCCTTTGGGTCTCTCCCCTGTTTCGTATTCCTTTTTTTTTCTTTTCTTTTTTTTTTTTTTTAATGCTTTCTGCATCATTCAATGTTTTTCCACAGAACTCATCAATATTGCAAGTCAAGGCTTGGATTTTTTTTCAGTTCTCTCAGTATAAGAAATGCTGACCATGTTCTTTCCTTTTGGTTTTCTAACTCCAGATCTTTGTACATTTTGTTATAATATTTGACTTTGCCTTCTCAGGCTGCCCTTTGAAATTTTCTATTCAGCTTTTTTACCTCCTCATTTTTTCCCCATTTTCTGTAGCATCTCTACACTGGTGAGAAAGTTTCAGAGTCTCTTCTGACATCCATTTTGATCCCGTTCTTCTTTCTGGGCTTTTAATGACCTTTTGCTTTCTTCCTCTATGATGTTCTTGATGTCATCCCACAACTCTTCTATTCTTCTCTAATTAGTGTCTAATGCATCAAATCTCTTCTTGAGAGTTCTCTAAATTCAGGTGGGATATATTCAAGATGACTTTTTTCCCCCTTTAGCTTCAAACTGAACTTGCATTATGAATAATTGATGGGCAGTTCCATAATAAGTCCCTGGCCTTGTTTTCAGGGATGATTTGTAGCATTTCCATCATCTCTTTCCACAGATGTAGTCAGTTTGATTTCCATGTGTGCCATCTAGTGAGGTTCATGTGTACAGTTGCCTTTTATTTTGTTTAAAACTCATATTTGCAATAAACAAATCATTGGTCTTGCAAAATTCTATCATGCAGTCTCCAGCATCATTTCTGTCACCAAGGTCGTATTTTCCAACTACTGATCCATCCTCTTTGTTTCCAACTTTGCATTCCAATTGCCAGTGATTATCATTACATCTTAGTTTCATATTTGATCAATTTCAGACTGAAGAATATAGTGTAAGTCTTCAATTTCATCATCAATGAATTTAGTGATTGGTACATAAATTTGAATAATTTTATTAAGTTGTCTTTGTTGTAGACATATGAATATTATCCAATCATAGTCAGACAGAGATTTATTTCAAGATAGATCATGAAATGTTCTTTTTTGATGATAAATGTGATGCCATTTCTCTTCAAATTGTCATTCCAGGCATAGTCAACCATGTGAATATCAGATTCAATATGGCCAATATCAGTGACTGTGTATTCCTTCAGCTCAGCTAGGATAGTGATGTTTATACATTCTATTTCATTTTTGGCAACTTCCAATTTTCCTAGATTCATACTTACTACATTCCATGTTCCAATTATTAATGGATGTTTACAGCTGTTTCTCCTCGTTTTGAGTTGCACCACATCAGCAAAAAGAAAGTCCCCAAAACTTTGCTCCCTTCATGACATCACGGTCAACTGAACTTTGAAGAGGCAGCTCTTCCCCAGTCATATTTTGAATGCCTTCCAAGCTAAAGGATTCATTTTCTGGCACTATATATAACAATATTCTGGTGATTTTATAATGTTTCAATATTCAATAGTCTGGTTCTACCTGAGAGTGTTCCACTGGTATTAATAAGGTTTTAAGTGGCTCAATATTCAGAAAGAATCTGTGTCTCCTCTTTCCTGTCTGGTTTCGTCTGGAAGCTCATATGAAACTTATCCAGCAGGTAGGTGACCCTGCTGGTATTTAAAACACAGGCGGCATAACTTTCAGAATCACAGCAACACACAAGCCACAACAGTACAGCAAACTGACAGGTAAGTGATGGATGGAAGCAATTTGGTTTGAAGAATTCAATGTAGTTTGTGACATCTATGGGAAAACATGTGAATGATACCCAGGATATCCTGTGAATGGAAATAATACTACACATTATGAAGTGACCCTATAAATCAATGATGATATCTTTACTTATTCTCTAAATGACATTGGTAGATTAATTATTAGTCACAGGGCAATACATATCAGTTTTTTAAATTATATACAACACTATAGGGTTATATGTAAAAACAAAAATAAATATGAAGCGGCACCCTGGTGGCACAATGATTAAGCACTTAGTTGCTAACCAAAAGGTCAGCAGTTGGATCCCAACAGCTGCTCCATGGGAGAAAGATGTGTCAGTTAGCTTCTGTGAAGATTTAGAGCCTTAGAAACACGATGGGGCAAGTCTATCTTGTCTTATAGGGTTGCTGTGAGTCAGAATAAACTCACCATGGTAGTGGGTTTTTGGAAATCATGTTTCATATATATACATACATATATATATTTTTTAATGTTAAGTTTTACTACACACAATTTGTACCTTACTCTATAACACATAAGAATTGGTGAATCGATTGAATACTCATTGGGAGAAACATAAGTGTGTTATATCAGATAAATTGAACAACTGGGCTAAAGTGAGGAAAACTCAATCTGTCCATTCTCAAACATTTATTGGTAGACAATGCACATGTAATAAATGTAAATAGCCCAAGGGAAAGTCTCTGCTGAAGTTCATGATAGACAGATCTAGCACATAGTATACAAATTATAGTATATATTTTCCAGTCAATTATATAACCATAAATCTTTAATATGAATATTTCAAAGATTGGAAATGTGTGATGGATGAAATCAGTCTGTTAAAATAGTTCTGCACATATAGCAAAATGGGCTGAATTTCCATGTCTCCATGCAAAAACAGTTGACAGTGGCTATTAATCTTATGTATCAGGACTGGTTAGGATCATGTGAGCAGTTGTTTCTACTACATTGTGGTCTATAAATTGCTTGGTGCTGTGAAAGCCAGTAATTTCCAAATCTAATGTAGATCTTACTTAACATAGAGTCCAAGGGCCCTTCTTACCATTTTCTTTTCCTACCGTATGCAAAAACTTGTAATTACTGTGTGTCATTGAATTTGATTCAGACTTAGAACAGTCCCATAATATAGAGTAGAACTGCTCCACTGGGTTTCCGAGGCTGTACATCTTTACTGTAAAAGCAATATCTTTCTCCCAGGGAGCATCTGGTAGATTGGCGTCATCAATCTTTCTGTTAGAAACCATTTACTTACCCACCAAAGTTTATAGTATGTATTAAATGTGTAAGATAAGGCTAAACTGCACACCACTCATCTCATGCTCTAGGTAGTTTCCGGTCAGTAATGGCAAAGTAGACACAAGGCTGATTAGCCCCTCATTCTATTCTATTCAGGCTGGGTCTCTGGAAAGAGATGATTTTCTTTTGATTTTACAAGCATTTTTGGTTTTGTGTTTAAGATTGGTGTTGGTAGTGGTGTGCCGTGGATTCAGTTCCGACTTACAGAGACCCTGCAAAGGACTCCCGAGGCTGTCAATCTTTATGGGAGCAGAAAGCCTCATCTTTCTCCCACAGAACGGCTGGTGGTTTCAAACTGATGACCTTGAGGTTAGCAACCAAACTTGTAACCACTATGCAATCCATTAAAATAAAATCTATCAAGATTACATCAATAAAATTCAGGTTTTTGTTTGTCTTTTCAGAAATAAGAAGAGCATAAAGATACATAACCTTGAATTTTCTTCTCACATCTGCCACTTTTCCTTCCAATTCATCTGTTTTAAATTTAGTGAGGTGGAAAATAGCACCGATGTTATAAGCTTCCTTGTATAGATGTTTAAGCATTTCGCTATTTTTTGCCTTCAGTTTCAACAAACTTTGAATTTCCGATTCATGTTCTGATTTCTTCCTTATACTGTAAAAATAAAGCAAAAATATCAATATGATTATTTCAAAAAAGGCAAAAAATACACTTAATAAAGATAAAAAAGAATAAGATCTAATTTTTATGGTAAAAATTCAAAATCACCAGATCTATAACTAAAATTGGAATGTAAAGAATGGTATCTTGTAGGAGTCCATGTCTTTTTCTGCTTCTCCTGTTGGTTACTCCTAATTGTCAGGCTCTGTCCAAACTCAGAAAGGTTAAGAACAAATCTCACAAGTCCTGATACTTAGCACTGAGAACAATTAAATTCCCTCTGATCTCCATGAGAATACATGGAACGTTCAAGTGAGACTAGAATCAAAACATGTATTAGAGAAGGGATTCTTAATTTCAGTACAATTGGCATTGTTGATCAAATAATTATTTCTTATTAGGACTAGCCTGTGCTTTGCAAGGTGTTTAGTGTTAGACATTCAGTGTCTTTGGCATCTGTCCACAATATACTAGTAACTCAGTTTCAGTTGTAAATCAGTTGTGACAATCAAAAATATATCCAGACATTGACCAAGTTTCCATGCTTGGGGTGGGGATGGGCAAAACCATCCCATGTAAGAAATACTTGTTTAGGGCAGACTGTATGCTGCTGTGAAGTGCTGTTGACTCAATTCCAACCCATAGTGACCCTGTATAGGGTTTCCGAGGAGCAGCTGGTGAGCTTGAACCACCGACCTTGCAGTTCAAATGGCTTTTCAATCTGGCACATTAACCCATAGAACCACATCATAAGACCTGTGAAATCATTTCATCTGGTCCTGCTAAGACAACCACAGTTCCAGCTATCACATTGTTGTTGTTGTTAAGTGCTGTTACATATATTCTGACACACAGCGACCCTGTATAGGGTTTCCTAGGAGCAGCTAGTAGGCTTGAAGCATTGACCTTGTGGTTTGCAGTCCAGTGCTCAGCCTACAGAGCCATACCAGGAGTCCAGCTATCTCATTAGAGGTAAGTTAATTAAATGTTTAACCAAATATAGCAGGTTAAGTTGATAATTTTGTATGACCTTCGAACGATATTATAAATATTCAAATGTCTCTTGGCAGAAAAATGGTTTCCCACCCCTGGTCTAGGGAATCCTTCTAAACCCTGGCTTCATAGTACAATTACCTACAAAGTGTCATTGACTCAGTTCCAACTCATAGCGACCCTGTATATGGTTTCTGAGAAGTGGCTGGTGGGTTTGAACAACCGACCTTATGGTTAGCAGTGCAGTGTTTATCCTTCAGTGGCACACCACCTTCAGAAATTCTCATTTAATATGTCTGGAGTGAAGCATCTGTACTTTGGGGTTGCTGTTAGTTGCCTTGGAGTTGGTGCCAACTCCTGGTGACCCTATGCACTACAGAATGAAACACTGCCCAGTCCTGCGTGCCATCCTCACCACTGTTGTTATGTTTGAGTTCATTGTTGCTGCCACTGTGTCAATCCATCTTTTACTCTATTTTTTTTATCAAGCATGCTGTCCTTCTTCAGGGAGTGATCCCTCCTGACAACATTCCCCCAAAATGAGAGTTTAAGTCTCACTATTCTCACTTCTAAGGAGCATTCTGACTGTTCTTCTTCCAAGACAAATTTGTTTGTTCTTCTGGCAGTCCATGGTACTTTCAGTATTCTTCACCAACACCATCATTCAAATGCTTTGATTCATCTATGATCTTCCTTATTCATTATCCAATTTTAACACACATTTTTTTAAACATCTAGGATCACTATGAATCAGATTCCACTTGACTGCACTTAACAACAACAAAGGTGATTTTAACTTGGTGAAGTAAAGGGAAAAAAAAGGGTAGGTCATCAGTGAGATGGACCGACAAAGTGGCTGCAACATTGGGCTCAGATATGAACTTGATGGCACATAATAACAGCAGTTTATTTTACAATGTAACAAGGATAAAACTTCACTAAATGTGTATCTCCTAATAGGGTATTTGTGATCCACATTTATATCAAGACATATTAGATTTGTGTCCCCAAGTTTTAACACATTTAAAACAAAAATACGTATGGGGAAAAGTCTGCAGTCACATTAAAAAAAATCAATTAACATGTTATTGGAATCATTGAAAATGTTTTAAAACCACACAGTGGGTCAGTAATGGGGATGTATATTTCCCATGCTTCTTTACACTGAGAGAATTTCTCAGTTTTACTGTAAAGGAAGCAATGCTTCTCTAATTTATGGATTAGCTATGATCAGGAAGTAACAGTTTTATCATTCATATTTGCTAATCTGATTGTTTACTTACACAAATATTTTCCTGTGATTCAATAATGTGTCATCTGTATATCACAGATTGTTAGTGCACCTTCCTCCAATCCTGAAATCTGCTCTTCTTATAGTACAACTTTCTAGATTATTTGTTCATCATACAGTTGAATAAATAGGGTGAAAGGATACAATCCTGACGCCCATCTTTCCTAGTTTTAAATTACACAGTATCTCCTTGATCTATTTAAATGACTGCCTTTTCTTCTATGAACAGTTTCCACATGAGAACAATGAGCACAATGGAATGTTCTGGGTTTCCTATGTTTCAAAATATAATTCAGAATTTGTTGTGGTCCACACAAGTGAATATCTTTGCATAGTCAATAAAATACAAGTAAACATCTTTCTGGTAGCCTCTGCTTTCAGGCAAATATTCACCTGACATCAGCTATAATCATATTCTTTTTTCCACATCCTCTTCTGAATTCATCTTGAATTTCTGGCAGCTGACTGTCAATGTGCTGCTGCGACCATTTTTGAATTCTCTCCAGCAAACGTTTACTTGTGTGTGATATTAATGATATTGTTTGACAATATCTGCATTCTGCACCACCCCCTTTCTATGGAATGGACACAAATATGAATCTCTTCCAATAAGTTGGCCATGTAGTTGTATTCCGAATTTCTTGACATATATTAATGGCCACTTCTAGTGCTGGATCAGTTTGTTGAAATATTTCAATTTGTATTCCATCAATTTCTGAAGCTTGTTTTTTCAATGCTATCAGGGTCACTTGGACATATTTCTTTATTACTACTGGTTCTTGATTATATATTACCTTTCGGAACTGCAACTATTGTACATCAGCCAATTCTTTTTTTTTTTTTTTTTTGTGAACTGAGTAATAGTCTACATGGGAGAACATCGCTTTACACCATCGTTTCATTGCAATGATTATAATCTCCTCTGTGCATCATCATTCAACAGTATTTGTTTCCATTTCCTCTGTTTTTATTTTTTTGGGGGGGAGAGGGAGGGTGATGTACACAAAACACTCAGGAATATATAATAATTTAAGCAACAAAGGGGCACATTCTGCAAGCCTGCCTCCTGGCTGCCAGCACTCAGTTCCTCTCTTTCCAGGAGTCTAGGGTCTTGGTTGCTCCCTCTCTCCATGTTTTCATCTCTGCCTCAATCTCTGGTGTTGCTGCTTCTCTGGATACTACATTTGTACTCTTCTCCCTTGATGGTCCTAGGGTCCTCCATTTCTGGACTGTAAGATTAACTACTACCCCGTTTTTGTTACAAAATTTCTACCTTTACAGTTGTGACAGTCACAATTAGTCATGGTAACAATTACTCACTATTAATCATAAGAATCTTATCCCCATCTCTTTTCCCCAGATCCATCTAGACAAGATGAAAACTATTCAGTAGGGACTCTACTTCTCTCGCATACTTTTAAGCTAAACTTCTTCTTGTAAATTTGAAAGCCAGTCACTTCATGCCTTATTGGCCCCTCATTTTAGGTAGCCAATGTCTAAGTTGCCTGTCCCTATCTACCTTACACACAGTGGGGATAGTATTGATCCTTGATGTGAACATGCCTTCCCTCTATATTGGTATTTTGAGCTACTATATCCATGAATATAGGCCAAGTTCATCAAACTATAGTAATTTACCTTCATTTCCTTTAACAAATTTTTTTTTTTTTTTTGTCTTACTCTAGTCAGGTTCTGATTATCAAGCCATCAAGGCTAGGTCAAATGGGTACTATCTGCAAGTTTGGGTGTTCTCTGTGTCTCCCCTCACTTCAAATCATCTTGATGTTTCACTCTCAGCTCTAGCCCTCTGTGGCTATGTCCTTATCCATGGGTTCTGGAGTCCCCAGGTCTCACCACACTTTGGACCAACCAGACCTTCCTCTTCTCTATCTCATCTCCATGTCAGGAGCCTATGGAACATGGTTGAACTCAGCCTATTTCTTCATCGCTGCCTTTCCTCCTCTTCCATTTACCAGTAGACCAATGTGATTGCCAGAAAGCTTACATGCCTGCTCATGTGTTACCTATGAGTTTCAGTCTTGGAGGGGGGTTTGTTCTGAAGAGACTTGATTGCTTGCCTTCATGGCTTCTCGGGGAATGACTTGCTTATTCTTGTAGTTGTTGTTGTTGTTGTTAAGTGCTGTGGAGTTGGTTCCAACTCATAGCGACCTTGCACAGGGTTTTCGAGGCTGTAAATCTTTATGGGAGCAGAAAGACTCATCTTTCTCCCGTGGAACCGCTGGTAGTTTCAAACTGCTGGCATTGCGGCTCGCAGCCTGATTCATAACCACCATGCTACCAGAGCTCCTTTATTCTTGTAGTAGCCACAGCCAATTCTTTTTGGTAAAGTGATGCTGTATTTCTTCCATCCTTTTTGGATGCTTGCTGTGTCATTCAACATTTCAGTCATTGTTGTCATGCTGTTAGGTATTATTGAGTCAGTTCCAAATCATAGTGATCCTATGCACAACAGAACAATCTCAAAATCTGTGTTATGCTTGAGCCCACTGTTGCTGCCACTTTGTCAATCCATCTCACTGAGGGTCTTCTTTTTCACGGATCCTCCACTTTTCAAAGTATGAGGCCCTTCTTTAGAGACTGGCACCTCCTGACAACTTTTCCAAAGTAGGAGAGACAAAGTCTTGCCATCCTTGACTCTAAGGAGCATTCTCATTGTACTTCTTCCAAGATAGATCTGTTTGTTCTTTTGGCAGTGCAGGGTATTTTCAATATTTCTCTCTAACACTATCATTTAAATGCACCAACTATTCTAATATCTTATTTGTTGTCCAACTTCCACATGCATATCAGGCAATGGAAATACTACGGATATTTCAAGTCAAGGATATAATGTTTTCTTTAGTTCTTTCAACTTGAAAATACTGATGATGTTCTTTCCTTTTTGTGTTCTAACTCCGGTTCTTTGTACAATTCATTATACTATTTTACTTTGTCTTCCTGAGAAGACATAAGAATAAGTTTTATTTTTATATTGTAACAGAATGAAAGACTAAGTATATAAAGGCAAATGAGGTTGCTGGTAGGAGAAAAAGGTAATTTCCATTTGATTTCATGTGGCACTGTGGGATAAGCACTGGACCGCAAGGTTTAAAATGGAAGGTCGATGGTTCAAATGCACCAGTCACTCCTCTGAAACACTATACAGGATCACTATGAGTCAGAATTGACTCAGCAGCACTTAGCAATAACAACATTCTCATTGAATTTACTGGACTATCATTAGCTTAAGAAAAGGAAGATGTGGATTTTAGAAATGAAGAGAGAGGAAAAATGTGGAACATTTGTCAGAAATAACTGTATTTTCTAGAAACTTCTTGGCCATGCTGGAAAGCACTTGAGATTTGGGGTCAGAGATTTAAGTTCTACTTAGAAGCAGATTTACTGTGATGCCAATAAGTTTAAACATAAGGCCCCTAAATGAGGGAAGCCACTTATCCTTTAAGTACTCCTAACAGTGTTTTCACAAGGTCATTTGGTTTTATATACTTTGCAAATGTAAGGCATTTTAACCACAATTGAATAGGACCATTCTCTCTTTCTAATATGATATATCCTCGGTGTTGTTGCTGTTAAGTGCTGCTGAAGTTGGTTTTGACTCATAGTGACCCTGTATATGGCTTCCTGGGAACAGTGGTAGTTTGAACAGCTGACCTTTTGTTAGCCGTCCAGTGCCGTCCAGTGCCACACCAGGATTTGAAGTGTCTGTTGCATTCTGTGTTCATAATCCTATATTCTTTCATGGGAAAATTAATATTGTAAAAGCTTTTAGAGACTCCACTACTTTCATAAAGAGTCACCACCAATCCAGGATTCACTCCTGGTGAGATTAAATTAGCACAACTGTGTTTTACATGAGCCACATAAAGTTGATAGGATATTGGTGTAGATTAGCTTGCCAAAAAGTTTATTTCACAAGTAGGGATTTCTAAGACACAGAAACAAGATATTAAAAATTATTTGAATCAGCGATTATTTTTATGTAATAGAGTTTTATTCTACAAGAAAGAAAATTCAAAAAAGGTGGAATAGACAGATGATGAATTACAATAGACGGCCATCTAAAAGTATCAAATAACTGAGTATACTAATAGGGTAAAGGAGCTCTGGTAGTGTAGCGGTTACAAATTGGGCTGCAAACCTTAATTAAGGTCAGCAATTCAAAACTACCAGCTGTTCCATGAGAAAAAGATGAGGGTTTCTACTCCTGTAAAGATTTATAGCCTTGGAAAACCTGTACAGGGTCACTAAGAGTCGGAACTGACTCCACGGCACATCACGACGAAGACGGCCATGACTAACAGAGTAAAATGAAAAGGGATGTTGGTTTTCAGAAAGTGTATGCATGAAATTGAAAATTGACATCAGGAAGTGGCTTCATTATTGGAATTGACAAGATACAGGGTAAATGTCTAAAAGAGTGAGTGAGAAAGAGTATGACAGGAAAAATATTGTTGTGATCATGGAGGTCTAAGAACTGAGATTCTCAGCTATTGCACAGACTGAATACTGATTGAATCCAATTCACGTTTTATTTGCCTCTGTAGAGGAAGAGGGGATCTTTGGGTAATGCAAATGGTTATCATGCTAAGCTAAAAATCTGAAAGTCAGTGCTTTGAATCTGCTTAGAGGTGATTCACAAGAAAGACTAGATAATCTATATTTGAAAGATCACAATTATTGAAATTTCTCTGTGCAGTTCTACTCTGAAGTTTAGGGTCACCATAAGTCCAAATTGATAGAGAAAAAAGGAAAGGGCAGAGAAATTTCTTTGCAATTTTGATTCATTAAAAAAGTGATCAGGCATGTTGTTGTTGTTGTTGTTATGTGTCTTTGAGTTGGTACCGACTCATAACGACACAATGCACAACAGAACAAGCTACTGCCCAGTCCTGGGCCAGCCTCACAATTGCTGCCACGCTTGAACCCATTGATGTTGCCACTTTGCCAATCCAGCTGGCTGGGAGGTTTTCCTCTTTCTGTCTGACCCTCCACCTTAGCAAAAAAGAGATCCTTCTCCAGTGACTGGTCCTTCCTGACAATATGTCTGAATTATGAGAGATGAAGTTTGGCCATCCTGGCCTCCAAGGAGTACCATGGCTACACTTCTTCCAACA
>NW_006408533.1:14126088-14126688 GCF_000296735.1 Chrysochloris asiatica
GAGCAAATTTCAGTGTCTCTTCTGACACCTGTTTTGAACTTTTTCTTCTTTCTTGTCTTCTTAATGACTTTTTGCTTTCTTCCTGTATGATGTTCTTGATGTCATCCCACAACTCTACTGGTGTTTGGTCCTTAGTGTTTAATGTATCAAATGTGTTCTTCAGATGATCTCTAAATTCAGGTGGATATATTCAAGTTCATATTTTGGCTCTTGTGGACTTGTTTTCATTTTCTTCAGCTTCAGTGTAAATTTGCATATGAGCATAGGATGGTCTGTTCCACAATCTGCCCCTGCCTGTTTTGGCTGATGATACGGAGCTTTTCCATGGTCTCTTTTCACAGATGTAGTCAATTTGATTTCTGTTTATTCCATCTGGTGAGTTACACGTTTATAATCGTCTCTTATGCTGTCTAAAGAAGATAATTGAAATGAACAAATCATTGATTTTGCAGAATTCTGTCATGTGATCTCCTGCATCATTTCTATCACCAAGGCCACATTTTACAAGTACTGATCCTTCCTCTTTGTTTCCAACCTTTGCATTCTAATCACCAGTAATGATCAATACATCTTGATTACATGTTTGATCAATTTCAGATT
>NW_006408533.1:14127803-14134062 GCF_000296735.1 Chrysochloris asiatica
TCCGGCACTATATCTGACAGTGTTTCTCTGCTATTCATAAGGTTTTCAGTGACTAAATATTCGGAACTAGTTTGTCACTCCTTCTTCCTAGTCTGTCTTCATCCAGAAGGTCATCTGAAATTTTCCACCATGGGTGAGCCTGCTGGTATTTAAAATACCCATAGCATAGTTTCCAGAATCGCAGGAACTCAAAATCCACCACAGTATGCAAACTGACAGACAAATGGTGGGATCAGGCATGAGTGAGTAGTTAATTTGAATGGTGCATAAATAGTTTTTAATGTGTTACTATTTTTTTTAATATTTGAAAAATTAAAACCAGAAAAGTAAAATAGTTTAAGGATATACATTCAACTTCCTGTGAAATGCTGAGAAAATAATATTCTATACTTCTGTGTAATAGCTCAAATTAACAGGTTGGTAAAAATATCACTAAATAAGTATGAAAAATCCAGTACCCTGTGGATTCATTCAAAGTATTCTAGACTATTTAATGACTTCAATAATATTCTAATTGCTACCTATATAAATAAATCATCATCCTATTAACTCTTGACAAGCACATTTCATAAAATATATCAATATTTCTCTATGGTGTTCAATATGCTGCTTTGCTCATTTTCCTTGATTATACAACCCCATCTTTGGATCACTGAAATTACAATGGCATTGTCTTGCTTGAGATACACTAGAGCATTAGAAGTAATACTCAGAATATTTTACCAAGCTTGAATATGAACATAGAAATATAGAAATTCATACCACACAATTAAGTTCAAGCAACAAAATCCAAATTAATCAATTCCAAGTAATCTTAAATGAGTTCATTTTCCTAACATGCCTATCATGTGAATAAGCTATTGTTAAGCAGAGTTCTGATTGTGGCACTGTAGGATAAGCACAGGACCGCAAGATCAGTTTTTGAACCTAAAGGTCAGCAGTTGTATGTCCTAAATATAAAGAGTCCATTTCTAATGGATGCTGACTGATTTGAAAGACAAAATTACCTAATTAGATACATTACTACTACAAGAAGGCGTGTGGCACTGTAGGATAAGCTGTCTTTCTTCCAAGATGTCCATTGGTGTGTTTGAACATAAGAACTGTTTGAACACCAAGACCAGCTGTTCAAACTCGCCAGCCACTACTCAGAAGCTTTATGCTATGAGTTGGCACTTACAAACAACTACAAGGTAAGCAGTTATATGTCATCATCATTACCTAGAGGCCTAGTAGACTTGTGTACACAGAGTACTGAACAAAAGGCGTCTTTTACTGCTGCCATTTTAAGTGAATTAAATGTAAGTAACAGATCATGTTGTTGTGGTTAAGTACCATTCAGTAGGCTCCCACTCATAATAACCCTGTCTAGGGTTTCTGAGGGTGGCTGGTGAGTTTGAACTGCCGACCTTGGGGTTCAATCAATCTTTCAGTCCAGTTCATTATTCTGCAGTGCCATACCAGGACTCCAAATAATAAATCATGTATTGAAGCAATTACCTAACTTCTATAAATAATATAATGGTTGGGGAATGTTGTCCAATGATGAGATGGTGTTATAGTGGAATCTTAGTATATGTTATATATACTGTTATAGTCCTAAAATAGGGAGAAAGGAGCTCTAGTTGTGTAGTGGTTATGAGTCAGGCTACTAACTAACTTCAAGGTCAGCAGTTTGAAACTACCAGCCATTCCATGGGAGAAAGAAGAGGCTTTCTGCTCCTGTAAAGATTTACAGCCTTGGAAATCCTATACAGGGTCATTATGAGTGGGAATGAACTCCATGCCACAAAACCACAACCGCAAATGTGGGGTGAGATCATGAGTGTAGTTAACAAGACATGAGCTCCAATGATTTACTTTTCTATTTTTAAAATTGTTTTTGGACATATGAAAAAAGAGGAACTGGGCCTAAAGATAAGGTTTTTAAGGTAAATGGTAGAATATATATAAAAAAAGGAAGTTTAGACTAAGAAGAACAATTAAGTACTCAAATACTAGTAGAAAGGATGATGGCTCAAACACACCAATGGTATCTTGGAAAAAGACATAGAAATCTGTTTGTTAAGGGCCACCACGTCAGAATCCCTATAGAACTGTTCTACTGTGGAAAATAATACATTAGATATGCACACGTACCCACATTTGCAAATGCAAATATGGCTAAAATTTGTTTGAGATTTTATAAATCTGTAGATGAAGTTGAGAAAAGTAGGCAACTTTGTAATACTGAATGTTTCAATCCATGACCAAGGGATTGTTGTTGATAAATGTTAAGGAGTGGCTAGTGAATTTGAACCGATAACCTTGTGCCATACCATGTCAAGAAACTAGCCTTCATTAATTTTTTTTTCTATAATACTTTGTAGATTTGTATTATAGGAAATAATATAATACAATGTGTGTGTGTGGGTATTACACGTTATCTTGTTAGTTTTATTCCCTGAAATTTGATGTTTTGATATCATTAAGTAAGTAATTTCATAACATTTTAACTCTTTTTAAATCCCTAATTACACTAATTGTTAGTATCCAGTGATATGTTTCAAGTATCTAGCCAGTTCTCTGATCAATACCACAGAATTTAAAAATTACACATCCTTTTCCTGTTTAAATACACCACAGAGCTAATTACTAAAGGTGTGGTGCTGTAGGATGAGCACTAGACCGCAAACCACAAGGTCGGCAGTTCAAAGACACTAGCTACTCTCAGAATGGACTCAACAATACTTAACAACAACATGTATCCCTATGAATCATTATTTTTAAATTACCTTGGCCATTTCATTTGATACTCATTTTATTAAATTATGAAATGATAAATATTGCATTTAATTACAATCACAAAATGTTTAGTTTATTAAGATGTATAGGTGTTCTGATGATGCTGTAAGATAAGCACTGGACTGCATACCACAAGGCCAGCAGTTCAAAGCTTCCAGGCACTGGAGGGAAAAAGATGAGACTGTATGCTCCTATAAAGATTTGCAACTTTGAAAATCCTATTGTGGTTGCTGTGTGCCATTGATTCAGTCCCAACTCAGTAACCCTGCATTGGGTTACTGAGAAGCAGCTGGTAAGTTTGAACCACTCACCTTGCAATTTAAACAAACCATGAGGTTGAATTCTTATCCTCCAGTGCCACATCAGGACTCCTGGAAACCCTATCAGGGTGGCTGTACATTGGAATTCACTCAGTGACACTGGATTTGGTTTTTGGGTTATTAAGAATTTGACAGTTTTAACTTTATTGGGTCATAGTCAACACTTTCATATGACCCTTTATTCATTTAAATATATACATTTCAATCATATTCAGTGTTTTATTCATAAAGGGTTTCTATATGAAGTAAAGTAGGCTTCCTCTATGTTTTTCTTTGTTTGCTTTGGGTTTCAGTTTATTATTAGGTTGATTTTAGTGTTTCTTTTGATAAAAAAAATTAAGATCTTTCTGTCTGTTTTATTACCAATGAAATCACTTAGGTTAGTGGAGTCTGTAGAAACCATTGCTTATGCTTCTTGATTCTTTCCCATCAGGTATCTGGGAAACATCATTATACTGTCATATGACTTTGTGTTAAAATATGTCTCACAAAATTTCTACCTTACACAACTTCTAAGTCTAAGAAGTAGGGGACAGGAGCAAAGAGTGAAACAACCTTGATGGCACCTAACTGCAACAACAAACAAGAAGTAGAATAAGGGACAAACTTAAAAATGTTTGCTGTTGTTGTTACGTGCCGTGGAGTTGGTTCCGACCCATAGTAACCCTGTACAGGGTTTCCAAGTCTGTAAATCTTTACAGGAGCAGAAAGCCTCATTTTTCTCCCGTAGAACAGCTGGTAGTTTCAAACTGCTGACCCTGAGGTTAGCAGCCTGATTCGTAACCACTCTACTTAAATCATGTCTGCAACTAACATTTATATTTGTATCATGTCATACACAATTCTAAATAAAACGTATCTTCCCTCCAACAAGTCACTGTGAGTCAGAACTGATTCAAACGCAACTTAACAACAAATTTTTCATTTAATTTCGGAAATCATCAAACTAATTACCAAAACCTTACATTACCTCATAACACTGACAGGAAGTCTTTAAAAGAGAAATCTGGTTATATGGCTTATTTAATGAATTTCCATAGATCTCAGTGTAGACAAGACCAATTTCCTTGAAATGATTCATTATCTTACACTGTAGTTCTTAGACTCCATTTGACCCTGCCTGCTTGCCACACTGAAGCATATACACATTTACAAACACATGGAAGCACATGCCAAGCCAAACCCTTGCTGTAAACTCCAGTCATGCCAGCTATGCCATTCTGTGAAAATATCACTGTTTAACTATGTTCTGTATAAAATTGCTATTTTAATGTTTGGTCTACTATTTGTGGGGTGTCATCATTGGTCACAATTTATCAAGCATATTTGAACATTCATTAAATGTTAGCCAAACTGAAGTCTGATTCAATTATAAAAGATAAGGCGGGAAATTCTGAACCTGAATTTAGAAAGTGCTGTTTCAAGTTACAGCTCTACTTCTTCTATCATCTATGGGGTTTTAGGAAAGTCACTGCTAATTTGGACCTAAAGTTCCTTATTTCTTTCTTGGGAACCCATAAGGACAATTTAGCAAATGTGGAAATCAAATGAGAATGTGTAAAAATTTAGCCTCTCTAGTAATCAAGGAAACTGAATTCAAAACAATATTAAGACTATGTACATATTTTTACATTTATCATGTTGGCAGAGATTTGTTAATAACTACAGGACTCAATTTTATACAGGACCATGAGAGGGAAAACACATGTACTGCCAACCCCAATGAATAGTACTGTGAGGGGAAAGGTATTTAGTAAGTGAAAATGTTCTTATTGATATGTTGAATATAAGAGTTAAAATAGAATGAGGTGAACATATCTAGTTTAATAGTTGGGATAAAGGATTTGGGAGCAAACTGAAGGAAAACATGAGCTTGAGTAGAAATAGTTTAAGTTTAATGTATACTTTATAAGGATATGTAAATGGGGGTGAGAAAAGTGGGTGACAAACTTCTCTTATAAGATCTTATTTCTTCACTATCACAGTTTTTCTAAAGGGATCCAGAATGATGAATGATTTGAATTTGGAAGAGATCCAACATTTAAGCTAAAGACTACAATACCATCAGAGGGTCACTCCTGGTATGGCACTGTAGGATCAGCACTGGACTGTGAACCACAAAGTTGGCAGTTCAAACCCATCATCTGCTTCTCAGAAACCATACACAGAATCGATATGAGTTGGAATCAACTCAGTGGCGCTCAATAATAACATTATATTTAACTTATCAGATATTGTATTATATAAGATTAAAAATTCATTCCATTTACATAATTACCTTTCATTGATACGATCTATTACAACTTCAGCATCTATTTCAATTTTTTTATTTTCTTCCAACAATTGACTATATAATTTTGAAAGTTCTGAAAAGTCTTTTGAAACATTAGAAAGCTCGATGTCCCATGTTTTTTTCTTTAATTGAAAAAGAAAAGAAAGGATCACTTATATATGTTTACTTATCTTTTTGTTTGAGTTTTCAAAAGGGATAAAAATAGAAAATAATGAAATTACTTTTAGTTGCATGAGTTGGTATTTGGGGATATGGAATGGAGTTCTAGTGGGGAAGTAGGAAAAAGGAAAACTTACTGTTGTATAAAAAGCATTGAGTATATCTGCATATTCCTTTTCATAGCCTTTTTTCTTCCAAGTTAGTTGGTCATAAAGCTTTTTAAAGTCCTCTAACTAAGAAAAAAAATGCACATAAAATAAGTGAATTGTGGCATCTTCTCTCATTTGATACAGTTAGAATGTATTAAAATTCAATGTATACATTTACTGTATGTTAATAAATATTGATTAAAATAGTTTAAAAAACACTGTAAGCTTTTTCCATTATGAAAAATAATGTGGAATTGTGAACCAAGTATATCAAATGAAATGTTAAAATGAATACATAAGACATTATTTAGTTATATAAGATTTCATAAACATTATAAAATTCAAAATTATAATTCATCATATTGTCAGATTAAAGTAGGAAATAATATGAAGAAGGTAACACTCTACAAAATAACCATTTGATGATTTCAGGATTGAATTTCCATAATACTTTAACTTTATTAAAAATAAGCTACTCAAGTGACTGGAAAATTTGTGAGCAGTTGTCTAAGATGGAACTATTGGTCTTCCTCCATCTCAAGCAAAGAAAAGTG
>NW_006408533.1:14135165-14148966 GCF_000296735.1 Chrysochloris asiatica
CAGCTGGTAGTTTCGAACTGCTGACCTTGCGGTTCACAGCCCGATTCGTAACCACTACGCTACCAGAGTTCTGGTTGTTACAATATCAGGTCCTCCATTTTAGGCTGTACCTTCCGGGTTCTTCCCTCTCCCCTCCCTTCAACTCCTTTTTGTAATCTTAGGTTTCTGTTTCCCCGCCCTAAACTACAAGGCGCATAGTTTAAAGGGCAACATGGCTTTTGATAGGCCAGAGCTAAATCACCATTGCCAGAGCAATGACCACTCTCTTCCTGTTGGACCTATATAAGACCACTCCCTTCCTGTTGACTTCCTCTTCTTCTTTCTGCCTTCTCTTCTTCCTCCTGCCTTCTCTCTCTGGCAGAGGTCACCTTCCTCTTCCTCACCCTGAATAAAAGTCTCTAGACAGGCCACCTGGTGTGCAGTGTGGTTGATGAGCAGCACCGGGTTGTTTTTTCCCTTTCACTGGTAGTGCAGTGGTTACGAATCAGGCTGCTAACCTCAAGGTCACCAATTCAAAACTACCAGGTGTTCTGTGGGAAAAAGATGAGGCTTTCTGCTCCCGTGAAGATTTACAGCCTTGGAAACCCTATGCAGGGTCACTATGAGTCAGAAGCGACTCACAGCACATAACAACAACAACTGACAAAATATGATACATTTTTGAAATTTAAAAAGTAGGGAGTATCTATTCAGCCCAAATAAAAACTCTTATTAAAACATACAAGACCCATAATATGAAAAGAATGATATGAATTATAAAATTATCATCATATAGTGCCAGTTCTACCCAATTCTTCTCTTTTAATGAATACAATCAAGTTTATGTAGCAGAAAAAGGTATGTGGGATTAGCCAAGAGACATATAGGTCATATAAATGTGGCAAATTCGATACCAAATGGGAGTTCTAGTATGGCACTGAAGGATAAGCACTGGACTGCTAACTACAAAGTCAGTGGCTGAAATCCACCAGCCACTCCTCAAAACCCTATATAGGATCACTGTGAGTTGGACTTAACAATAACAACATAATACCATTGTTATCAAAGCAGTACTTACTTTTGGCATTAAGATAGATAAAGATTGAAATGAAAACAAGAGCCAACAAATAGGATTAAATGCTTTTTTGTTTTTGTTTTTATAATATCAAAATTGAGTGGGAAAACAAAAATTTGATTTAACTAAGGGGACTGGAATAATTTGTTAAAAAATGCAAAATGGTATCTACTTCTCATCATAACAAAATTTCAGAGAGATATTAATATAAAAGAAAACACAAAGCAGGACTAATGATTAGAGGAATCTCTGAATTTATTTATATATTTTGATATGAAGAGAATGAGAATGTCACCCTCCTAATTAAATCATCGTTGTTGTTGTTGTTATGTGCCATGGAGTCGGTTCCAACTCATAGTGACCCTGTGCAGGGTTTCCGAGGCTATAAATCCTTAGCGGAACAGAAAGCCTCATCTTTCTCCCGTGGAACAGCTGGTAGTTTCGAACTGCTGACCTTGCGGCTCGCAGCCCGATTCATAACCACTACCTACCAGAGCTCCTAATTAAATCATCATATTTAATCTTACAGATTAAATCTTTTCCCCTAATATCTTTGAATAACAATCTATTCACACCACTTGTCTTCAGCGTTGTATTTTAGGTTCTAGCCAGGACAACTGGGCAAAAAAAAAAAAAAAAAGAAGAAGATATAAAAGTCCATACTGGGTTGTTGTTAAGTGCCGTCGAGTCGGTTCCGACCCATAGCGACCCTGTACAGGGTTTCCGAGGGTGTAAATCTTTACGGGAGTAGAAAGCCCCATCTTTCTCCTCGGAGCGGCTGGTAGTTTCGAACTGCTGACCCCAAGGTTCACAGCCCGATTCGTAACCACTACGCTACCAGAGCTCTGTACTGGGTAGGGGTGGGGAAATAAAGCCATCTGTATTTAGAGATGAAAATATCTTGAATATAGAAAATTCTAAGAAATCAATTGCTGCTGTTAGTTTCTGTCATGCTGGCCCTTCCTGATTTTTAGTATATTTCAGTCTATTGTTGCAATCATTGTGTCAGTTCATCTCCTTGGGCTTTCTCTGACCTCCACTAATTCTCCACTTTACCAACATGATGTTCTTTTACAACTCTCATTCCTTCTTAATTACACACCCAAAGTAAATGAGTCAGTGTTTCATAATATTTTGTAATGCACTGGCTAGATTTTGGAAGTAGATCATCAGTTTTTTCCTCATAGTTTAACTTTTTCTAAGGTCTGATGCGGAAGCCTATCCACCATGGATGACTCTGCTGACATAGCTTCCAGCATCACAGCAATACCTAAGACAACATAGTACACAAACTGACAGATGAACAGTGGAAGAAATGCATAGACACACACAAAAGCTAATACAAACTTTAAGCCATTTTTTTCAGAATCTGAAATGAAATGAAGACAGCAATTCAATTTACAATTGCATCAAAAAGAACAAAATGCTTAGGAATAAATTTTACAAAATTACAAGACTTTTGCACTGAAAACTATGATACATTCAAAAAAAAAAAAAAAACACCTTTACATTGACTCAATTCCAACCCCTAGCATCTCTGGTGGTTGTTATTGTTAAGTGCTGGTAAATTTGACTCACCAAACTTGTGATTCAAACTGAATTTGCAAACTTGTAATCTAGTGCTTTATCCTATAGCACCATATCAGGACTCCCTGGAGGTGAGCATAAAACGGCCCCAAAGTGTTTTTAAGGCTATAATCTTTACAGAAGCAGACTGCTACACCTTTCTCCCACAAAGCAGCTGGTGGGTTTGAATTGCTGACCTTTCAGTTAACAGCCAAACAGTTTAACCATTGTGCCATATTGGAAAAAATGAAAAAGGTCTACTCTGGTACCACAGTGGATACGAATCAGGCTGCGAACCACAAGGTCAGCAGTTCGAAACTACCAGCTGCTCCACAGGAAAAAGATGAGGATTTCTGCTCCCATACAGATTTACAGCCCCGGAAACCCTTTTCAGGGTTGCTATGGGTCAGAATCGACTCGATGGCACTTAGCAACAACAATACATAAATGGAACGACATCCTAGGTTAATGCATTGTTGTTGTAAAGTGCCGTTGAGTCGGTTCCAGCCCATAGCGACCCTGTATAGGGTTTCCGAGGAGCAGCTGGTGAGCTTGAACCGACAACCTTGCAGTTCAAATGACTTTGCAGTCTGGTGCATTAACCAACAGCGCCACACCAGCACTCCATACATTAGAAGAATTTAACACTGTTACAGTGATATTTTTGTTAAGTGATGTTGTGTTGGTTCCAAATCATACCAACTCTATGCACTCTAGACCAAAACATTGCCTGGTACTGCTCCATCTACACAATTGATGTTCTGTTTGAGCCAATTGTTGCTGCCACTGTGTCAATCCATATCATTGAGGGTCTTCCTCGTTTTCTCTGAGCTTCCACTTTATGAAGCATGATGTCGTTCTCCAGTGACTGATCCTTCCTGACAGCATTTCCAAGGAATGAGAGACCAAGGGTCACTAGGTTTGCTCTAAGTAACATTCTGGTTCTGCTTCTACCAAGACAGATTTGTTGGTTCTTCTGGTTGTCCATGGTATTTTCAATATTCCTTAGCAACACCATAATTCAAATGTATCAATTCTTCTGTGGTCTTCCTTATTCATTGTCCAATTTTCACAAGCCTATGAGGCAACTGAAAATACCATGGCTTGGGTCGGGTACACCTTAGTCCTCAAACTGACATTTTTGCTTTTTTTTTTTTTTAAACACTTTGAAGAAGTCTTTGACAGCAGATTTAATTAATGCAATACATTAAGGTGACTATTGTTGTTATTAAGTGCTGTCGAGTTGGTTATGACCCATAATGACCCAGTATAGTTTTTCCAAGGAGCGGCTGGTAAGTTTGATCTCTGACTTTGTGGTTCAAATTGTTCTTGCAGTTGAGTGCTTATCCTACTCCCTAAGTGGAGTTCTGGTGTGATGCTGTTGGATAAGCACTGAACCACAAAGTTGGTTTCAATTGCAAGGTCAGCTGTTCAAACCAACCAACTGCTACTCAGAATCTCTGTACGGGGTCACTATGAGTTAGAACAGAGTCAAAAGCATGAGCCAACAACAACAACTCTCCCTAACTGGAGTCCTGCTACAGTACTGTGATATCAGCATTGGACAGCTAACTACAAGGTTGGGTGTTCAAACCCACTTTGGAAACCCTATACAGAGTTGCTATGAGTGAAAAATAACTTGATGGCACTTAACAACAACAGTCCCTAATTGATTTACAGGTTTAATGCAATAGCTATACAAATATTTTTATTTTCAGGAACTGGCAAGCTATAAAATCATATGGAAATTTAGGACCTATAATAGTCAAAAAATCTTAATCAAGTCATTGTGGTACTGCTATAGGATGTTCTTTGTTTTGATGTTGTCAGTTGTCAATGGAATAAAACTGTAAGTCCAGAAACAAAACTATAATACATATATGGTCAATTGATTTTCAACAAGAGTGCTTAGACAATTCAATGGTTAAAACTGTCTTTTCAGAAAACGCTGTTGGAAATTTTGAATATCAACATGAATAAAATAAATTTGAAATGCTACTTTATAGTATATATGTGCATTAACTCAAAATTAAAGACCTTGATGTAAGATCTAGAATTATAAAAATCTTAGAAGCATAGATGTAAATCTTAATGACTTTGGATTAAAAAAGGTTTCTTTGATGTGATATCTAAAGCATTGATAAACAAAGATAAATAGTTAATTTAACTCCATCAAAAAAATAATCTCTGTCCTAAAAGAACACTGCCAAGAAAATTATAAGATCTTCCACAGAAGTGAACAAAATATTTTCAAGTCATGTATCTGATAAGGTTCTAGTATCTAGAATCTATAACACAAAAACCAAACCAAACCCACTGCCTTCTAATCAATTACAACTCATGGCAACCCTATGTAGGGTTTCCCAGGCTATAAGTCTTTAGGGAAGAAGATAGCCTCCTCTTTCTCCTTTAGAGTGGCTGGTGGATTTGAACTTCTGACCTTGTGGTAAGTAGCCCAAAGCATAACACACTACACTAACAGAGGTCTTTTAAAGGACTCTTAAAATTCAGGAATGTGGGGAGAAGGCAGCAAGATGGCAGACTAGGCAGAAAGGCTATACAGACACTCTACAACACAGATATGATCATAAAACAGATGCAGATGGTAGTCCTGAGTTTTAGATGAAGGGATAGAACAGTGGATTGAATGCTTTCTAAGAGAAAAGCTGAACAGATGTGGCAAAAAATGGAGACAGACTGGTGACCTGAACAGACATGGCCATCTTAAACTTTTTGTGGGTTGCTTCAGATGCAAGACAGCATATTGGTGTTGCAGAAACATGCTGATTACTTGTGGTATTAAGGTGAAATTTTGTTTCTTATTCCCCACACTCCAGTGGTGACCAGAGGAATGGCTGACCCCCACCCACATACATCCCCAGCAAAGCTCCTGCTCTCCTGGAGGTCAGAGTCACATGGAGGTGAGTGCTGTAGTTGTAAGCCCCATCAAAGTAAGTGGGGAGCTATCTGCACAAATCTCAATGTCTGGATTCAGTTAAACTGTGTTCCAAACCTGCAGAACTATCCCTGGTCAGCCCTGTAGTAGCCTTAACTAGGTGGACACCAGGGGGTCAGGGGGAAGGAGCAGGCAGTATGCTACCATCTTGAACTTTCACAGGCAGCTGTGAAGGCAAGAGGCCAGTTGGTGGCACAGAGGTATACCTCTTATTGTCACAGGGAAAGGTGTGAAATTTTTCTTGTACCCCAGATTATCCTGGTGGTAAGAGGCATCCAAGAACATTCCCAGTGAAGCTGCTGCTCTCCAGTTGGTCAGAGGCACATGAAAGCGAGTGGGAAGCTGACATGCAGGGCTTGTTCTTGTCAGCCCTGGATTAGTGGGACCTCTTTACACTCTGCTGCCATCTGGGACAGAAATACCCTGAGCCTCAGCTGCTTTGGGGTCTGCATTAATAACTTGCAGATTGGTTGCACAGAACTGACAATGCTTAGCCTTATGGAAATTTTATGTAGGATCAGAGCATCACTGTTTCACCCCTTGCCCACCCACCATAGATGTCCTTGGCAGGCAGGAGACCTCAGAATTTTCACCTCTCTTGGTCTGGCACCTTTCCTGGTTTTATTATATTACTTCTACTTATTTTAATTTTTCCCTTACTGTGCATTACTGGTGACACAAACACTTTTGATTGTGTGGATAATGACAAACTGTAGACAACATTGTGGAGAATGAGTATTCCGGAACACTGTATTGTGCTCATGAGGAACGCGTACATAGACCAAAAGGCAGTTTTTGGAACAGGGCAAGGCAACATCGAATGTTTTAAAATTAGAAAAGGTGTGTACCAGGGGTTGTATTCTTTTATCATACTTACTTAAACTCTATGATGAACAAATAATTCAAGAATCTGGATTATATGGGGCTGGGGGTGGGGGGGAGTACCGCATCAGAACTGGAGAAAGACTCACAACCTATGATATGCATAAGCAGAGAGGATTTAAAATAGTTACTGATGAAGATCAAAGACCACAACCTTCCACATGGGTTACACCTCAAGATAAAGAAAACAAAATTCCTCACCACAGGACAAGTAATTATCATCTCGATAGATGGAGAAAAGATTGAGGTAGTCAGTGGCTTCAATTTGCTTGGATCAACAATCAACACTCATGGAAGTAGCAGTGAAGAAATCAAGTAACATATTGAATTAGGCAAATCTGCTGCACAAGACCTCTTTAAATTATTCAAGAGAAAAATTTCAGCTTGAAGACTAAGGTGCCCCTGACCCAAACCATGGTATTTTCAGTAACCTGATATGCATGTGAAAATTGAACAATGAATAAAGAAGACCAGAGAAGAACTGATGCATTTGAGTTACAATGATGGATGAAAATATTTAAAAGTCCCATGGACCACTAAAAAAATAACACCAAACAAATCTGTCTTGGAAGAAGTACAGCTAGAATGGCCCTTAGAAGCCAGAACAACTAGACTTCATCTCTCTTCAGACATATTATCAAGAGGGACCAGTCCCTGGAAAAGGATACCATGCTTGAAAAGTGGAGGGTCAATAAAGAAGAGAAGACCCCCAATGAGATGGATTGGCACAGTGACAGCAGCAATGGGCTCAAGTGTAGTGATGATTGTGACATTGGTGCAGGAATGGGCAGTGTTTCCTTCGGTTGTGCATAAGATAACTCTGAATGGGTACCAACTCAATGGTACCTAAGAAAAACAACAATGAGTTGGAACTCAATGACAAGGGTTTTGGGTTTGAGTTATAACAGCGCCCCACTTACAGTACAAAAATCTGTGACAGTTTCCTATTGCTGTTGCATTCTTCGGGCCTCATTATTTTTCATTCAGCCAGGTTTTGATTTTAAAATGCTCATATGGCACACTGAGCCATGCAGATAATCTAAAGTAATCTTATTTGAAGGTAATTCATTAGTAGTCCTAGTTGCATATGCAAAATTCATTAAAACATATTCATTGTAGGTCATAGAGACACAATCCTGCCTATTGCATTCTGTAAATATATAGAGTTCTTTTCCAAAATGTAATTTGTGATTTAATTGACTTAAGTTTTAGAACAAAAAGTCTAGAATAGCCTTTTTATGAAGATGGCGCCAAAAGCGAAGAAGGAAACCCCGCCCCTCCCAAAGTTGAAGCCAAAGCAAAGGCATTGAAGGCCAAGAAGGCAGTGCTGAAAGGCATCTACAGCCACACACACACACACACACACACACAAAAGAAGATCTGCATGTCACCCACCTTCCGGCAGCCCAAGAGTCTGAGGCTCCGGAGGCAACCTAAATATACTCGGAAGAGTGGCCCCAGGAGAAACGAGCTTGATCACTATGCCATCATCAAGTTCCCTCTGACTACTGTGTCAGCCATGAAGAAGATTGAAGATAATAATAACACACTTGTGTTCATTGTGGAGGTCAAGGCAAACAAGCACCAGATCAAACAGGCTGTGAAGAAGCTCTATGACACTGACGTAGCCAAGGTCAACACCTTCATCAGGCCTGATGGAAAAGAGAAGGCATATGTTCCACTGGCTCCTGACTATGATGCTTTAGATGTTGCCAACAAAACTGGATCATCTAAACTGAGTCTAGATGGCTAATTCTAAACATAATTTTTTTCAACACACACAAAAAAAGTCTAGAATAAGAAAATATTGTCTATATTGCAAAAGACACACTTTGAAAACGTTATCATTGATGTGAGTGAAACAGAAGGCTAACAAAGTAACTTTTATTGTAATAATATCACTAGTATTTTGTGCCCATTGTATTTTTAATTGCTGTTAAGAAAAGCTGTTCAACATGGTTAGTTTTCTCTAAGATTATCATGAATAGTTTCTTCCAAGAGTCATTTAAAACTCAATGATCACAAAATAACTAGTGATGTTGTTAACAATATGTTAAAATTAGTAATGTTGTTTGAAACTAGTGATGTTGTTAATAATGATATCCCTCTTTATCATTTATAAAAGCATCCTGGATAGTTTCCTCTAAGAGTTATTTAAAACACAATGAACACAAAATACTATGATATTGTTACACTGAAAATTACTTTTCTGGGCCTTCATTTACTCACATCAATTATAGCATTTTCAAAATGTTTATATATATAGATATATATAATATAGGCAATATTTTCATAATCCTGACTTTTTAAATAAGAGCTAAATTAGTTATTGTTGTTAAGTGCCATTGAGTCAGTTCCAACCCATAGTGACCATGTGTAAGGTTTTGGAGGAGTGGGTGCCAACCTTGCGGTTCAAACCAACTTTGCAGTCCAGTGTATTAACCAACATGAAGGAGAGGTGACCTACTTCTAAAAATTCATAAGCAACTTGAGAATGTAGATGGTAGAATATGCACTTGCTTGCTGAAAGTGAAGAAAACATAAAATATTAACTGATGAAGATCAAAATCTACAGCTTTTAGTATGGATTACACCTCAATGTAAAGAAAACAAAATTCCTCATAATTGGACCAGTTAATATCCAATTGACATCAGCAATGATGTTCCTCATTCCATATCTTCTGAATCCAGCTTGGATTTCTGGCAGCTCCCTGTTGAGGTACTTCCCTTTTGTGTTTCTAACTCCAAGTCTTTGCACATTTCATTATGATAGTTTACTTTGTCTTCTTGAGTTAGCCTTGGAATTTTCTATTCAGCTGTTTTACCCCATTAATTCTTTTTGCTGATTTAGCTTCTCTATATTCAAGAGCAAGTTTCAGAGCCTCTTCTGACATCAATTTTGGTCTCTTCTCTCTTTATTATCTTTTGAATGTATGATGTTTTCTTCACTTTTAATGTTCTTGATGTCATTCCACATTACTATGGTCTTCAGTCATTAGCATTCAATGGGTTAAATCTATTACTGTGATGACCTCTATATTCAAGTAAGGTGTTTGTTCTTAAGTTTGTGGAGTGTGGTGGCTCCAGATGATAAGAAATGGACTGAAAACCAAAAGGTCCATAGTTTGAGTCCACCAGCTGCTCCTCTAGAGAAAGATGAGGTTTTCTCCTGCTGTGAAGATTTTAGACTCAAAATCTATATATAGATTGTCTAAAATTTGGAACTGACTCAATAGCATTTAACAACAACAATACTTAAATTTGTTGGTAGAATTCTTCAGTTACTACATACTTTTACTTTAATGGTTGATGAGTAAATTTTAATAATAGTCATATTAGCATGCTTTCTTTTTAAGCATATAGATATTATCCTATCACAGATGGCATGGTACTTAAGGATAGATCTTGAAATGCTCTTTTCGATGATGAATGTGAAGCTATTCCTCTTTGTCGTTCTCAGCATACTAAACCATATGATTGTCCAGTTCAAAATGGCTGATATCAGTCCAGTTCAGCTCACTAATGCCTATGATACTGATCTCTATGCATTTCACTTCATTGTTTACAACTTCCAATGCACATTTTGTACATTCCATTTTCTGATTATTAATGGATATTTTCAGCATTTTGGTGGGTTTTTTTTTTCTCATTTTGAGTCATACCACATCAGCAAATGAAGGTCTAGGAAATTTTGCTCCACTCACTTCATTGAGGTTGACTCTACTTACTTCAAAACACAACTTTTCCCCAGTCACATTTTGAGAGCTTTCCAACCTGAGGGACTCATCTTCCAGGAACATATCAGACAGTGTTTCACTGCTATTCATAAGGTTTTCAGTTGTTGATTTTTCAGAAGTGATCTGACTTTTCCTTTTTCCTAGTCCATCTTAGTCTGGCAACGTCACAGAAACCTGTCCACCACAGGTCGACCTGCTGGTATTCAAAATCCTGGTAGCATAGCTTCCAGAATTACAGTAACACACAAGCCACCACAGTATGGAAAACCGGCAGATATGTGGTGGAACAAAGTGCTATCAGTAAGCAAATTAGGGTAGTGAAATCTGTATTTTCTTCTATTTCATTGAGGAAATCCTAAATTTTGAAGAATGAATATTAAGTATTTGTGTCCTTCAAATACTGCCTTAAATCATTTTAGATCACAATTTGTGTAATGAATTGGATATTATGAGGTTGTAAAGTGGAAAATTTGATCAATTAGTAGCCATTATGGTATGGCGCTGCGGGATAATGAGCTGGACCACAAGGTCAATTTGAACTGCAAGGTTGGCGGTTCAACTCCACCAGCTCTCCTTGGAAACCTAACCTACTCAACGGCACTTAACAACAACATAGAAGACTACAGCAGTGAAATTTTTATTATAAAGCTTTTTGCTAGAATGGAACAAGAGAAATCAAAGAGTGTATATAGACAATCCTTTCAAAGACTTTTGCCACAAAGTATTATACAAAACATAACTGCAGCTCTCGCCAGGCATCCTCGTGAGAGTGACATCGTCTTTAAACCCGAGTGGCAATCCCTGACGCACTGTCATGATGCCCAGGGAAGACAGGGTGACCTGGAAGCCCAACTACTTTCTTAAGATCATACAACTTTTGGATGATTATCCAACATGCTTCATTGTGGGAGCAGACAATGTGGGCTCCAAGCAAATGCAGTAGATCCGCGGATCCCTGCGTGGCAAGGCAGTGGTGCTGATGAGCATGAACACCAGGGCGTGCATGGCCATCCAGGAGGGCTCCTGGAAAACAACCCGGTTCTGGAGAAACTGTTGCCTCACATCCGGGGCAATGTGGGGTTTGTGGTCACCAAGGAAGACGTCACTGAGATCAGGGACATGTTGCTGGTCGACAAGGACATGCTGCTGCCGCCTGTGCTGGGGCCATTGATCCATGCGAGGTTACTGTGCCGGCCCAGAACACCGGTCTGGGTCAGGCTCTGAGCATCACCACAAAGATCTCCAGAGGCACCATGGAAATCCTGAGTGATGTGCAGCTGATCAAGACTGAACACAAAGTGAGAGCCAGCGAAGCCACCCTGCAGAACATGCTGAACATCTCCCCCTTCTCCTTCGGGCTGATTATCTAGCAGGTGTTTGACAATAGCAGCATCTACAACCCAGAAGTGTTTGACATCACCAAGGAAGCTCTGCATTCTCGCTTACTGAAGGGTGTCTGCAAATGTTGCCAGTGTGTATCTGCAGAATGGTTACTCACTGTTGCCTCAGTACCGCACTCCATAATCAATGGGTACAAGCAGATCCTGGCTTTGTCTGTGGAGACAGAGTACATTTTCCCACTGGCTGAAAAGGTCAAGGCTTTCTTGGATGATGCATCTGCATTTGTGGCAGCACCCCTGTGGCTGCTGCAACCACCGCTGCTCCAGCTGCTTGCTGCCTCCGTCCCGGCCAAGGTTGAAGCAAAGAAAGAGTCGGCGGAGATGGACGAGGATATGGGATTTGGTCTCTTTGACTAGTCACCAAGGCTATCCTACCACCAATTCAGCCAACTTTAATGACAGAAAAGAATTAAAGGCTTACTTCTCTTCAATAAATAAATCACTGCAGATCTTATGGAAAGAATAAAAAGTTGCAATCAACGCCCACAAATGGAAATTAACCTAAGTGTTCAAAACGGGCAAATGAAAAAAAAAAAAAAAAAAAAAACTAAAGAAATTAAAAGATCAGAAGTTTTTTTTGTAGTTTTTAGAGAAATCCAAGAGATATCTCAATTTTCAAATATTTCAATGAAAATCTAATCTAAAACATGAAAATGTTATATACAATTAGTAAGAAGACACAAGCAAAATTTGTAGAACATTCTACATCATACTATAACACATTTGAAAATTTTAATCCATTTGAATGATTTCCTAGTACTCATTAAAAATTATAAATAAGCCTTAAGAAGTCCAATATGACCAATGGCATGATAATGTAAATCAGTTGTCCATGACAAGAAAAATAATTACTCAAACAGCAGAGGAACACACACCCCCAACCAGAGTTATATTCTCACTAGCATGTTCTATCAAATTTTCAAGAAAAAGTTCAGTGTATAGCATCTTCTCTAGGTAACAAGAAGAAAAAATTCACAATTCATCTAATGAAGCTAGCATAATACTGGTAACAAAATCTGTCAAATATAGCACAAATTAAGAACACTGGAATGCAAAATCACTTATGAATATGGATGTGATATATGAAATAAAATACTTGCAAATCAAACTCAGCAGTAAATTAAAAGAACAATAAACCATAACCAAACAGAGTTCATCCCAAGCATTTGTAAATGATTTACTATTTTAAAAACTATTAATAATAATACTTCATTTCAATAAGTCAAATGAGAAACTTTTTTAAATCATCTGCACAAATGCTCAAAAAGCATTTTCTATAAGTCAATATCTACTCCTAATAAATAGTTTTTAAACCCTGACTCTATTTAAAATTATTTATTAGAACAAGGACCACATATTTGAAATCAATATCTAGATAACAAACACTTCTATAAAATAAAGGAGAGTGCAATGAAAGCAATTGAATAGATGCTATTTAAAGTTTCATTTATATACCACACAATAAAATATATAAAGACTGACAACTTATTATGAAAAAATATTAGCAATATGTATTTTTATAGTTTATCTTATTTCATCTGTACAAATGTATGACTACTGAGCACTGTAGCGCAGTCTGAAAACTTGGAGTATTGTTGTTGTTGTTAAATGCCATCGAGTCGATTCCGACCCATAGCAACCCTGTATATTTATGTTTCCAAGGAGCAGCTGGTGAGCTTGAACTGCTGACCTTGCAGTTCACACGGTTTTGAAGTCTGGTACATTAACCCACAGCGCCAGTAGTTATGTGTTATTTGACAAATTAATAGTGATCATTATTGGCTTGCCTACTTCTGGATAATGTTTTTATAATTTGAAAGATTTTGAGGCAAAATATGAATCAAAGTGTAAAGTTAGATGGGTTTTTTTGTGGCAAACAGCCATCTAACTTCATGGCTGGCAGTTCAAGCTCACTAGCTGCTTTTCCGAAACCCTATACAAGTTCACTACAAATCATGTCCAAGTCATCAATAACATAAACAACTTTCAGAAATTATGAAAACACCAACTTATATACAAGGAAATCTACCAATTTACAAACTTTGATTGCAACCTGAATTATAAAATAAGAAAACTGGGTGTGTATCTCATTGGTTTAAATCCACCGATCACCCCTCTGGAACTCTATACAGGGTCACAATTAGCTGGAATGGATTTGACTTACCAACAACAATCTTATCTTTTAATGAAATATGAAAATAATAAA
>NW_006408533.1:14149148-14151719 GCF_000296735.1 Chrysochloris asiatica
TTTTAAATTGTCTAAACAATTTCAAGATATTTCTGTGTGACAAAAGCCACTGTAAAAGTGTTTACTGAGGGAAAAATTTGTTTTCAGAGATGCAATGACAGTGTGAATTAAAGTGTATGTTAATGAGCTAAAAGCTAAATTGGAAGCACGGTATGCCTTGAAATTAAGAAAAGAAAATCACTTAGGTTGTATGTGCAATTAGGCAGCACAAATCTTTTATTCTTCTCTTGAACTAAAAGTTTCAATTGCGTACCAAAAAATAATGCATGGAAATGATGCACATCATCGCTTTTAATTGAGTGCTTAACATGCTCTCTTTGAAAACGTAGCTTAAAGGTTTTTGTAATGAGCAAAATACATAAATATAATGTATATATAAACTTCCTCATGTTCTTATCTTCCCTGGAGAATATGGTAATCCCTAAATTATTTCTATTATTAAAAACTATTACTAACCATATATCTACACATCCTCATCATAAATAAGATCTTATAGGATATCAAACACAAGAAGTTCAGACTTTCTATTTTAGAAATGATTCAATAAATTTAAAAGGTGATTGTTTCTAGGTTCAGTGAATGGACTTTTCTCTCTTCAAAAACATTTTATTAATACTGATATTTTATAGGTGACAATTTTCATCATAGAAAATTGAGGTGATAACTTTTATATAAGACTATATCATATTTGTCAAAAATCTAATGGTTGTTCTATCCATGATACTTTTAGTAGTAACTTTCAATGAAGATTATTTATTTAGAAAAGTAATATACACTCTTTTAAATCATCAAAAATATTTGAATATTTGTACTGCAACTTTACCATGTTCTTTCCATGTTCAAAGACGTACTTTATTTTTCCATTTTTTCTGCTTTCTTCCTCCCTTTCCTTGTTTCTTTCATCCTCTCTTCTTTCCTCTTTCATTGCCTGTCTCCCTCCCTTTCTCTTTCAAAAATTCACTGATTCACTCATTAATTTAATAAGCACTGATTGATACTCAAAATGGGGCAAGGACTGTGCAAGTTACCAAAGATAAAACATAAAACAAATTGCAACCCTTGTCTTAAAAGCCTTATCATTACCAAAAACCAACCAAAAAATGTGGTTATATATATATGCATATAGGCGTATATGAGTGTGGGTGTGAACACATGGGTACATTATTTGTCCACAACAAATGTATCTACAAGCATATGTACACATAGGTACATGTGTGCATTTATATGCATTCAAATATATAACGAACCACATAGGACACACAAGTACAGATGCTTCTAAGACACAGCCAAATACCTCTCAAGATTGGCTTTCTAGATTTAAAGGCTTAGTATCATAGTTTTCTCAATTAGGTGTCATAACATTGTACACAAAGCTTGTGTTCTACATTCCAGTGTGGTGAGGAGCGTCTGGGATCAGTTACCTAACACACAACTATTGGAATCTACTTATTTGGAACAAAAGAGAAAGAAGGAAAGCAAAGAGAGTCAGGGGGATAAAAAAGTCTATAATACTAATTGTATACCCAAACCATGGCCTCATCTATCCTGAGATCAGAACTAGATGTGCCTGTTTACCATACTGACCCTTCTGATCATGGACACAATAGATGGACCCTGTTAGAATGGGAGAAAAATGTGGAGCAGAACTCAAATTCTTAAAACGCCCCAGGTTACTGAATCAGTTGTGACTAGAGGACTGCCACCCTGACATATCCTTTAAATATTAAACCAATATAATCTTTTGAAGTCATCTTTTAGTCAAACAAGATGGCTATTATAATTTTAAAAATCACCCATGAGTGCCTTTAATAAAATAAACTCTATAAGAGCAAATAGTCAAATATTACACTTAAACAAAAATGAGAAAATAGTGGAGTAGAGGGACTACAGCATGGAAAATGGCAGTCAGAATCATATGAATGACAATGATGACACACTTTGAGAAATCTAACAAATATCACTGAATCACTTGTGTAGAAATTGTTAAGCAAGAAACCCAATTTGCTGTGTAAATTTTCCCCTTAAACTCAACAAAATCATTTTTTTACACTTTATATTGTGAATTAAATGGTTTGCAGAGAAGATCATCAGTTTTACGTTCAATAAATCATACATTTTTTTTCCCATCTCACTGACTGCAATCCCCTCCATTTAACAACAGCTCTCCCACTTCCTTCCTGTGGCTCCTATGTCCATTTCACCCTCCTTCCTATCCCTTCTCGATTTTGACCATACCATGGTGAGCATCCCTTAGTAGTATTCTTGTTTTTGTTAAATGCGATAGAATCAATTCTGACTCATAGTGACTCTAAGGAGCCATTGGTGGGTTTGAACCTCCAAGCTTGTGGTTAGCAGTTCATTGTTTGTCCTACAACACTGCACCAGGACTTATTTCCCTAGCTTGGCTGAAAATTTGGCCATGAGTTTGAGTTCTGTTAAATAACTGAAGGGTGGTCACAGGTTCTTCCAGTGTTTTTCTGGCCAGTAAAACCTGTCTTTTTTATAATTTTGAGTTTTGTGTCACATTTCCTCCCACTTTATAGAGACTTTCTAATGGGATCCATTTCAGAG
>NW_006408533.1:14152049-14154321 GCF_000296735.1 Chrysochloris asiatica
TATGAGTCAGAACTGAGTCCATGGCACATAACAACAACAACAATATAGTTGTTCCCACTGGACTTTGCGGTCCAGTGCATTAACCTACAGTGCCACATAACACAGTTATCAAAATAATAAATGAGTCAGAAAAGAAATCAGAAATATAAAAGATATTAATACCACAATGAACACAAATCGTTAAATGAACACTGCTTTGGAAAAGCAGAGAAAACACTTTATATTTCAAATGGATATTTATGCAATTGCCTATATAGAAGGACAAATTAAGTCTTAACAAATCTTAAGTAATTTCTACTCCATAAGACCACATTTGGAGTCCTGGTATGGTGCTTCAGGATAATGCACTAGACGGCAAGGTCAGTTTGAGCAGCAAGGTCAGCAGTTCAAACCCACTAGTGACTCCTCAGAAACCCTATAAGGGTTGCTATGGGTGGGAACTGACTTAACAGCACTTAACAACAAGAACACTTTTATGGGTAAATCAGAGTTACATTAAAAATCAACTTTAAAAAGATAATTTCAAGACTGAATACAGGACAATTTTTCAGAGAGTTTGACTTTATAAGGTTCCAAGGAAACTGGTTAAATGTCCAGTTTTGAAAGAATAGTTAGATGAATGGATAGATCATGTTTCCAGTTAGGAAACCCCATCGCAGGGACTTTATTTTTCTCCCAAATCAATTATAAATAAATACTAATCCAGGCATAATTCTAATAAAATTTCCTAAAAACTGAACAAGACAGTGTTAAAATTTGCATGGAAATACACAGTCAAGGATAGCTCAAAATTCCTAAGAAAATTAGCATTTAGGTTTTTGGTATAATAGGTAATTAAGACTCATTGTTGTTGCTAAGTAATCTTTAATTGGTTTTTGATTCATAGCAAACTTATATAGGGTTTCCAAGGAGTGGTTTGAACCATGGTGGGTTTGAACCATGTACGTTGTGGTTAGCAGTCCAATGCTTATCCCATGAAGTATTGAGGTAAAGATGGTAAAGCAGAACAAACAAAGAAAAAACGGAATAAAAATGAGGTTCACATAAATATAGGAACCTTCTAGATGACAGAAATGCCACTAAATATTAATATTTATGGAAAATATATAGCAATGAATTTTATTCATTCAGTTTATTTTTTTATAGGAGAAATGTAATTGCAAATGCACTTTACACCATATCTACACATTAATTTCATATTATTAGTCATTTAAATATGAAAAACAAATTTCAAAATATTTTATATAAAATAATGGGGAAAATGTTTGACGACATTGCATTCGAAAAACGTCCTTAAAACAGTTTAGGAAAGCACAAAGTTCAACAACAAAAGTACTTGTAATGTTTATTGCATTAAAACTGAAATTTCCTGTCATCTGAAGTTACCATGAAGAACTCAGAAAAAGAAGACTGGGAGGAAATATTTTTAACATATGTAATTTATAAAGGTTTACTATGCATAATATACAACAAATTCTTATAGGCCAATTAAAAATAAAAGCCACCACTCAACATATGGGAGTAGAAAAAACATGAGCAGCTTTTTCATAGAGAAGAAATTGCAAATGACCCTTGGGGGGGACATTTAAATAAGATCAGTCTATTAATAATTATGTTTTATAAAAAATCATAATGAGAAAACTAACAAGATGGAGGATTGGGTAGAAATGGAGTGAGGAGCTCCGTCAGCAACAAAACAGAATACCAGACCAAGCAGGCTCAGGGGATGGTGTCAGAACTCTGAACAACATATAAAGGATTATTTAGAAGGTTGGAAGGTTTACAGCTAGGGGAATTTGTAGAAGCAGCAAGAAATCCATTGATTTCTAATTCAAGATGTTCAGCTGCTCCCAGAGCCGCCATTTTGGGCAACACCAAGTGGGGGAAGGATCAGAGCAGCCATGGATGACTGACAGAATCACAGAGATAAAGGTATGGATATTCTTTTATTTTGGTGTCTGTTTATTGGTCTCTCACCATCTGCACACCTCCATTCTGGTGACTAGTGGGGGTGCCTGAGTGAGTGGACACCCCACCCTCACCCCAGAGGGTTCTACTACACATGCACACATATCTACTTGAAATTTAAAGTGACAGTTTCTACTTAAAACCAAATCCCCACAGCTGGCCCTGAACTGTTTATCACTAGGAAAAAAGCCTGAACGGGGATTGTGAAGCAGGACAGGCAGACTAAAAAGGAAATAGGCCAAAAATTAAATCCTGAGTTATGTTACAATGACCAACAGTGGCATCTTGAAATTTCTCAGGAAGA
>NW_006408533.1:14157976-14163255 GCF_000296735.1 Chrysochloris asiatica
AAAAAAAAAAAAAAACTTTTTCTTTTTTGATAAAGGAAACAAGGGTAAATTGCTACAATTCAATTTGATGAACCTGACCTATACCCTGACCTATACTCAGAGAGGCAGTTACTCTAAATACCAGCAGAGAGGGAAGGAGTCTTCACATCAAGTATCAATGCTATCCCTTCTGTACACATGGTAGATAGGGACAGGCAACTTAGACATTGGCTACCTAAAATGATAAACGCACAAAGTAACTGGCTTATGAGGTTTCTAGAAGTTTAGTTTAAGAGTATGGGGGGAAAGAAAGAGTTCCAACTGAATCGTTTTCGTCTTGTCTAGATGGGTCTGGTGAAAAGAGATGAGGATAAGACTCCTACGACTCAATAGTGAATAATTGTTATCATGACTAATTGTGACTGTCACAACTGTAAAGGTAAAAGTTTTGTAACAAAAACAGGGGAGTGGTTAATCTTACAGTCCAGAAACAGAGAACCCTAGGACCATCAAGGGAGGAGCCCACAAGCAGAATGCAGTACCTTATCCAGAGAAACAGCTACTTCAGAGACAGAGGCAGAGATGGGATCATTAAGAGGGGGAGTGGCTGAGGACTCTAGATTTATGGGAAGAGAGGGACTAAGAGGTGGTGGCCAGGAGGCAGACTTGCAGAATGTGCCCTTTGGAGATGTAAATTATTATATATGACTGAGTGTCTTTGTTGTGTTTTTGTTGTTGTTGTTGTTTGTAAAAGCTAAAGTAGATAGAGAGAAATACTGTTAACTGATGGTACATGGTGGGGGTTATAATCATTGTAATGAAACAAGGTGTATGATTTGTTGAATGTAAAACTGATGATCTGCTCTGTAAACTTTCACTCAATCCACAATAAAAACCTTTTTAAAAAATCATGATGAGATACAATTAAAAGAGACTTATAATAAAAAGTGGCAAAAGAACATCTTCCAGTGAAGATAGAGAATAAAAATTGGAATAGGGATGTGTATATTATTTATTTTTCCTATTCTATTGTTAGTATTTTGTTATTTCCAGTTACTGTTCTTTCCTTTTACTAGAGTTATTGTTAGAAGAGGAAAACAGGTGGGATGATGCATAAGGGAAGGTCAGAGAGAGCTGAAGAACTAAAAGGACTCACCCCACCAATGATGGCTTTAAAGATGAAGGTAGCCTTAATCCAGGAATGTAGGCAGCCTTTTGGACCCTGCACACAGGGACCCTGTATAAGGGGTCCAAGGAGTGGCTAGTGGGTTTGAACTTCCAAGCTTCTGGTTAGCAGCCCTGTGCTTATCCAACCACACCACACCAGGACTTTCCAACCTCTTCCCTTCATCTGACAAGGAAACAAGACCTCAGTTCTATAACTGCTAGCAACTGAATCCTTCTAGTAACCTAAATGAATGTGAAAGCAGATTTATTCCCAAAATCTCTGGAAGAAATGCATGTCTACTGATAACTTGAATTTGGTCTTCTGAGACCTGGAGCAAAGAAACCAGCTGATCCACGCTGATCCCTGACTTCTCGCCTAGAGGATCTTTGAAATAATAAATAGATGTTAAGTGGCTAAATTTGTGCTAATTTATTATGATAGCAATAGAAAAGTAATGAAACAGAAAAGTGGCTGTTATTTAATTATTAAAGGACAAAAAGATTTCATATTCAGGGCTTATAGCTAAAATCAATTACTTTTTATTCTTGAATATGGCAAAATCCTTACCTTTCTTGATAAAGCAGCTAACTCATTTGTCATTGACTTTGTTTCCTTTAATACTTCAGTTACGGCCTCTTCACTCTCCTCAATATTGTTGTTAATATTATGTATAGATGTTTCATAGTGATGATATAGGTTATCAACTTTATCTATCTCTTTCCTAAGAGAAAAGCACAGTTGATATTTCCAAATTGAAAGGAAAACTAAATTTAAATAATCATATTCAAATTCATTCCTAACTTAAAAATAGGAATCTATGGAATTTATTTATCCCTAAAATTACTCCCATTTCAGAGCAGCTCCCCACTTTCTGCAAATTATTTGGAGTCCCTGGGAAGCACAAACAATGATAGATCATTAGCAAAAAGGTTCATGGTTCAAACCGACCCAGAGCTGACAGACTTTATTAACTCCTAAAATCTTGAACCACCACTCATCTCTCAGTTTGTCGTACTGTGGTGGCTTGTGATTCTGGAAGCTATGCTATGAATATTTTCAATACCAGCAGTGTCTCCCATGGTGGACAGGTTTCAGATGAAGACAGATTAGGAAGACGGACTGACAAACTACTTTCAAATGTTTAGTCACTGAAAACTTATAAATAGCAGAGAAACACTGTCAGAAATAGTGCAGGAAAATGAGCTCCTCAGGTTGTAAGGCACTCAAAGTATGACTGGGAAAGAGCTGCCTCCTCAAAGTAGAGTTGACCGTGATGACACAAATGGAATAAAGCTTGTGGTAGTAAAGCCCTGGGGACCTTCATTTGCTGATGGGGCACAACTCAAAATGAAGAGAAACAGTTATAAACATCCATTAATAATTGGAACGTGGAATGTACATAGTAAGAATCTAGGAAAACTGGAAATTTCAAAGATGAAATGGATCACATAAACATTGATATCTTAGACATTAATGAACAGAAATGGACGGTTTTGGGTCATTTTGAATCTGACAACCACATAGTTTACTATAGTGGGAACGACAAATTGAAGAGGAATGGTGTTGCATTCATCATCAAAAAGAACATATACAGATCAGTCATGAGGTACAACACTGTCTGTGATGGGATAATATCCATGCACCTACAGGGAAGACCAGTTAATACCAATATTGTACAAATTTACACATCAAACACTAAAGCCAGTGAGGATGAAATAGAAGAATTCTATCAACTTCTTCGATCTGAAATTGATCAAACATGCATTAAAGATATATTAATCATTACTGGTGATTGGAATGTAAAGGTTGGAAACAAAGAGGAAGGATCAGTACTTTCAAAATATGGCCTTGGTGATAGAAATGATGCTGGAGATCGTATGACAAAATTCTGTAAAATCAATTATTTGTTCATTTCAAATACACATTTGTTCATTTTTTAACACAGCATGAGCCAGCTATACACATGGACCTCAGCAGATGGAATACATAGAAATCAAATTGACTACATCTGTGGAAAGAGAAGGTGGAAAAGCTCCATATCATCAGCCAAAACAAGATCAGGGGCAGATTGTGGAGCAGACCATCAGTTGCTCATATGCAAATCCAAACTGAAGCTGAAGAAAATGAAAACAAGTCCATGAGAGCCAAAATATGGCCTTGAATATATCCCACCTGAAGTTAGAGACCATCTGAAGAAGAGATTTGATACATTAGACAAAAACCGAAGACCAGAAGAGTTGTGGGATGACAACAAGAACATCATATAGGAAGAAAGCAAAAAGTCATTAAGAAGACAAGAAAGAAGAAAAAGATGAAAATCGATGTCAGAAGAGACTAAAACTAGCTCTCCAGTGTAAGGATGCTAAAGCAAATGGAAGAAATGAGGAGGTACAAAGGCTGAACAGGAAATTTCAAAGGTCAGCATGAGAAGATAAAGTCAAGTATTATAATGAAATATGCAAAGATCTGGAGTCAGAAAACCAAAAGGTAACAACATGCGCAGCATTTCTCAAACTGAAGGAAAGATTTCTGGGCAAATAATTAAATGATGCAGAAAAGTATAAAAAAGAAGATGGAAGGAATACACAGTCACTGTACCAAAAAGAAATAGTCGATGTTCAATCATTTCAAGAGATAGCATATATCAAGATAATATAACTTGGTATCAAGATATATATCAAGAGCCAATGATACTGAAGGAAGAAGTCCAAGGTGCATTGAAGGAATTGGCAAAGAACAAGGTACCAGGAATTGATGGAATACAAATTGAAATATTTAAACAAAGTGTGGCAGCACTGGAGGCACTCACTTATCTATGCCAAGAAATTTGGAAGACAACTATCTGGCCAACTGATTGAAAGAGATCCGTATTTGTGCCCATTCCAAAGAGAGGTGACCCAACAGCATGTGAAAATCATCGGACAATATCTTTGATATCTCATGTGAGTAAAGTTTTACTAAAGGTAATACAGACACTACTGCAAGCTTACATCGACAGAGAACTTCCAGAGGTTCAAGCCAGATTCAGAAGTGGATGTGGAACAAGGGATATCATTGCTGATGTTCGTTGGATCTTGGCTGAAAGCAGAGACTACCAGAAAGATGGTTACCTGTGCTTTATTGACTACGCAAAGGTCTTCGATTGCATAGATCATGACAAGCTATGGACAACATTGTAAAGTATGAGTATTCCGGAACAGTTAATCGTGCTCTTGAGAAACCTGTACATAGACCAAGAGGCAGTTGTTTGAACAGAACATGGGAACACTGAATGGTTTAAAATTAAGGAAGATGTGTGACAGGGTTGCATTCTTTCACCATACTTATTCAACCTGTATGTTGAGCAAATAATTTGAGAAGCTGGGTTATGTGAAGAAAAACGTGGCATCAGGATTGGAGGAAGATTCATTAACAACCTGTGCTATGCAGATGATACAACCTTGCTTGCTAAAAGTGAAGAAGACTTAAAATCTTTACTGATGAAGATCAAAAACCATAGCTTTCAGTATGGATTACATCTCAATGAAAAGATAACAAGAATCCTCACCACTGGACCAATAAACAACATTGTTATTAATAGAGAAAAGGTTGAAGTTGTCAAAGACTTCATTTTTCTCGGATCAACCATCAACACTCATGGAAGCAGCAGTCAAGAAATCAAACGATGTATTGCATTGGACAAATCTGCTGTACAAGACCTTTTTAGAGTATTGAAGAACAAAGATTTGTTTGAGGACTAAGGTATGCCTGACCCAACGATGGTATTTTCATATGCATGCGAAAGTTGGACAGTGAATAAGGAAGATCATAGAAGAATTGATGCATTGTATTATGGTGTTGGAGGAGAACATTGAAAGTACCATGGGCTACCAAAAGTACAAAAAGATATGTTTGATGAGGAGGGTCAGAGAAAAAGAGGAAGACTCCAGCGATATGGATTGGCAACATGAATGGTCTCGAGCGTGGCAACAATTGTCAGGTTGGTCCAGAACTGGGCAGTGTTTTGTTCCGTTGTGCACAGGGTCACTATAAGTAGATACCATCTCGATGGCACCTAACAATAACAACAAAGTCTTGAAAATCCTATGAAAGAGTTCTATCTCACATACATGGGGTTGTCATGAATTGGAAT
>NW_006408533.1:14164063-14176859 GCF_000296735.1 Chrysochloris asiatica
ATGGACTGCCAAAAGAACCAATAGATCTGTTTTGGAAGAAGTGCAACCAGAGTGCTCCTTGGAGGCCAGGATGGCTAAGCTCCATCTCTCATACTTTGGACATATTGTCAGGAGGGAACAGTCACTGGAGAAGGATGTCATGCTGGGTAAGATGGAGGGTCAGAGATCAGGTGGTGCAGGGATGAAAAGGTAGAAAAAATGAGAAATTTTTGTTTGGAAATATATTTTTTTAATTAGTATTTGTTTCATAAAAGGAACATTTTAAAATGCTGTAAGTATCATTAGAGAAGCCCTAGTGGCACTATAGAATAGGAACTAGATCGCTAACCACAAGATCAGAGGTTCAAATCCCCCAATAACTGCAGCATTAAGATGAGGCTGTCTCTTCCCATAAAGATTTATGCATGTAGTGTGACTATGAGTAGGAATTAACTCGATGGCAGTGGGTGGATTGTAAGTACCATTTGTTAATAATTCTTACTTATACATTTCCAAGCTTAATTCACCATTTCTAATATCTCTATCCATTTCTGATTTAATTTGCTCAGCCTTCAAGTTGGCATTTTGGCAGCTTTCTTTTACTTCCTCAAGTTCTTCATGGACACGATTGTATAGTTCCATTACCTAGAAAAGAAAAGATATTCTTACTAATATGTGCACTTAGTATCTAATTATAAAGAATCAGACAAGAGAAAGAAACGTGGGGTGGTACATTAGTTATTGGCTGCTGCTGTCACAGAAATACCACAAGTGAATGACTTGAATGACCATAAATTAAGTTTCTCACAGCTTAGGAGGCAAAAGTCCAATTTCAGGGCACCTGCCTTACTGGAAGGCTTCCTCTTTTAGTTGACTCTGGGGAATGTCCTTGTTTCTTTTCAGCTTCTTTCCCTCAGTTCCTTGGTGATCTTCAAGCGATATGACATCTATATTTCTGTTGTGTGCTTCCTTGCTTCAGTTCCTACGCTACTCATTTTATAGCACATAGGTGATTGGTTTAAGACAGACTCTACATTGGTGTGACCTCATTAACTCAACAAAGAAAACTTTATTCCCAATGGGATTACAACCAAATGTATGTTGCTATTGTTGTTGTTAGATATCCTCCAGTTTACTGCTAGTCATAGTGACTTTATGCACAACAGAATGAAACACAGAGTCACCCTCAGAGCTGTTATGCCTGTGCCCACTGCTGTGCCAATGTGTCAATCCATCTGATTGGGGTCTTCATTTTTCAACTGACCTCTACTTTCCCATGAATGATGACCTTTTCCAGGGACTCATAACTCCTTATAACATGTCCAAAATAAATGAGACAAAGTATTTCACAATTCTTACTTCTAATGGGCATTCTGACTGTATTTTTTCCAAGACAGATATATTTGTGCTTCTGGCAGTCCATGATGCGTTCAATATTCTTTGCTAACACCATAATTAAAATGCATCAATTCTTCTTCACGCTTCCTTATTTATTGTCCAGAATTCACATGCATATAAGGTGATTGAATTATCATGGCTTGGATCAGGGGCACCTTAGTCCTTAAAGTAACATATTTGCTCTTTAACGCTTTAAAAAGATCTTGTGCAGCAGATTTGCTCAGTGCAATAAGTCCTTTGATTTCTTGATTGTTGCTTCCATGAGCATTGATTTTGGTTCCAAGTAAAATGAAATCCTTCACAACTTCAAATTTTTCTCTGTTTATCATACTGTTTTTCATGGGTCCAATTGTGAGGATTTTTGTTTTCTTTACATTGGGATGTAATCTATATTGAAGGCTGTATTCTTTGTTCTTCATCAATAAGTGCTTCAAGTCTTCTTCATTTTCAGCAAGCAAGATAGTTGCAATCTAAATTGCTAAAGAAATAATTTGCTATGAGTAAGTCATTGGTCTTGCACAATTATATTATTTTATGGTCTCCAGCATCATTTCTATAAACCAGGTCATATTTTCCAGCTAGTGATCGTTGCTCTGTTTCCAGTTTCCACATTCCAGTCACCAACAACTACCAATGCATCTGGAATGCATGTTTGAACAATTTCAGATGGAAGAATCTGATAAAATTCATTTGTGCATCATTGGCTTTAGTGGTTTGTGTGTAAATTTGCATAATAATCTTATAATTGATCTTGTTTGTAAGCATATGGATATCATTCTACCACAGGCAACATAGTACCTCAAGACAGATCTTGAAAGGTTGAAATGTACTTTAGGGTAATTAATATAACATCATTCCTCTTCAATTTGTCTTTCTCAATGTAGTAAACCATATGACTATTCAATTTTAAAAAGACCAATGCCAGTTCATTTCAGCTTACTAATACTTAGGATATCAATCTTTATGCATCCCACTTCATTTTTTTTATGACTTTCTATTTTTTTATATTTGTATTTTGTACATCCCACGCTTCAAGTGTTAATGGATATTGGTAACTATAACTTCTCATTTTGAATCATGACTCATCAGCCAAAGAAGGTCCCCAAAGCTTTGCTCTATCCACATCATTAAGGTCTAATCTACTTTGAGGAGGCAGCTCTTCCTCCTTCATATTTTGATTGGCTTCCAACCTGAAGAACTGATCTTCTGGAGCTATATCAGATAGTTCTATGAAAAAACACATATGATACATGACCATAGGGATATTGTATATAGAAAATAAAACCCACTATCAGCCTTGGAAACCCTGTACAGGGTTGCTATGAATCAGAACTGACTCCATGGCACATCATGATCATGACGATCATAAATGCAGGTTTATGTCTTTCCTCCTAGTTATCTTTGTTTAGAATCACCTCTGAAATCTGTTTGGCATCATAGCCCGCAAGCAAGCTCTGCAAGTTTCCACTGAGAGATGGGTTGTTGTTTTTGTTGCGTGCATGGAGTCGGTTCTGACTCATAGAGACCCTATGCAGTGTTTCCAAGGCAGTAACTCTTTACGGGAGCAGAAAGCCTCATCTTTTTCCTGCGGAACAGCTGGTAGTTTTGAACTGCTGACCCTGAGGTTAGCAGCCCAATTCCTAACCACTACGCTACCAGAGCTCCTTGAGAGATGAGTAGTGGCTGCATAAAACATATATTGACCAAGAACCAAACCCATATCCCACATACAGCTGAGAATTCTACCACTGGGGCACTAATGCCTCCTATAGCTAGTGCTACCTCATTGTTCTTGAGTCTGTTCTGACTCATAGCAACCTTATAGAACTGAGCAGAAAAGGCCTAAGAATCTACTTCTGAAATCAGCGCAGCAAACCCTATGTATCACAAGGGTGTGATGTATAACCAGATGTAATGATGGCTCAGGGCTAGCAGTGTTTCATGTGCATAACATGAGTTGGGGGCTGACCTGATGGCAGCAAGAACAATAGCAACAGTAGAATGACTGCACACAATTCAATCAATTACAGGAGGGATTTTTAATAAAAATCCAATCACTTCACTTGTTATAGGTGTGTTCAGTTTTTCTATTTTTTCTTGAATCAATAGATAGTGTACAGTTTTATGATTTATTGGGAAAATAAGTAGCAGATCAGTTTTCAACAAAAAATAAAACCTTTAAATATACTAATGTTTATTGTTGATATATTATTGCATTACTTTGCAACATTTTGTGAATTATATATCCATTTACCTCATTTTTTTTTAAGTAACAATCCCTCAAGGCATCAAGTTCCTGGTTTTGCTTTGAGTCCAGTAGAGGAGCATGTTCATCCATATAATCTATGTCTGCTTGAACCGTTGAATTTGCTTCTTCTAACTTTGTCTTTTGCAACTCTAAATGTTCTTGTTGATGAACTTTATTTGAAATATGCCATTGCAATTCTATAATATCCCTCAAATAGGTCTCATGTTCTAAGAAAAGAAGAAAACAAAAGCCTGTCCGATTTTAAAGCATAAACACCCATAAGGAAATTTAAAATTGGTAACAAATATGAAATATTTTATTTTCAGAAATTACTTATCTTTAAGTCTCACTAAAACTACAATATGACTTTACCCTGCATTGTAAAAGATGTTTCTGTCTACATTCATCATGAAAAATATGAAAATAATGTTTTAAGAGTTAATCATTGTTCCAGGATAAGACTAATTTAATAGAATCAATGTATTCTTAACTGGACTATGTATACTGGTTGTGTTTGAGTCCATTATGACTTACGGTAACCTAGTGTGTTATAGACTAAAGTGTTGCGTTTGGTCATCTTAGTTGTAATATTTACAGAAGCAGAACATCATGCTTTTCTTCCACTGGAGGGGTCTGAGCCAACTATCAAATTTTATGCATTACACCAAAGAATTGGATTACGTATATCCATTCTGTAAAACATCTCTGAAGTGAGAAAAATTATAATAGGAAAGGACTTCCTTGAAAATTATGCAGAAATGAAAAGATGAAATAAGAGTTACAAATGTCAGAATGAAAAAGACAAAAATGACTATGACTTTCTGATCGGAACAAATCTATATCCAAACATACAAAAGAATCAACAGAAAATTATTGTAATTGATAATGTAGCTCATATAATATTAATATACAAAATAAACATATTTCTATATAAATAAAGAATATACAGACATCAGAATAACCTCGCTCACAAAACTATAAATAAAACAAAATAAATGCATAAATTTAACAATAAACCCATCATGAGCATGCAAGGCCTATAGGAAGAAAAAGAAAAAAAAAAAAAAAGCTAGAAAACAACACAAATTGGATTGAATAAGTGTATAAAAATGTTTTCTTCTGTATAAAAATCTTTGAAATTTTAAACATGAAAAATCTTTTCAATTTATTTATGAATTTAAGTCTCCATCAGAGAATCAGTACAATTTTAGAAAGATAAACATATTTTATCATTATATTAACTAAGTTCCAACTGTTAAGCCACCACCATTTGTTTATCAGCCTGTCTTACTGTGGTGGTGTGTTGCAGTGAGGTTGTAAGCTATGACATCAGTATTGTAAACATCAGCAGGGTACCCATGGCAAAAGGTTTCAGTGGAGCATACAGAATAACACAGACAAGAAAGAAGACGCATACTAGGTCTGAGTGGTTAGCCACTGAAAACCTTATGAATAGTAATGAGACACTGTAAGATAGCACCAGAATATAGAATATTGAAACATGATGAAGAGTACCATAACAGTCTATGATACAGTCCCAGAAGATGAGCCCCTCAGGTTTGAAGGCACAAAATACGAACTGGAGAAGATCTGCCTTCTAAATTAGAGTTGACTGTGATCACATGAAAGGAGTTAAGCCTTAAGAACCTTCATTTTCTGATGATGCACAGCTCAAAATAAAGAGAAATAGCTGTAAATACCCATTAATAATCAGAACATGGGATGTACAAAGTACAACTCTAGGAAAACTTTCAATGTACATGAGAACAAAAAAACTAAGGCTTGAGTCAGGCACACCTTAATCCCCAAACTGACATCTTTGCTCTTGAACACTTTACTTTAAAGAGGTCTTGTGCAGCAGATTTGTCTAATGCAATACATCTTTTGATTTCTTGATTGCAGTTTCCATGAGTGTTAATTGTTGGACTCAGCAAAATGAAGTCTTGGACAACTGCAAATTTTTCTAAATTTATCTAGGGATTATTTATTCGTCCATTGGAGAGGATTTTTCTTTTCTTTACACTGAAGTGCAGGTCTGAATGAAGATCAAGATCTTTGATCTTCATCAGTATTTTAAGTCTTCTTCACTTGCAGTAAGCAAAGTTGTATCATCTGCATATCACAGGTTGTTAATGAGTCTTCCTCCAATCCTGAGGCCACGCTTTTCTTCATAGAACACAGCTTCTCAGATTATTTGCACAGCATATAGGTTGAATAAGTATGGTGAAAGAAAACAGCCCTGTTGCACACCTTTCATAATTTTATACCATTCAGTGTTCCCATGGTCTGTTTAAACAACTGCCTCTTGGCCCATGTACAGATTCCTCATTAGCACAATTAAGTGTTCCAAAATACTCATACTTCGTAATGTTGTCCATAGAGTGTCATGATCCACACAATCGAAGGCCTTTGCATAGCCAATAAAGCACAGGTAAATATCTTTCTGATATTCTCTGCTTTCAGCCCAGATCCATTGGACATCAGCAATGATATCACCCATTCCACATCCTCTTCTGAATCTGGCTTGAAACTCTGGAAGTCCTCTGTCAATGTATGGTTGCCGCCGTTTCTGTATTACCTTTAGTAAAACTTTACTTGCATGGGATATTAAAAATACTGTCTGATGATTTCTGAATTCCATTGGGTAACCTCTCTTTGGAGTGGGTAAACATACAAATCTCCTCCAATTGGTTGGCCAGATAGTTTTCTTCCAAATTATTTGGAAATGTTGAAGATAGTAGACCTATGATTATCCTACATTGCCACATTAAGAGTACAACATAAAATGTACAAAGCATGAATCTAGGAAAATTAGAAGTTGTTAAGATAAATTGAAATTCATAATGAATAGTATCCTACACATTAGTGGGCTGAAATAGATTGGTATTGACCATTTTAATTCTACAATCATGTGGTTTACTATACTGGGAACATCAAGAGAAATGGCATTGCATTTCATCATGCAATGGGGTCTGTGATAGGATGGCATTCTTACACATACAAGGAAGATATAAAACTAATATGCAAAATTACACTCCAAACATTAAAGCAGAGATGGTGAAATAGAAAAATTCTACCAACTTCTTCAGTCAGAAATTGATCAGACATGTAATCAAGATGTACTAAAAATTGTTGGTGATTGGAATGCAAAAGTTGGAAATACAGAGGAAGGATCTGTAGTTGGAAACTATGCTCCCACTGATAAAGATGATGCTGTAGATCAAATGAAAGATTTTCAAGACCAACTGCTTATTCATAGTAAATACCATTCTTAACATAAAAAGCTGACTATACACATGAACCTCAGTTAGATAGAATAGACAGAAATCAAATTGACTACATCTGTGGGATGAGACAATGGTAAAGCTCAGTGTCACAGGCAAAACAAGGCAAGGGACAGGCTGTGAAGAAGGCCATCAATTGCTCATATGCAATTTCAGACTAAAATTGAAGAAAATTAAAATAACTAACCAAAGTTTAAATGTGACCTTGAATATATCCCACCTGAATTTAGAGATCATCTCAAGAACAGATTTGATGCTTTAGACCAGAAGAGTTGTGGTATGACATCAAAATCATAATATAGGAAGAAAACAAAAGGTCATCTAAAAGATAGGAGAGAGAAAAAGACCAAAATGGATATCAGAACACCCACAGTACTTTACACAACAATATGGACTGCCAGAAAAACAAACCTGTCTTGAATAAAGTACAGACAGAATGCTTCTTAGAAGCCAGGATAATGATACTTCATCTCTCATACTTTGGACATGTTATCAGAAGTAACCAGTCCCTGGAGAAGGACATCATGCATGGGAATATGGAAGCTCAGTAAAAAAAAAGAGTAAAATCTTCAATGAGATGACTTGGCACATTAGCAGTAGCAATGGGGTTAAGTGTAGCAGTAATTGTGAAGATGGTCAGTGCTGGGTAGTGTTTTATTGTGCATAGAGTCGCTATGAGTCAGAACTTAGTTGATGACAACTAAAAGCAACTGCACTCTTGAAATGTGCCTTCCAACATTAAACAATATCCTGGTGCTATTCATAATGTCTTCATCTTCCTTATCTAATAATGTTCCATTGTATTCATAGAGTTTTGTTGGCTAAACATTCAGAACTAGACTTCCTCTATCTACTTTTTCCTAGTCTGTCTTGAAACTGTCCGTCATGGATGACCCTGCTGGTATTTAAAGTACCAGTTTCATAGCTTCCAACAGCACAGCATTATGCAGCCACCTCAGTAAGGCAAACTGACAGATAAGTTGTGGCACTATTGTCCTAATATATATTTAATAATATATTTGGGGGTAAAGGTGTTTATTATTGAGTGAAAATACTTCTTTAGAAGTTATATAAATATTTCAATTATCTATTTGTTCTTCAAGCCACTTTATATGAATTTATCCATTTAATCGATGTTTCAGTAACACTGTAAGAAACTTGTTCTATATAACTTCATTATTGTTAATGACTGCTGGGTCTCTATTTCTGTCCTAATGTCATTCCTTATCTGGTTTATTTCCATAGTCTCTGGTTCCTTTGGTTTTATTTTTAATTCATCTTTCTGTAGGTTTTCTTTCACACTCTTTTTCTCATTACTCTTTTTTTAATGAGCCAATATTCAATTTTGCATCTCTCCCAAATTATGTATTTCTTTATTATTTTATCACTTTTTTCTTGTTTTCTCTTTATTTTCCTTTGATCTTTTTAAATTCTAAAGCCATAAATTTGATTACTTATGACTCATTCTTTTTGATATAGCAAAATCTATTGCTTTCTCTTTAAGTAACAAGTCAGCTTTTTCTCAAACAAGTGAAAATAATTTTAATGACTATTTTAAGTAACATTTCTAAATATTTTCCAATTAATTAAATATGTACCATCAGTTTTAGCACTCTCACTTTCTCATTCTTTAGCTTCACTAATTACACAAAATCATTTTATTTTTTAGAGAACCCATCTATTGTCTTGTTAAATACTGTCTTTGTCAGCTCCCTCAGTGCCTGCTCATTCTATACTCCATGCTTTCAAATCTTTCCTTCAGATTTTCCTCATTTTGTATTGCTGGAATGTATTCAATGTAATTTCTTAAAGTTTTAAGTTAGTTTTTCCTTACTGAGTCTAATCTCTAAGAAACTGTTTAACCAACATGGAGCTGTTCATTTCAAGTAATATATTTATAATTTCTAGTAGTTGTATTTTTTACAATTTTTCAATTTTGTTTTATATGCATATAATTTTTTAATTCTTGCTTTTACTTCCAAATCTTTTTTTTTTTTTAATTTCCTGAAACATATATGCATATATACTTTATAATCTCAAATGTAATCCGGTAAAACTTTTTAGTCAGAATCTGTTCTCTATTTCTATTGCTCCCACTCATTGAACCTGGATCTTTGTGTGTTTTGATTTATTTGATATTAAGTGTCTCCTTTTCCTAATATTTTCCTTAGTGCTGACACTAAAGTTTCAGTCTTCCAAAAAATTGTTTCTCTGTTCCTGCTAATAGTTGCCTTTAGTACCAACCCATGAAACATTTTAATGACATTCTCTACTTAACCATTTCAGACCTCACAGGTAACAGGAATTTGAGCGATAAATTTATTTTATATCAGTTCATTAAGAATGCTGTTTTTGTTGTAGATCTGTTGTTTTCCCCTACACTGGATAAGTGAAATGGGAAAGTGTCTTCATTGTTCAATCTAGAAGGATGATTTACTTTTTGTTGTTGTTAAGTGCCATGGAGTCAGTTCTCACCCACAGCAACTCTATATAGGGTTTCTGAGGAGTGGCTGTTGAGTTTGAACCATCTAATTTGTGGTTCAAACCAACCTTGTAGAGGAGTACTTATTCTACAGTGCCACACCCACTTTTATGCTGAGGATGGGATCTTAACTTTGTGTCACTGTCTGTAATTTGATTTGTTACTTTTAGTGAGTCATCGTATCCTGTACCCAAGAGATATACTAAAAAGGGAATGCAAAAGCACCAAGGTTTGAGGAACTGATTCAGTGCTAAATCTGGGATTGATGCCTACTTAGTTACAAAAATTACCATTTCAGAAATGAAACATTGACCTCTTTGCATTTGTTACTGTATTCACAGGTTTTATGGATATTTTTAATGATTTTTAAAATGAAAACAGGTAATCTAAACTTGACACTGATGAAAAACAAACCCTGAAATAATTGATTTCTTTATTAAATTATAGTTATAGATATCAAGACTTCATTCTCAATAATTCAAAGAAAAAAACAGCCAGAAAAATCATTAAGGATGTAGAGGACTTGAAAAGCACTACTAATCAACTTGTCCTAGTATTTATAGAACACTCATTCAAATCAGGATGCAAATTATTTTCAACTACACACAAAAATTATGTAGGCTAAAAGATATGCTATACAGTCCTGGTGTGGTGCTGTAGGATAAGCACTGGCCTGCTAACTATAAGGTCAGCAGTTCAAACCCACAATTCACTCCTTGGAAACCCTATACAAGGTCACTATCGGAACTAACTAAATGATGTCACTTAAAAACAAAAACAACAGATAATTTAAAAATTCTACATAAATTTAACATAATGGAAACTGTTTAAAGAATGTATTAATAGCAAACAATATAGAACAAGAAATCAACAACAGAAAAAAATTAGTGAAAATCACAGATTTAACAACAACTTCTAAATAAACAACAGTTCCAACAAGAAATCACAAGGAACACTAGCGCCCATTTTTAACTAAACAAAAATGAACTTATAAGAAATTTTATTAACTGAAATTTATACAGTTCTTAGAGTTCATAGTTTTTAAATACCTATCTTGGTGTGGCACTGAGGGTTAATGAGTTAGATGGCAAAATCCGTTTGAACTGCAAGGTAGGTGGTTCCAGCTCACCAGGTGAGCCTCAGAAACTGTATACATGGTCGCTATGGGTTGGAACCAAGTCGAAGGCATTTAAAAACAACATATTAGGGAAAAAATGAATATATCAAGTAAATAATCTAATCTTGAACTTCATGAGACTAACTTTAATAGGCTAAATTATTCTCAAAATAATCTGGAAAGCAAAATCAGAGCATTATGTTGTTAAAGCAGAAAACAAAAACTAATCTTGTTAAAGCAGAAAAATATTTTTAAAAATTGACTTTTTGAAAAGGTCAATAAAATTGACAAACCATTAGCTGGACTGAACAAGAATAATAGAGAAATTACAACTTATCAAAGTCAAGGTTGAAAGAGGTGCCATCACTACTGCCACTATAGAAATTAAAATAATTAAAAGAGAATATTTATGTCAACAAATCAGACAATGAAAATGAAATGAAGAAATTTCTAGAAAGATACAATTGTCAACAAGAGTCCAAGTGTGGTGCTGTGGGTTACAGTGCCAGATTGCAAAACCCGTTGAACTGCAAGTTTGTCAGTTCAAACTTGCCCAGTGAAACAGGCTTCTTGAGGAGTCTTTGTAAGTATATAAGTATGTAAGTATACAAGACCATAGGTGGAATCCTGATCCCCATTCTGGCCCAAAGTATGGTGAGATCCGGGAACTCCTGAGCCCATGGACAAGGTCATAGCCACAGAGGACTATCGCTGAGAATGAAGTGTCCAGCTGATGAGGTGAAGGGAGATGCACAAGAATACCCAAACCTGCAGATAGTACCCATTTGACCTAGCTTCAATGGCTGGATGGTCAGAATTCAACTAGAGGAAGATCAAAAAAAAATTTTTTTTAAATAAACAAGTATAAATCTCTACAATTTGATGAACTTGACCTATACGCATGTATGTAGTAGCTTAAAATACCAAGCAAGAGGGAAGGAATCTTTATAGCAATAATCATTTCCCATCCCCTCTGTACAAAGGGTTGATAGGGATGGGCAACTTAGACATTGGCTACCTAAAATGAGGTACAATAAAGACTAGAAGTGACTGGCTTACAAATTTTCATGAGGGAACTTAGTTTCAGAGTGTGTGGGGGAAGGCAGAATCCCCACTGAGTGGTTTTCATCCTGTCTAGACAGGTCTGGTGAAAGGAAATGGGGATACCACTCTTTTGATTCAATAGTATGTAATTGTTATTATGACTAATTGCGATTGTCGCAACTGTAAAGATAGAAGCAAAAGGGGGCCAGTGGGTGATTTTACAGTCCAGGAATGGAGGACCGTGGGACTATCAAGGGAGACGAGCAGGAGCAGAGTGTGGGATCCTATCCAGAGAAGTGGCAAAGCCAGAGATGGAGGCAGAGATGATGACAGGGAGAAATAGAGCAGCTGAGGACTCTAGACATGAAGGGAGAGGGGCTGTGTGCTGGTGGCTGGTGGGGGCAGGGAGCACGTGGAAGGACATGCTTCCAAGGTGTGCCCTTTGGTTGTTTGAATGACTGTAGATTCCTGAGTGCTTTGGTGTACATCCAAAAAGAAAAAACAACCACAACAGAGGGAATTGAAGCAAATACTGCTGAATGATGATGCATAGAGGGGATTGTAATCATTGAAATGAAACAAAAAATGATAGGATGATTGTAAGACTGATGTTCTCCCTTGTAAGCTATCACTCAATTTACAATAAAAACATTAAAAAATAATAATAAAAATTCAGAGCTGTGCGATTTGCCTCCTCTTCCTAATAGGAAACTTTGCATGAAAGCATTAATGTAGATTAGGGGAAAACAGAGTATTTATAGAAGCAGGTACAATGAGAGGAATAGGGGTGTCTGAGTCACCAGGATCTTTGTGCTTTCAGATGTAGATTGGGCCCAAAATAATATGTGTATCCTTTTATTTTACCAAGAAACAGTGCTGTACGCAGATTTTTAAAACAGAACTTTGATATAATTGATTTCTTCCCTGCTTTCATAGTTGATATAATAATATAAAATCATTAGAGATACAATTAGTATTTATTAATTGATAGGTTTGTGTTGTTGTTGCTAAGTGCCATTGGGTTACTTCTGACTCAGAGAGACCCTGTAGAGGATTTTTGAGGAGAGGATGGTGGGATCGACCTGCTGGCTTTGTGGTTAGCAGTCCAGTGTCTATCAAATAGAGCCACACCAGGACCATATATTACTCAATTAATGACTGAATTCTTATTACTAGCCATTTTTTCTGATTGTTGTTGTTAAATACCATCAGGTTGGTTTTAATCCATAGCAACCTTGTATAGT
>NW_006408533.1:14177709-14178244 GCF_000296735.1 Chrysochloris asiatica
AATCCATACCAAAGGCTGTGCTCTTCATCAGTAAATATTTTAAGTCCTCTTCACTTTCAGCAAACAAGGTTGTATCATCTGCATATCGCAGGTTGTTAGTTAATGAGTCTTCCTTCAATCTTGATGTCACGTTTTTCTTCATAATCCACAGTGCTTATGTTTAATAGGCAAGTGAAAAATGTCCCCTGAATTTTGTTTAGACCTAACTAGTTAATGAAGTCCCTGAGCAGTGCACATAAGTTCAGGTATTACCAAAAGATTAGAGGTCCAAGTTCTCCTAGAGGCACCTGGAAGAAAGGCCTGGTGATCTGCTTCTGAATAACCAGCCATTGAAAACCATGAATCATTTAAAATTATAGGAAATATCATGCTTAATGTCAAGGCTAATAAAGAGTTTAGAAGTTCTTCCTATCACATATCCTAGAGACTTCAAGAATCTAAAGCCTATGAAAATACAGCATTTGAAATTTTATAAAATAATTTATAAAATATGGTGACTGTTGTTATTAAGTGATGTAGAGTCAGTTCCAACCTA
>NW_006408533.1:14178524-14179986 GCF_000296735.1 Chrysochloris asiatica
CTACCTTGCAGTTCAAACGGCTTTGCAGTCTGGAGCATAGAAAGCACTTAAAAAATACATAGTAATAGAGAACTTAAAAGTCAAATACATATGTAGGATACTTGAATGGATAAAGCAATGTGGGACAAACTTTCATTTTAAAAAACAAATCTTGAATAAAAGGCAACACATGCTATAAATGATCACCAAAATTAATTCTATCATCAAAGGGCATTTATTAGGTATACATACATCACAGTTTAATTTTATTTCAATAACTCCTAAATTGAGCTCCTTCAGGCCCAAAATTACAGCATGTAAATCCTCTTATGAAGGATATATGAGATTGTATACAAACTGAGGAGCAAATATTTCAATAAACAAAATAAAACTTCGATTCTTTTACTATTAGCAAGGAAATGTCCAGAAAACAATTAGGACAATTTCAGATGACTCCCTGTGGACATGAGTAAGAAATACATGGAAACATCAAGAATCTATTGGGACTCAGAATTTCACAGGATGCCTATACTGACCCTAATGTAGCCTCAGGTCACTAAGACTTCAATATTGATGTATTTCTATAATTTATAAAACTGCATATCTATGTTAGTATACGGGACTCTGGTGAGGCACTGTAGGATAAACGCTGGGCCACCAGGTCAGTTTGAACTGCAAGGTTGGTGGTTCAAACTCACCAGTCACTCCTTGGACACCCTATACAGGATCGCTATGAGTTGGGTCCGATTCAACAACACTTAACAACAACAATGTTATTATACATGAGAAAAATGAGGCTTTCAGCTCACATAAAGATTTACAACTCCAACAACACCATCTGTACCGGGTCCCTATGAGTTGGCATATAAAGCAACATGCCATTTTATTAATATTAATACTAAACACTATTCAAAATTAGAAATGAAAAAGTCAAATTTTTAAATCTAAATAAAAGATTTAATATTTTCTTAAAACTTTCTGGAATGTATACACATCATTTCATTTTGGAGACTATAGTTTTAGAAGATCTTATAACATTGTAACAAAGGTGTATATACACAAATTTTAAATTCAATGATATTATCCCAGAATAAAAATCGATAACACCCCTTTTTCTATGAAAGATGCCTTGGTAGTCTAAATAATAGGTTATATGGGAAGCTTGGTGTGGCAGTATATGATCAGCACTGGACTGCAAACCACAAGGTCAGCAGTTCAAACCCACCAACTGCTCCTTTGAAACCCTATACCGGGTCATTGCTATGAGTCGGAACCAACTTGATAGCACTTAGCAACAACAATGGGAACCAATATAATCCATTAAAGAAACATGTGAACCCTGATCTAAAATGTTTATGCTATGAAAGGCTAAAAAGAATTTCTCCATCCTGAGGGAGAATCACTCAGTCAATATTTGTTTTGTTAGGCACTGTTTCAAACTCACCAACTACTTCTGTTCCTGTAGGGGTGGGAAACCTTTTTT
>NW_006408533.1:14181456-14196738 GCF_000296735.1 Chrysochloris asiatica
GCATAAGGTCACTTTCAGTTGGTACTGACTAGATGGCACCTAACAACAACAACAACAATGTGATTACTGTGGTGCTGTGGGTTAATGCACTGGACTACAAGTCAGTTTGATAAGCAAGGTTGGAGGTTCAAGTTCACCAGCCACTCCTCAGAATCCCTAGGCAGGGTCACTATGAATTGGAACTCACTCAACAGCACTTAACAACAGTGTGATGGCTGGAGCTGTGGTTGCCTTGGACCAGATCAGATGATTTTGGGCCAGATGTTCCTATCCTTGTGAGTAAAGATTTCCAGCAACTGAAACCCTATGAATCAGGATGAATATGAGTCAGAATCCACTGGATGACAGTATGTTTGGGTTTGGATATGTTTGGATAATAAGTCAGTGCCTTTAGATAGATTCATGTTGTTGTTGTTGTTGTTGTTGTTGTTAAGTGCCATTGAGTTGGTTCTGACCCATAGCAACCCTGTATAAAAGTTTCCAAGGAACAACTGGTGAGCTTGAATCACCAACCTGGCAGTTCAAATGCCTTTGCAGTCCAACGCATTAACCCACAGTGCCACAGATCACCCCACTCTGCATCTAAAAAACTGCTTCCTTCTTAAACATGTGTTACCTATAGGAATCTTGGAAATATTTTAAGTTCCTGCTAGAAGTTGCCAAGACAAATTTACTGTTCAGTTCTCACAAACAGAGACAGGAAAGTCCCAAAATAGCACTCAGAACGGTTACATTTTCTTAGATTTAATGAAAGTCACTGGCAACAAGTTAAAATTTTAAAATTTTGAATAGTTCAGATACTGCCACCTTTATCTTGTTTTTGTTAGATGCCATTGAGTTGGTACTGATTCATGCACAACAGAAGGAAAAACTGCCTTGTCCTGCACCAACCTCCCAATCATTGCTACATTTGAGCCCATTGCTGCTGCCACTATGCCAATCCATCTCATAGGGGGTCTTCCTCTTTTTCTCTGACCCTCCATTTTACCAAACATGATATCCTTCTTCAGGGACCTGTACCTCCTAACAATATGCCCGAAGTATGAGAGATGAAGTCTGGACATCCTGGCTTCCAGGGCTCATCCTAGAATTTACAGGAAAACAAAAATGTGCCTACTGTTTGTATGCCAAAAAAAGCATGTAATTTCCAACAGAGACCAAAAGACAGCAAGTCCAGGTTTTTACAGAGCAGTCCGAGTTTGTGTCTGTAAACCCAGAATGATCACTTATCGTGCACTCCCAAAGTGCCTTGGTGGTTTAGATGTTTAAAAACATGGTCTCCCTCAACAGAGGTGATTATCCAAGCTTTTTTAAACAATAAGAATGCTACCAAGAAAAATCTTTATTAGTACCTTTCTGAACAGCTGAGGGAAGTTCTTGAAGTCTCCAGATTGACCAGGAATCAATTTGCATGCTAATCTTTTTCTTTCTCAGTTTTTGTTGTCTTAATGCTTCTTCAGCTTCTGCACGGTCAGTTTCTAGGCTTTTAACCAGATGGATGGCCTCTGATAGCAGCATTCCCATTTCCTGCTTTATCTCTGGACACTTTTTATCTTAAAGTAAGAATATATATTCACATTTGTTAATGAAATAGCCTATAATCTGGGAGGTAAAAATATGAGTTTTAGTTGTGCTACTAATTTGTTTTATTAAGCATCTATATAACTAATATAAAATATTAGGTATATATAAGGGAATTTCTATCCATCCAATATGTAATATGAGAACGTTAGAAAGTGAAACAGCATTTTAAAGAGAGTTCAATTATAAGACAATCACAACATTGATTATAACCTTTGAAGATATTTTTCAAAATGCACATTTTGTAAAGTAATTAGAATACCTAAATATGAATCTATACCTTCATGGATAATAACATTTCCTCTCAAGGAAAAGACCCATGTCCTAATCACAAGCTTTATTATAGAGTCTTATTTTTAAATTACACTTGTGTTTCTTTCCATTATATCAGCAAAGTAAATCATAATGATCACATAAGATGAATATTGAAAATTCTCAGCTTGTTCATAGAAACAACACACTTTATATTCATCAATCTTATCAGATAATAACTTTTCTACTTAGCTTTGCCAGGATTTCATTGTAATTTCCAAATTCTATTTATTCATTTATAATACAAATTAACTCCTTTAATGAGAGGTAGATGTGACTCTTGGTTCACAGTTCTGGAATGATATGGCTTAATGTTAACAAAATGTTTAATGTGGATATTCATTCATATATTTATGCAAGAAATACTTGTAGTGTTTATTTTATTTTAGAAATATGCACTGTTCTGGAGATAGATTAGTAAGTAAAATAGCTATGGGTCTCCCCCTTCTGATAGGCATGCCTATAGCTATGGGTCTCCCCCTTCTGATAGGCATGCCTATTGCCAATGACTTTTCCAAAAATAATATAACAGAAGTATATAAAAAGAAAGGCAAGGTCCGAAAGAATTGAGGCTGGAGGAAAAGAAAAAAACTGTTTCAAGAATAAAGGCAATTAGTAATTTTTTTCCTTTTCCTTTTTTAGACAATAAAAATAATGGTGTTTTGATAGAAAGTAGTACTGCATAATGATTATAGGCTGATCATAAACACAAGCTCAGAAATCAGAGTCTCTACTTCTAATCCAATGGGTTTCTCAGAGAGATTCAACATGCTGGCTGAAAAGAATTCTTGTAAAACAAGTTTCCCAGACTTAATGCATAAAAATTCTTTCTGTGGACTAGTCCTTCAAATTTTTTTTTTTTTCAAGTTTAAAATCTTTTTTTTTTTTTTTTAATCACACTCTTTCATATGCTGGGCACTTTACATTGTTACTTATCTGGATTTTTTTAATGAAAGCATATTCACTTAATACTGTGTTCTTCAGCCAATTCAATTTCTGTAACAATATTTCAGTCTGAAACACAAGAAAAAGTTGTTAGTTGCCCTCAAGTGAGTTCCGACTCAGTGACCCTATGCACAACAGAACAAAACACTACCTAATCATGTATCATTATCACAATTGCTGCTATGTTTGACTCCCTGGTTTCAGTCACTGCATCAACCCATCTCATTGGAGGCTCTTCCTCTTCTTTTGTTGACCTTCCACTTTTCCAAGCATGATGTACTCCTCCAGAAACTGGTCCCTCCAGACAACATTTCCAAAGTACAAAATACAAAGTCTTCCCCATCATTGCTTCTAAGGAGCATTTTAGCTGTACTTTTTCCAAGACAGATTTGTTTGCTGTTCTGGAAGCCCATGGTACTTTGCATATTCTTTTCCAACACCATAATTCAAATGCATCAATTATTCTACAGTCTTACTTATTCATTTCCTAACTTTCATGTGCATATGAGGTGATTGAAAATACCATTGTTTGAATCAGGTACACCTTAGTCCTCAAACTAACATCTTTGCTCTTTATTTAACACTTTAAAGAAGTATTTCGCAGCAGATTTGCCTAATGCAATACTTTGCTTGCTATCTTGACTTCTACTTTCATGAGCATTGATTGTGTATCCAGGTAAAATGAACTCTTTGACAACATCAGCCTTTTCTCTGTTTATCATGATGTTATTTTTTGGTCCAGTTTGGAGGATTCTGGTTTTCTTTACATGAAGACTATGGTCTTTATCTTCAAAAGAAAAATTTCAAGACCTCTTTGCTTCCAGAAAGCAAAGTTATGTCATCTGTATATTGCACTGTTAGTGACTCTTCCATCAATCCTGATGCCACATTCTACTTCATGTAAACCAGCTTCTCTGATTATTGGTTTACCATACAGATTGAATTAAGTTTGGCAAAATGATACAAGCCTGCTGCACAACTTTATTAATTTTAAATCATTCAGTCCTCTTTGTTTTGTTCTAACAACTGCCTCTTGGTGTATGTACAGGTTCTTCATGAGCACAATTAAGTGTTCTGGAATACTCATACTTCGCAATGTTGTCCATAGCTTGTCATGATCCACCCAATCGAATGCCTTTGCATAGTCAGTAAAGCTCAGGTAAACATCTTTCTGATAATCTCTGCTTTCAGCCAAGATCCATCTTATTTCAGCAATTACATCCTCTTCTGAATCTGGCTTGAATTTCTGGCAACTCCTTGTCAATGCATTGCTGCAACCATTTTTAAATAATCTTCAGCAAATTTTATATGTATGTGATAGTAATGATATTATTTGGTGATTTCCACATTCTGTTGTGTCACTTTTCCTTGGAATGGGCAAAATATGGATCTCTTTTAATCAGTTAGCAAAGATAAGAGTTTCCAGGACTGCATCACTTTGCTTAAACATTTCAATTTGCAGTCTATCAGTTCCTGGAGTCTAGTTTTACACCAATGCCTTTTGCACAGTTTGGACTTCTTCCCTCAACATCATCAGTTCTTTGTCATATGGTGCCTCTTGAAATGACTAAACATCAACCAATTCTTTTTAGTAGAATGGTTCTGTGTGTTCCATCTTCTTTTGATGCTTCCTGAATCTTTCAATAATCTGCCCATTGAATCCTTGAAAATTAAAATTTGAGACTAGAATGCTTTCTTCAGTTTTTTCAGCTTGAGGAATGTTGTGTGTGTTATTCACTTCTGGTTTTCTGAATCCAGGTCTTTACACATTTTATTATAACACTAGACTATGTCTTCTTAAACAGCCATTTGAAATTTTCTGTCAGCTCTTTTACTTAATAATTTCTCCCAGTCAGTTGAGCTTCTCGTTATTCAAGAGCAAGTTTCAAAATCTCTTTTGATACCCATCTTGGTCTTTTCTTTCTTTCCTGTCTTTTTAATGGCCTTTTGCTATCTTCATGTATGGTGTTCTTGATGTCATCCCCAGCTCTTCTAGTCTTTGGTCATTAGAGTCTAATGCATCAAATTTGTTATTAAGATGCCTTCTAAATTCAGGTGTGATATATTCAAGGTCATCTTTAGGCTCCCATGGACAAATTTTTGTGTTTTTCAGCTTCAGCCTGAACTTGCAAACAGGCAGCTGATGGTCTATTCTACAACTGGCTCCTGGCCTTGTTTTGGATGATGATATTCAGCTTCTCCTTCATCTTTTTCCACAGATGAAGGCAATTTGATTCCTGTGTATTCCAACTGGTGAGTTCTATGTATTTACTCATCTTTTATGTTGTTTACAAAAGGTATATGCAAAGAATAAGTCATTGGTCTTGATAAAGTCTATCATGTAATGTCCAGTATTTCTATCAACAAGATCATATTTTCTAACTACTGATCCTTCCTCTTTGTTTCCAACTTTCACATTTCCGTCACCAGTAATTATAGGTACATTGTGATTACATGTTTAATCAATTTCAGACCGAAGGAATTGGTAGAATTCTTTAATTTCATCATCACTGCCTTTAGTTGATACACAAATTTGAATAAAAGTGATATTAACTGGTCTTCCTTGTAAGCGTATGGATACTATTATATCACAAACAATTTTGTACTTCAAGATAGATTTTGAGTTGCTCTTTATTATGGTAAATACAACACTATTCCCCTTCCGTTTGTGGTTCCCAGGACAATTAACTATGATTGCCCAATTCAAAATGACCATTAACAGTAAATTTAAGTTCACTAATGCCTAGGAACTGCCAAAAGAACCAACAGATCTGTGTTGGAAGAAGTGCCGCCAGAGTGCTCCTTGGAGGACAGGATGATCAAACCTCGTCTTTCATACTTCGGACATATTGTCAGGAGGGATCAGTCATTGGAGAAGGATATCATGTTTTGTAAGGTGGAGGGTCAGAGAAAAAGAGGAAGACCCCCAGCAAGATGAATTGGCAAAGCGGCAGCATCAGTTGGCTCAAGAATGGCAACAATTGTGAGGTTGGCCCAGGACGGGCAGTCTTTCATTCTGTCATGCATAGGGTTGCTATGAGTCAGTACCGACTTGATGGTACCTAACAGCAACAATAATGCCTAGGATATCAATCTTTATGCATTCCATTTCATTTTTGATGATATCCAACTTAGATTCATACTTTGTACAGTCCATGTTCTGATTAATAGTAGATGTTCACAGCTGTTTCTTCTCATTTTGAATTGTGCCCCGACAGGAAATAAGGGTCTCAAAAGGCTTTGCTCCAGCCATGTTATTAAGTTCATGTCTACTTCCCCAGTCATATTTTGAGTGCCTACCATGACAGACTCTTCTTATGGCACTGCATCTAACAATGTTCCACTGCTATTCATAGGTTTTAAGTGGCCAATTATTCAAAAGTGGTTCATCTTGTACTTCTTCCTTTTCTTAGTATGGAAGTTGTGCTGAAACCTGCCCATTATGGGTGACCCTACTAGCATTTAAAATAACGGTGGCATAGCTTCCAGTATCACAGCAACACACAAGCAATCACATTATGACAAATAGACCTTCCATAATTAAAGCATTTCTGATTATACACACATGTGATTTTCAGGGTTCATTATATGTGCTGCAGCTGTTCTTTATACTATCCTCTAACAACATGCAAAGTAAATGTAAATACAAACAACTTGTGCATAATCTAATTCTCTCAATTTAACATCTCCCTCAAATTGAGTCATCTTTGTTGTTTTTTCAGACTACCATATCGATTAAGGAGCTCTGGTAGTGTAGTGGTTACGAATTGGGCTGCTAATCTCAGGGTCAGCAGTTTGAAACTACCAGCTGTTCCATGGGAGAAAGATGAAGCTTTCTGCTCCCATAAAGATTTACTGCCTCGGAAACCCTATGCAGGGTCACTATAAGTCGGAACCCACTCCACAGCACATAACAACAACAACTATATCTATTAACTTTATTGATTCAGTTATTGAGTAAGAGCAGTTATGTTAAAGTATTTAGAACGTAAATGTTTAAATATAATATACGAGGCTAAGTCAAATATTATCCACCCTCTGGTATATTAAAATGCCAGATCATGTCCATGGCTGATGACATCATTGAGCATGCACATGAAATGGTTCTATCAAATAAATGAGTAACAGTGGATTACAGGGCAAATTATTTGCAAATAATCCATGACTGACTTGGGCACTGAAACAACTCACAGAATAGTATAAACAGAGCATTTGGACAGCTGCAAACAAAATTTGGACCTATACTCAAAGCCAGGTAAAATTTCTTTAAAGAAATCATTACTGGTGATGACAGGAATTCAACACTATGCGCTTGAGAGTATATGGAAGAATGTGGAATGGAAACATCCTTAATCACCAACCAAGAAAATGTTTGAAAGTCAACATCAGCTGGAAATTTGATGCTTAAAGTTTTCTGGGATTCTCAAGGACCAGTATTGGAACACTGTCAGGAAAAGGGTTCAACAATCAATAGTGCTAGCTACAGTGAGATGCTCACTTAAAAACTGAATCCTAAATGTCTGGTTAAACAAAGGACTGCAGTCCAAGGGCATTGTGATCTGGCATGACAAAGCACATCAGAACACCTCTGCCCACACTGCTGACACTCTGCAAAAACTTCCTTTTGAGGTGTTAAAACATCCTTCCTCCCTATAGTCCTGATCTTGCTCTCTTGGACTGTCACCTGTTTGATCTCCTGAAAGCAGCTCTTTGAGGATGAAGATGCACTTCTGATGAAGAAGTGAAGACAGCAGTATGCATGCCTAGTTAGCACCTCAGACTAAAATATTTTTTAATAAGGGAATATAAAAGTTTTTTAACAGATGGGCAAAGTGTATTGAAAAGCAAGGAGATTATGTCAAAAACTGATGTATTTGTCTTTTCTAAAAGTAGGTTAAAATAAATTCAACAACCAGAGTGTGAATAACTTTGGTCTCACACTCATATTTCTTTCATCTTGTTATTGTCCTGTGTTTTAGACCCAAATGTATAGGCTTATAATAATAAAAAATGTGGTTCAATTTTTGCTGTTAGCCCATCAAAATTATTTTGAACTATGATTGTGGCTGTCAACATATTAAACTCTTCTCTCGACATTGGCATACAAAAAAAAAAAAAAAAAAGTAATGATTGAGACTATTGTTGTTGTTGTTGTTAAGTGCCATCGAGTCGGTTCCGACCCATAGCGACCCTGTACAGGGTTTCCGAGGGTGTAAATCCTTACGGGAGTAGAAAGCCTCATCTTTCTCCCGCGGAGCAGCTGGTAGTTTCGAACCGCTGACCTTAAGGTTCGCAGCCCGATTCGTAACCACTACGCTACCAGAGCTCCTTGATTGAGACTATAATTTCCCTTATATATACAAATATTAAAACAGAAATAGTAATAACAGAGCCTTTCCATAAATGACAGCTTCAATTAACAAAATAGCATGTCTTCAAAATAAATATTTTGTTTAATGGCTATTTTCTTCTAAAGGTGTTTAGTAACTGTGTGTGCATGAGTGTGTGTGTGGCGATGGGGAGGGAAGAGTATGACATGCTTAACACAATCACACTACCATATTCAAATACATAAATATAATGTTAACATAAATATAATTCCAGTATATAAGGTATTTTAATTTTATAAATGTGACAAGAATATTAATGACAACTTATAAATAAACCAGAGTTGTGATACTAAGTATTTCAGCCACAAGCTACATGTGATCATTTATATTTAAAAGTATGTTTATTAAAATTAAATATAACATAAAAAATTAGTTCTTCAGTCCCACTAACCCATTTTAAGTTCTAAAGAGCAATATGTGGCTAGTAGTTTCTCTTTTGAAACTGTACAAATATACTACATTTCTGCTATTACAGAAATTCTGATTGGAAAGAACTGAGCTATAGAGAGTTAGCTTCTTGACAGTTTTTCCAGGTTCATTATATATGTGACCTTGTGGTGCTGTAGGGTAAGCATTGGACTGCTACCCACAAAGTTGCTGGTTCAAACCAACCAGCCATTCCTTGGTAACCCTATACAGGGTCACTCTGAGTCAGTACCGACTGGATGGCAACACAGTATTTCTTAGATTTTAAAATTTTACAAGCAGAAAGCTTCGGAGTGACTGGCAACCTCGAACCACAGAGTTTGTGGTTTGAAATTCAGTGATTATCTATCTTTGGAGCTATTGTGCAGAACATTGTTAGATACAGTATAATTTATTAAGGTATATTTATATCCAACAAATATGAGAAACAATTTTACCTTCCTTTTCTGTTTTGACCTTTTCTTCCACTGTAATAATACTTCTTGTGCTCCAGTCTTCTGTCACTGCTTTTGTGGAAGAAGCAAGACTCCTATATAATGTGAAAGAAACAATCAATTAGTAAAGGAGGTATGTACTAACACTTAATAAAAATAAAATTTTAGGTGACAGTATACATTTTAATCCTCCTATATAGGTGATTTCTATGTCGTGGTTGTTGTTGTTAGGTGCCATTGAGTCAGTACCAATTCATAGCGACCTTATGCACAGCAGAACCAAACAGTGCCCGATCCTGGGCCAACCTCACAAATGTTGCCACGCTTGAGCCCATTGATGCTGCCATTTTGCCAATCCATCTCACTGGGGGTCTTTCTCTTTTTCTCTGACCCTCCATCTTACTAAACATGATATCCTTATGCAGAGACTGGTCCCTCCTGCAATATGCTGAAGTATGAGAGACGAAGTTTGGCCATCCTGGCCTTCAAGGAGCACTCTGGCTGCACTTCTTCCAAAACGGATCGATTGTTTTTTTTTGGCAGCCCGTGGCACTTTCAATATTCTTCTCCAATACCATAACTCAAAAGCATCAATTCTTCTACAGTCTTCCTTATTCACCGTTCCACTTTCGCATGTATATGAGGTTATTGAAAATATGATGGCTTGGTTCAGGCGCACCTTAGTCCTCAAGCTGACATCTTTGCTCTTCACACTTTAAAAAGGTGCAGCAGATTTGCTTAATTCAATATATCATTTGATTTCTTTGCTGCTGCTTCCATGAGTGTTGATGGTTGATACAAGAAGAATGAAGTCCTTGACAACTTCAATCTCTTCTCTGTTGATCAAAATGTTGTTTATTGGTCCAATGGTGAGGATTTTTGTTTTCTTTACATTGAGATGCAATCCACACCAAAGGCTGTGCTCTTTGATCTTCATTAGCAAGTATTTTAAATCCTTTTTTACTTTCAGTAAGCAAGGTTGTATTATCTGCATATCGCAGCTTGTTGATGAGTCTTCTTCCAATCCTAATGCTTTTTTTCTTCATATTTTTCTTCATATAACCCAGTTTCTCAGATTGTTTGCTCAGCAAACAGGTTGAATAATACAACTCTGTTGCACACATCTCTTACTTTTAAACCATTCAGTGTTCCCATGTTCTGTTCAAACAACTGCCTCTTGGTCCATGTACAGAGTCCTCATGAGCACAAAAAGGAATATTAATACTTTGGAATGTTATCCATAGCTTGTCATGATCCACACAATCATAGTCAATAAAGCACAGGTAAACATCTTTCTGATATTGTCTACTTCCAGCCAAGATCCATTGGACATCAGCAATGATATCCCTCATTCCATGGCCTCTTCTGAATCCGGCTTGAACCTCTGGAAGTTCTCTGTCAATATATGTTTGCAGTCATTTCTGTATTACTTTTAGTAAAACTTTACTTGTATGAGATATCAAAGATATTGTCCGATGATTTCCGCATTCCACTGGGTCACCTCTCCTTGGAATGGCACAAATATGGATCTCTTCCAATCAGTTGGCCAGATAGTTGTCTTCCAAATTTCTTGGCAGAGATAAGTGAGTGCCTCTAGGACCACCTGACTTTCTTGAAAGATTTCAATTTTCATTCCATCAATTCCTGGTGCCTTGATCTTTGCAAATTCCCTCAACGAACCTTGAACTTCTTCCTTCAGTATCATTGGCTTTTGATCATATGCTACCTTTTGAAATGGTTGAACAACAGCCATTTCCTTTTGCTACAATGACTCTGTGAATTCCCTCCATCTTATTTTGATGCTTTCTGCATCATTCAATAATTTGCCCAGAGAATCCTTCAATAACAAAAGTTGAGGCTTGAATTTTTACTTCAGTTCCCCCATCTTGAGAAATGCTGAGCGTGTTCTTCCCTTTTGGTTTTCTGATTCCAGATCTTTTCACATTTCGTTGTTATATTTGACTTTGTCTTCTCAAGCTGACCTTTGAAATTTTCTGTTCAGCTATTGTACCTCCTCATTTCTTCCATTTGCATTAGCATCTCTACGCTGGAGAGCAAGTTTCAGTGTTTCTTCTGACATCCATTTTGATCATTTTCTTTCTTTCTTGCCTTCTTAATGACTTTCTGCTTTCTTCCTGTAAGAGATTCTTGATGTCATCTCACAATTCTTCTGGTCTTCAGTCTTTAGCGTTTAATGTACCAATCAAATCTGTTCTTCAGATGATCTTTAAATTCAGGTGGAATATATTCAAAGTCATATTTTGGCTCTCATGGACTTGTTTTCATTTTCTTCAGCTACAGTGTGAATTTGCATATGAGCAATTGATAGTCTGTCCCACAATTTGCCCCTGACCTTGTTTTGGCTGATGATATGGAGCTTTTTCACCATCTCTTTCCACAGATATAGTCAGTTTGATTTCTGTGTCTCTTATGCTGTCTAAAGAAGGTATTTGGAATGAAAAAATCATTGGGTGTATCCCACAGAATTTAGAAACAATCAAGAATAGATATATTTGATGCACCAGACACTAATGATCAAAGACCAGAAGAGTTGTAAATGACATCAAGAACATTATTTATGAAGAAAACAAAAAGGTCATTAAAAAGACAAGAAAGAGAATACCAAAATGGATGTCAGAAGAGACTGTGAAACTTGCTCTTGAACATTGTTGCCTTGTTGTTAAGTATCATTGAGTCAGTTCTGAACCATAGTAATCCTGTATAGGGTTTCCTAGGAGTGCCTGTTTAGCTTGAACATCTGATCTTGTCGTTTAAACAGACTTTGCAGTCCAGTGCATTAGCCCACAGCACTACACTAGGACTGTGCTCTTGAACATAAAGAAGCTAAATCAACTAGAATAAATAATTAAGTAAAAAAGCTAAATAGAAAATATCCAAGGACTGCTCAGGAAAAAAAGTCAAGTGTTTTAATGAAATGCACAAACACCTGGAGTTAGAAAACCAAAAGTGAAGAACGCACTCAGAATTTCTTAAACGGAAAGAACTGCAGAAAACATTCAAGTCTCATCTTACAATATTGGAGGATTTTATGGGCAAATTATTAACTGATACAAGAAGCATCTAAAAATGGAAGGAATACATAGAGTCACTATGCCATAAAGAATCTTTCAATATTCAGTAATTTCAAGAGGAACCATATGACCAAGGACCAGTGATGTTGAAGGAACACTGAAGACATTGGGAAAGAAAAAACAAAGCTCCAGGAATTGATGGAACACAAATTGAAGTATTTCAACAAACTGATGTATGCTCACTCATTTATGCCATGAACTTTGGAAGAGACCTACATGGTTCACCATTTGGAAGCAAACCATATTTGTGCTGGTTCCAAAGAAAGGTGACCCAATGGAAAGAGGGAATCAAGGAACAATACCATTGGTATCACATTCATGTAAAATTTTGTTGAAGATAATTTTTTAAAGTTTGCAGCAATACATTGACAGGGAGCATCAAGAAAATCAAGCCAGATTCAGAAGAAGACTTGGAATTAGGGATATCTTTGCTGATGTCAGATGTATCTTAGATGCCAGAAAGTATATCAGAAAGAAGTTTACTATGCAAAGACATTCAACTGTGTGGATCATAACAAACTGGAGCAGGGACAGTGAGACACTAAGGGCACCAGAAATGTTTTAGCTTGGCCAAAGTAGAATGAGACCCAAATGGCCATACCAGTATAGTATCTAAAATTATGCTGTTATAACTCCCTTCCTAGTCACCCTCCATAATCAATCATTCCTAACCTTGCCCCATCCTCCCAGCCTACCTTCCCTAACTATATGCCATAATCAATTACTATCTCATAGTGAATCACTTTTAAAAAATATTAATTGCTTCTTATTTTTAATTTGTAGTTAACCTCCATTCTGAGGATTTTCCTAGGAATTAAGAAAAACAGTTACATGTAGATGTGAAGGCCACTGATGATCACTTTGGGGAAAAGTGAATAATGCTTGGGAGACAACATGCCTGGAGCAGTCAGTGAAACCTGAGATAAAGAAGTTCCTGAAATTCCTTGGACTCCTAGTCCATACACAAAAATCCCTATAAATCCCCCTTCCCATCTTTCCTCGGGGAAATAATGAAGACCACAATAAAAAATCAATGCATTTGAATTATGGTAAATAATAGTATATTATTGTTGTTGTTGTTAAGTGCCGTCGAGTCGGTTCCGACCCATAGCGACCCTGTACAGGGTTTCCAAGGGTGTAAATCCTTACGGGAGTAGAAAGCCTCATCTTTCTCCCGCGGAGCGGCTGGTAGTTTCGAACCGCTGACCTTAAGGTTCGCAGCCCGATTCGTAACCACTACGCTACCAGAGCTCCTTAAGAATATTGAAATTTCCAGAAAAACAAAAAAGTGTGTGTTTAAAGAAGTCTGGTCAGAATGCTCCTTAGAGGTGAAGATGGCAAAACTTTGTCTCACATACATTGGACATGTTATCATAAAGGAATCAGTCCCTAGGGAAGGACATGCTTAGAAAAATGGAGGGTATATGAAAAAGAGGAAGACCCCCAAGGAGAGAGATTAACACAGTGGCAGCAACAATATTGGGTTCAAACATAGCAACACTTGTAAGGATGGCATAGGTCTGGACATTGGTTAGTTCTGTTGTGCATAGAGTCACTATGAGTTGGAACCAACTCAACAGTACCTAACAGCAACCACAATGACCACAAAAGGAGCCTGGTGGCACAATGAGTTAAGGATTGGGCTGCTACACAAAACGTCCATGGTTTGAATCCACTCATTCTACTTCTGTAACTGTTTGCAATTTAAGAATGGATCCACGGCACATAACAACAACAACAACAACATGGAACACTTTTACTCTGTCCAATGGGGTCACTACGGGTCAGACTTGATCTTCTAGTAATAGTTTAACTTTTATAAAATTACAGTAGTAATTTCTTTTTCATCTTAATTAAGCCACATAATATCATTTCCTGTGATTTGATTATCATTAAATATTTTCAGTGGCAACACAGTATTTGATCTTACTGGTGTTACACTACTTATTGAGAAAAGTTTCCTATTCTTAGGTCAAGGAAACAGTCATTGCAATTTTTCCTTAATGGTTTAATTTTTATTAAAAAATATTTTTGTTGAATACTGTGATATAACTTTTCTGTTTGTTATTTTTAAATATAGTTAAATACTGTCCAAGATATATATTAAATAAACCTTTCCTCACTGACTTGCAATACAAACTGCATCATATTCTAAATTACTGAATTAGGTCAGATTTTCTGTTTTCTAAGATTCTCTCACGTAGTTCTTGAACCAGAATCATTTGCTTCAACTTCTGTAAGTTTGAAGACACATTTCTATATGTGATGTGGAGCATCCTGATTTCAATTTAATATCCCTTTTGAAGGAAATTTATGATCTAGAGTAGACTAATTATCAGTATTTCAACATGAAAAATAATTTAAAATGCAGGAAAGGTTCTTACCATTCTCCATATGCTGTTTCAAACTGTCAAAATAAAAAGATTCAATTAAAAAATTTACTTTTAAGCATCATTTAAAAAAGCAACAGATAAACTTGACTTAACATAAAGTCACTGATAACATTGGCAATAGCTTATGTCATATACTTACTATCTTTTTATCAAATTAAACTCTCAGTGATTTCCCAAATACCTATTGATCATCTGTTATTATTGCTATTGTTATGGTTATTGTGTAATGCTATTGAATCGATTCTGACTCACAGCAACCCTGTACAGGGTTTCCAAGAAGCTTCTGGTGAGTTTGAACCTCTGACCTTGTGGTTAGCAAATCCAGTGCTTATCTTATAGTACCACTCCTGGACTCCTTCTGTCATTACTATTCTTACTTATTCTCTTTTTAAAATTTCTGTATTTCTAAGTTTTACTGCTCCATCAAGGATTTCTCTCTGTCTCTCTGTCTCTGTCTCTGTCTCTGTCTCTGTCTGTCTGTCTGTCTCTCTCTCTGTCTCTGTCTCTGTCTCTGTCTCTCTCTCTGTCTCTCTCTCTGTCTCTCTCTCTCTGTCTCTCTCTCTCTCTCTCTCTCTCTCTCTCTATATATATATATATACATAAGGTCGCTATGAGTCGGTACCGACTCGATGGCACCTAACCACAACAAAAAATATATACATGGAGCTCTGGTAGCGTAGTAGTTACAGATCCAGATGCTAGTCTCAAG
>NW_006408533.1:14196838-14204288 GCF_000296735.1 Chrysochloris asiatica
AGAGAGAGAGAGAGAGAGAGAGAGTTCATTTTGTGACAATGTTGGCTAAGCAATGGACTGGTAACCACAAGGTCAGCAGTTCAAACTATCCTGGAAACCCTATATAGGGTTGTTATGAGCCGAACTGACTCAATGGCACTGAACAACTATTTGTCTATCTACTTACGTGTGTGTATATATAACAAAATATTTGCAATTTTCACATTCTTCACGTGTGCAATTCAGTGATACACACTGTATACAGTCATGTTGTGGACATCACCATTATCTGTTTCCAGAATTTTTCTTTCATCACCCTTAACAAAAATTCAGTGTTCTCTAAACAATAAACCCCTCTTTCCACCCCATACCTATTCCCTGCCCTGATAAACACTAATAAGCCAGTAACATGCCTATTCTACTAGTTCACATAAGTGGAAGTATACAGTATCTATTCTTCAGTGACTGATTCATCTCATTCAGCAGATGTTTTTAAGGTTCACCCATGATGTAAAATGTAACAGGACTTAGTTTCTCTTTATGGTTGAGTAATAGTACATTTCATGTGTGTACCACATTTTTTTAATCCATTCATCTGTTGATGGGAATTTGGGTCATTTACGTCTTTTTAGCTGCTGTGAATAGTGCTGCAATAAACATTGGTGTCACAGCCACTGAATTTTAATATATTACAAAAAATGTTAAGCACAAATTATATGGGATCTTGCAGATGATTATTTGTTATAGTGTTATTTACCCTGTGTATTTTGAATTCCTTGGTAAGAACCTGTCCTAGAGGTTCATTATGACAATATCTTGGACAGTAGAAAGTTACACAAATTACCAACAACATAAAAATGGCTACACAGTTAGAATTCATGGCTTTCACAGATGCTCTTCATTTCAAGATGATACATGATTATTTCTTTTCCATTTCCAAATCTGACTAAAATGTCTTTTTAAAAAATGCATATATTTACAAAAGCGTGGAAACTTAAAGGAGTAAAATTACTGGAACGGTATTTTAGGAGGTGCTGGTAGTGGTTGTGTGCCCTGGAGTCTGTTTCTATTCATAGCAACCCTCTATAGGGTTTCCGTAGCTGTAAGTCTTTACTGTAAGTCTCATCTTTCTCCCATGGAGCAGCTGGTAGATTCAAACTACTAACCTTTTGGTTAGCATGGCAGCTCATAATAAAAAGTGATCAGATTAGACTGAGAGTGGAAACACAACAAGAAAGTAAGTAACTCAGAACCGACAAAAACGGAGACTACTTCAAGGCAGGAGAGAGGCTTTCTCTGTGGAGTTCATGAGGAATTCCGAGAATGGGGAGAATATGGTGGTGGTAATTATGTACCATGGAGTTAGTTCTGACTCATAATGACCCTGTATAGGGTTTCCGAGGTTGTAAATCTTTATGGTAGCAGAAAGCCTCATCTTTCTCCAGCAGATTAGCTGGCAGATTAGAACTGCTAACCTGATGGTCAGCAGCCCAACTTGTCACATACTACAATACCAGAGCTCCTAATGGGGGGAATAAGCAAGTAATAAATAATCAGAGAGCTATCTGTGGATGACATGGTCCAGTTTTGCTACTTTTTATGACCATAAGAAAAAAAAAATTGCCTTTTTGTCCTTCCACGAGAAGAGCTCTCTAATAACTGCATTGGGAATCTGTCTAGGATGGAAGTTATGGTTATAGACAGAAATAAAACAGAAGCCAGGTAGGAGAAAAATATCACAATGGTCACAAATAAGTCCATGAGGAAAAAGAATGTCATATCCATCCCTGAGTGAAATATTGTACTGTGCTACAATAGATTGTAAATGAGTTAAAAGGCATGAAAACATTTGTGATTGATATAAAGGCAAGAGATTGCAATCAATACATTTATAAATATGAATAAAGCAAATGACATCCCAAGAGAAAATTATAAAAGGTGCATAAACAGCAATTAAGATTAAATTGGATGCAAATGAACTAATACATACAATGCAATGTTCAATTTATGTGCATGGATTGACCTATGTATCTGGCACTAAATAACAAGGAGAGGCGCTGTGTGTGGCACTATGGGTTAATGCAACAGACCACAAAGCCATTTGAACACAAGGTCGGCGGTTCAAGTTCACCAGCTGCTCCTCGGAAACCCTATACAGGGTCACTATGGGTTGGAATCGACTCGATGGCACTTAACAACAACAACAAATATCAAGGAGTCTTGATGTGGCTCTGTGGAATAAAGCACTGGATCACAAGATCGGTTTGAACTACACGATAGGCAGTTAAAATTCACCAGCTGCTCATCAGACACCCTATACAGTGTCACTATGAGTCAGAACCAATTCAAAGGCACTTAACAACAACAGACAACATATACACACATACAAAATTACATATACACATGTACAGTGATATATGAATGTACAATATATGTACACAGTATGTATGTAACAAAACCAATATTTAACATCATAGTATCATCAATTTGTACCTCTTCTCCATTAACTTCTGTTTAGAACACCACTAAACAAGTTTTAGTATTTCTAGGTTGCTGGAATTTTCTTATGCTAAATTTCTGAAAGACTAAACTGTTCTATTTTAGTAATTAATGAGAATTTCTGTTCTGCAAAGACTGACAGTCTTGGGAACCCTTACAGGATAGCTATGAGTGGACACCAACTCAATGACACTCAGAAACAACTGATGTAATTTTTTAATTAAGATTAGATGTTTCTTAATTGAGATAAATCCTTTAGATATTTAGAATACTTTACTATAATTTATAATATGACCAATTATAACCAACAAAGAAGTCCTGAAGGTACAATGGTTAAAGCACTTGGTTGCTAACTGAAAGCTTGGTGGTTCAAACCAACCAGCCACTCCCACTAACCGAAGCATATTTCAATCAGTGTCTATAAGGGTTTACAGCCTTGAAAACTCTATGGGGGCAGTTCTCTTCTGTCCACAGAGGTCACTATGAGTCAGAATTAATTCCATCTCAATGGGGCTCTGGAGTAAAGCTAACAAACCACAAAATGTCCTGTATTTCTTTTTCAGACTAGCGAGGAGAAAGAAAGACTAAAAATGTCAACATTGAACTAATTTTTTTAAATTATCGCATTATTAAAGGAAATGAAACACTTCATTTACTTACAGCTTTAAGCCACATTGCCTATAAACTCTTGCTTGATGAATCTAACATTCTCATTGACAGTGCTTTTTTTTTAATACCATATTGTTTTTGAAACTATTTCCCCAAATTTTAAATATTAAAAATGCTATCTTTGGAACAAAGAAGTTATTCAGAAAAAAATCAATTTTCTGCTATAAAAATTAAGGAAAAATTAACTTTATGTTCTAAGTCATCTTTTGTATCCTAAACCATTCATAAATATGGAGTACTAATACTAAACACTGTTTCTAAAATGCTAACTTACATTGTTAAAGAAAACATATATTTACAGTCAATGTAGGGTAACCTGTATCTATCCTAAGGAGCATTGGTGGTGCTGTATGGTAAACACTGGACTGCTAACTGCACTGGACTGATAAAGTCTCCAGTTCGAACTCACTAACTGCTCCTCAGGAGAAAGATGAGACTTTCTGCTCCCTTAAAGATCTACAACCTTGGAAACTACACAGGGGTACCATAAGTTGGAATTGACTTGATGAGACTGGGTTTGGGTGGGTATAGGTATCCTATTCAAACATAAAGGATATATCACACAATATGCCAAATTTAAGATTTTTTAGGAATTCTAAAAATTTTAAAAATCAATTAAAAAATTTTAAAAATCAATCTTGTCCATCAACAGATGAATGGATAAACAAAAAATGTGGTATGTAAATGCAAGAGAAAATACACAGTAAGATGTATGAATCTTGAAAACATTATGTCAAGTGAAACAAACCAGACACTATGTAGATTAGTGATTATTATGGCTAGGGGAGGAGTCCTAGTATAACACTGTAGGATAAGCACGTAAGGGCAACAGTTCAAACCCACCAGTCGCTTCTCAGAAACCCTATATAAGGTTGCTATGGTTCAGAACTTTCTCCATAGCGCTTAACAACAACAACATGGCTAGAGGAAAGGTAGAATGGGGAGTTCCTGCTTACTGGATAAACAGCTTCTGTTTGAGATGATGAAAAATTTGGGGACTGACTGATTAGTGGTGATATTTGCACAACATTATGAATGTAATTAATGCCACTGAATAGAATACCCAGAAAATATTAAAATGATAAAATTTATATTATATATACTTTTTACTACAGAAAAAGGATAGTAAAAAAAAACATTTAACAAAGGTAAACTATAGAGCAAAAAATCAACCTAGTTCAAAATCAGACTCAACTTAAGACATTTTCTTTGGCTCCATTCATTCAAAAATGTTTAGTGAGTGTCTACTTTGTGCCAAGTTCTGGTAAGTATTATGATTAGTGGCAAATTGCTTCCAAGATCTTAAAAATCTGTAGGAGGCAGAGAAACGTAGACAACTAAAATACACCATTGGTACGTAAAGTGTCAGATGAGATTACAAGGGAGGCAAACATTTTAAGCTTTGGATAAAAGGGATGACTTTGCAGCAAGAAGTGAAGGTTAAATCAGTACAAGAGACAAATTGCATGGGCTAATGCCCAGAGGCAAGAGAGATAATCGAGACTAGAGTAGAGTAGTGCCTGAAGGGACATGACGCTAAGAGTAAGTTTAATTACACAGAGCCTTAATGCCGGGCCAAACATTGTGAATTCATCACTAGGACAAAAGTTACTCAGAAGAGAACGTTCAGTAAATAACTGATAACAGTATTTTCAGAAAGAGAAGACACAAGTTCTTTCTAACTAGAATGGTTAGTAAAAATGAAATGGATAGTGGAGAAGAGCTAGCAATCCAGGAGAAAAAAATGAAGAGTAACCTGAGTCATGGCACTATAGTATGGATGGAAGGAAATACTTGGATCTAAAACAAATTAGAAATTGTATACAAAACAGTGATGATGTCTTACTTTTGTGAGCAGAAACTGGAATCCTAAAATACATAAGTGATATCTAAGGAGCAACTATTGGTCTCTCACTGTTGGGAGGAAAGAAGATGCTTGGAAACAACGAGTCCAACAGACTAATGGACCACATAAGTATCAGTCTCCATGACCCTAAATCCAGAAGAACTAGATGGTGCCTGGCTACCAGTACCAACTGCTCTAAAAGGATCACATTGTTGTTGTTGAGTGCCGTCGAGTCGGTTCCGACCCATAGCGACCCTGTACAGGGTTTCCGAGGGTGTAAATCTTTACGGGAGTAGAAAGCCTCATCTTTCTCCCACGGAGTGGCTGGTAGTTTCGAACCGCTGACCTTAAGGTTTGCAGCCCGATTCGTAACCACTACGCTACACATTAGTAGGTCCTCAATACAATGGGAGAACATGTGGAATGAAAAGAGACTCCACCCAAGGAGATTCTGCCAAAGAGCCAAGTTTTTTGTCTGTTTGGGGTTTTTAAATAAAATTAAATTAAAACGCCATGGGAAGAGAGCTTTTCCAGGAGGGAGTGGCCAGTAGTTTCATTTCCAATAATATACAGGTTGTAGGTCTGGATGTGAGGAGCCCTGGTGGTGTGGTGGTTAAAGTGCTCATCTGCTAACCAGAAGGATAGCAGTTAGAATCCAGCAGGCACTTTATAGCATATAGATGTGGCCATCTAGTTCTGTCCATATTTACAGTTTTAAAAATCCTTTGGGCAATTGTACTCTGTCTATGGGGTCACTATTGGAATCTATTCTAGGGCAGTAGGGAGGTCTGGATGAGGATGAAGCTCTTCAAGTGAAGCTCCTCTTCTTAATCTATAGAACTATGAACCTAAAAATGAAATAAAACAAAAAAGCAATTTTTCTATGCTGCCCCAACACACACATACACAACATGTAATAGTAAGAAAGGAATAGGATCATTATAATAGACACTCCCATAAGTAGAAAATAGAAGATAAAGAAGTTCTATAACAGTCACATCCAATTCTAGTTGTCACTGAGTTGATAACAATTCATGGTAACCCTAAGGAGCTCTGGTAGTGTAGTGGTTACGAGTCGGGCTGCCAACCTCAGGGTCAGCAATTTGAAACTACCTGCAGTTCCGCAGGAGAAAGATGAGGCACTCTGCTTCCATAAAGATTTACAGCCTCAGAAACCCTGTGCAGGGTCACTATGAATCAGAACTGACTCCACAGTACTTAACAACAACAACTATGGGTTACAGAGTAGATCTGCTTCATAGGGTTTTCCTAGCTGTGACCTTTCAGAAATACATTGCCAAGTCTTTCTTCTAAGGTATCTCTGAGTGGGTTTGAACTACCAACCTTAATTGTCTCTGGGTAGATTCAAAATGCCAAGTATCAGCTTGTAGCTGAGTCCTTATCCATTGGTGTCACTCAGGGACTTCCAAAGTGATCACTATTCCATGGCAATTGTGAAATACAGAACAGGATCCACTAATCCTGGAGCAAATAGTCTCCTGATTAGAACCCGGTTCTACTTCATGTTTGTGGGTCTCTAATTCATTGCTCAGTTCTTGGCTCCTCCCTCTTAGCTCTGGCTCTAAGTATTTTTCTTTTCTGTTTTCATAAAGGAAAATCACAGATGATTCTAACTAACTAGATTTCTCAGTCTGTATTTTGAATTTCATCAAACCATCTCTTTTCATTTTGAACTATCCCAGTCCCTTTTAATGGTTTTTCCCAACAAAGTCATGCTGAAAACATTGCAAATACTGTATAACTCTTACTGCTGTTAACCCCACACCACAGAAGTCAGTCATAATTCTTTTTGAGCTGGACCTCTTTCTATTTGAGCATGTGAAACAATAGTCTTATGGTTCCTAGGAGGTCTTTGCCAAATTCAAAGTATCTACTAAGCAGCATCTTAAATATTAATGTTGTCTTAAACAAACAGTATCACAGCCACAACTTTGATTTGTTCTTTACTATGGGCATTCTAACTTTGAACCTTTTGCTTGCAGTAGGGACTTGAGATAAATAAATAAATAACACCGAAGAATGTAAGAAGGTATCTATAGGCCTATTTGAATCTTAAGAATCTTAAAAGGATGACCGTACAGCATGTTTATCAAAAAACTATATTAGTGATTTTCAAGATGTGGATTGAAATTCAATCATATTCATATGAAGTTACAAAAGTTTTTAATTGTACCAGCTGGGATGAAAAAAACAATAGCAACAATTTCAAATGCAAAAGACTGGAGTCTACAAGTGATTTGCAGGAAGAAGTTTAAGAAAACTTCTCAGATCATACTTTAGTTAAGTCACCAGCTATGTGCCATCACATGATTGGCTCCAGGCAAGAAGCAGCATGATTGCTCAGCTGCCCATACACATGCTGAACATTGACCAAATGAAGGGTTGTAGTTGTAGTTACAAAAGTTTAGAATGTCTGTTTGTGTAAATGGGGGGGGG
>NW_006408533.1:14204878-14214557 GCF_000296735.1 Chrysochloris asiatica
GGGGGGGGGGGGGGGGGAACCCACCATTTTAAAATTATGATAGGAGTGAATTCAGGGTTAATGGGATTTTCAAGAATGGATTCTGAGAAGACATATGATGGATGAACTTCCTTGAAAAAGCAGAAGATGGAATGTAGGTCAAGACATCTGTATGAGACGGGAATCTTCCAGAGAAGGACAAATGCTGTTATCTGTTGGTTTTGATTGTGGCTGTTGTTTTGAATTCAAGAATATTCACAGGTAAGATTCCTGGTTTCTTTGGAAAGTAAGAGATGAATATGTAGTGAGGTGATAAATTTGCAGACTTGAACAAAAAGAAAGAAATGAGAGTAGCAACTGTCCAAGAAAAGGAACTATTCTTGACAATCAGAAAAAATCCAGAACACTGTTTAAAGACTCCACTGATTTTAGAGGCAATGGAAGTGCAACAAATTTAAAATCATTACATAAGATTTCCAACATGTTTTAGTAATATGTGGAGGAGTAGAGATGGCAAACACCAGAGAGCTCCAGAGTTGCCATCTTGTCAGACTAGAAGAACATTACGAAAAAGGAATAAAGGACATTTATACTGATTGTTCGAGGGGCTCTGGTAGCGTAGTGGTTATAAGTCAGGCTGCTAACCTTAAGGTCAGCAGTTCAAAATTACCAGCCATTCTGTGGGAGAAAGATGAGGCTTTCTGCTCCCATAAAGATTTACAGCCTCGGAAACCCTATGCAGGACACTATGAGTCAGAACCAACTCCACGGCACACCACCATCATGATACTGATTGTTCAGTGCTTTATGAGATTAATTGATCAGGCAAGAAAATAAAAGCAAATAGGATGTGATAAATATGCCACCACCACTTGTAATACGGTGACTTGTGTGTTGCCTTGATGTTGGAAGTTATGCCATTAGTATTTAAAATACCAGTAGGGTGACCTATGGTGGGCAAGTTTAAGCAGAGTTTCCATAAGAAAACAGAATAGGAAGAAGGCAAGGCAGACCACTGCTGAAGGGTTACTCACTGAAAACCTTAGGAATGGCAGTGGAACACTCACTGATAACGTACTAGAATAGGAGCCCTTCAGGTTGGTTGCTGCTACTGCTATGTTCCCTTGAGTGAGTTCCAACTCATATCATCCCCATATAAGGTTTCCTAGGCTGTAAATCTTTATGGGTGTAGGAAGCTTCATCTTTCTCCAGTGGAGCAGATTTGAACTTCTGACCTTGCAGTTATCAGTCTAATGTGTAATCCACTAGGTTACCAGGATTCCTTGGTGGTGGTGGTGATTATGTGCCATGGAGTCACAACTGACTCACAGTGATCCTGTACAGGGTTTCCGAGGCTGTAAATCTTTACGGGAGCAGAAAGTCTCATCTTTCTTCCATGGGACAGCTAGTAGGTTCAAACTGCTGACCTTGTGGTTCGCAGTCCAATTTGTAACCACTACGCTACCAGAGAGCCTTAGGCACTCAAAAACAACTCAGGAAGAGTTGCCTTCTCAAAGAAGAATTGAACTTAATGACAAGGATGGAGCAATGCTTTCAGGAACCTCATTTACTGATGGAGTTCAATCCAAAATGAGAAGAAACAGTTGAAAACATCCATTAATTGATATGTGTTATCTAAGAAGTATGAATCTAGGAAAATTGGAAGTCATCAAGAATGCATAAGGATTAATATCCTAAGCAGACGTGAGCTTAAGTGTACTCATACTGGTGATTTAGTATGCTATGCTGGGAACAACAATTTGAAGCAAAAAGATATCACATTAGTCACTACAAAGAGCTTTTCAAGGTCTATACTGAAGTACAATGCTGTCTGTGATAGGATAATATCCATATGTCTACAAGGTAAACCAATTAATACTACTGTAATTCAAACTTAAAGCAGTGATAATAAAATTGAAGAATTCTATCAGCTTTTTCAGTCTGAAACTGATCAAACTTGCAATCAAGATGCATTGACAATTATGAAGAGTCTGATTGAAAATGTTAAAAACAGAAAAATTCAGTAGTTATAAAATACGGTTGCAGTGATAAAAATTACGCTGGAGATAGTAGAATTTTGCAAGATCAATTACTTATTCATTGCAAATAACTTTTTCAACAACATAAAAGGCAACTCTACACTTGGACCTCATTAGATGAAATATACAGTAATTAAATTGACTACATCTGTGGGAGGAGGTGATGTATAAGCTCAATTGTTGTAGTTGCTGTTAGGTGCCATCGAGTTGGTACCGATCCATAGTGACCTTATGCACAGCAGAACAAAACACTGCCTGATCCTGGGCCAACCTCATTATTTTGCCACGCTTGAGTCCATCAATGCTGCCACTTGGCCAATCCATCTCTTTGGGGAGTCTTCCTCTTTTTCTCTTACCCTCCACCTTACAAAACATGATATCGTTATCCAGTGACTGTTCTCGCCTGACAATATGTCCAAAGTATGAGAGACAAACTTTGGCCATCCTGGCCTCCAAGGAGCACTCTGGATGCACTTCTTCCAAAATGAATCTATTGGTTCTTTTGGCAGCCCATGGCACTTTCAATATTCTCCTCCAACACCATAACTCAAAAGCATCAATTCTTCTACATTCTTCCTTATTCACTGCCCAGCTTTCGCATGCTTATGAGGTTACTGAAAATACCATGGCTTGGGTCAGGTGAACCTTAATCCTCAAGCTAACATCTTTGCTCTTCAACACTTTAAAAAGACCTTGTGCAGCAGATTTGCCTAATGCAAATTGATTTCTTGACTGCTGCTTCTGTGAGTGTTGATAGTTGATCCAAGAAGAATGAAGTCTTTGACAGCTTCAGTCTTTTCTCCATTGATAAGAACATTGTTTATTGGTCCAGTGTTTTCTTTACATTAAGATGTAATCCATACTGAAGGCTGTGCTCTTTGATCTTCATCAGTAAATATTATAAGTCCTCTTCACTTTCAGCAAGCAAGGTTGTATCATCTGCGTATCACAGGTTGTTAATAAGTCTTCCTCTAATCTTGATGCCACGTTTTTCTTCATACAACCCAGCTTCTCGGAAAATTTGCTCAGCATACAGGTTAAATAAGAATGGTGAAAGAATACAACCTTGTCGCACACCTTTCTTAATTTTAAACCATTCAGTGTCCCTATGTTCTGTCTGAACAACTGCCTCTTGGTCCAGGTACAGATTCCTCATGAGAACAATCAAGAGTTCTGGAATACTCATACTTTGCAATGTTGTCCATAGCTTGTCATGATCCACACAATCAAAAGCCTTTGAATAGTCAATAAAGCACAGGTAAACATCTTTTTGATAGTCTCTGCTTTCAGCCAAGATCTATCAGACATCAGCAATGATATCCCTCATTCCATGGCCTCTTCTGAATCCAGCTTGAACCTCTGGAAGTTCTCTGTCAATGTATGCTTGCAGTCATTTCTGTATTATCTTTAGTAAAACTTTACTCAATGGTGACTGGGTAGTAGAAGAAATAAAATGTGAGCTCACAAAGTTCCTAGAAACAAATGAGAATGAAAACAAAACATACCAAAATCTTTGGGACATGGGGAAAGTAGTGCAGAGAGGACAATTTATTGCAATAAATGCACACATCCAGAAAGAAGAAAGAACCAAAATTAACACATTAACACATCATCTACAACAATTAGAAACAGACCAACAAAGGGAACCTACAGCCACCAAAAGGAAAGAAATAATAAGGACTAGAGCATAAATAAATGAGCCGGAAAGCAGAAAAACTATAGAAAGAATCAACCAGACAAGAAGCTGGTTCTTTGAAAGGATTAACAAAATTGACAGACCACTGGCAAGCCTAACAAGAGAAAAGAGGGAGGAGAAATAAATAACACGCATGAGAAACCGAATGGGTGATGTCACAACGGAACCAAAGGAAATCAAAAAGGATAATAACAGAATACTATGAAAAGTTGTACTCAAACAAATTTGAAAACTTAGAAGAAGTTGTACTCAAACAAATTTGAAAATTTTCAGAACAACACAGCCTACCTAAACTCACACAGAGTGAAATAGAAAACCGGAACAAACCCATAACAAAAGAAAAAATTGAGCAGGTCATCAAAAAACTCGAAAACAAAAGAAGTCCAGGTCCAGATGCCTTCACCAGTGAGTTCTGCCAAACATTCAGGGAAGAGCTGTCACCAATTCTACTCAAATTATTCCAGAATGTAGAGGAGGATGGAAAATGTCCTAATATTCTATGAAGCAAGCATAACAATCATACCAAAACCAGGGAAGGAAGTCACTAAGAAAGAAAATTATAGATGAAGCTCCAATAGATCAATTTTGGAAGGAGTGCAGCCAGACTGCTCCTTGGAGGCCAAGATGGCCAAACTTCATCTCACATTTCAGACATATTGTCAGGAGGGACCAGTTGCTAGAGAAGGATATCATGTTTGGTAAGGTGGAGGGTCAGAGAAAAAGAGGAAGACCCCCACCGAGATGGATTGCCCAAGTGGCAGCATCGATGGACTCAAGCATGGCAACAGTAGTGCGGTTGGCCCAGGATCAGGCAGTGTTTCGTTCTGCTGTGCATAGAGTCGCTATGAGTAGGTACAGACTCTATGGCACCTAACAACAACAACTTCATTAACATAGATGCAAAAATTCTCAACAAAATCCTCGCCAACAGAATCCAGCAACACATCAAAAAGATAATATATCATGATCAAGTGGGATTCATATCAGGGATGCAAGAATGATTCAACATTTAAAAAAGATCAACGTAAGCCACAATATAAATAAGGAAAAAGAACAGAACCACATGATCATATCGACTGATGCAGAAAAAGCACTTGACAAATTCCAACATTCATTCCTGATAAAAAACACTCAACAAAGTAGGAATTGAAGGGAAATTCCTCAACATAATTAAGAGCATATATACAAAACCAACAGCCTACATTACTCTCAATGGACAGAAATTGAAAGCCTTCCCTCTGTGAACAAGAACCAGACAAGGATGCCCTTATTCAATGTTGTGCAGGAAGTCTTACCAAGAGCTATACGGCAAGACAGGGAAATTAAAGGCATTCAAATTGGCAAAGAGGAAGTAAAATTACCTCTATTTGTAGACAATATGACCCTACACATAGAAAATCCCAAAGAATCAGTAAAAAAAAAAAAAAGCTACTAGACCTCATTGGAAGATTCAGCAAAGTGGCAGGATATAAGATCAGCAAAGAAAAATCTGTTGGATTCCTCTATACCAAAAATGACAGCACTGAAAAGGACATTAGGTAAGCAATACCATTTACAATAACCACCCAAAGGATGAAATATCTAGGAATAAATGTAACCAGAGAAACAAAGGACTTATACAAAGAAAACTACAAAACACTATTACAAGAAACCAAAAGAGACCTACAAAAATGGGACAATGTACCATGCTCCTGGATAGGAAGACTTAACATTGTGAAAATGTCAATACTCCCCAAAGCAATTTACACATATAATACAATCCCAATCCAGATTCCAAAGACATTCTTTAAAGAGATGGAAAAAACAATCACAAACTTTACATAGACCCAGGATAATCAAAGTGCTGCTTAAAAAGAAGAAGGCTGGAACCCTCTTACTCCCTGACTTCATAATTTATTACATGGCTACAGTGGTCAAAACATCCTGGTACTGGTACAATGAAAGATCCATTGATCAATGGAACAGAATCTAGAATCCAGAAATCAACCCATCCACATACAGCCAACTGATTTTTGACAAAGTACTTAAATATATCGCATGGGAAGGGGATAGTCTCTGCAACAGATGGTGCTGGCAGAACTGGAAAAGGATATGCAAAAGACTGAAACAAGACCTTTACCTCATGCGTTATACAAAAACCAATTTAGCATGGATTAAAGACATAAATATAAATCCCAAAATTATGAAGGCCATAAATGAAAAAATAAGGACAAATGTGAGGGCACTAATTCAGGGAATACATAGACTACAAAACATTTTGAAAACTACACAAAGAAAAGTAGACAAAATAGATGATTGTGACATACTAAAAATTTTAAACTTATGTGCATCAAATGTCTTCACCAGAAGAGTAAAAAGGGAACCCATAGAATGTGAAAAAATCTTTTGCAATGAAACATCAGACAAGGGACTCATTTGTAAAATATATAGGAAACTACAACACCTCTACAAAAAAAAGACAAATAACCCAATTATAAAATGGGCACAGGACATGAACAGACACTTCACCAAAGAGGAGATCCGGGCTTCAAGCAAACATATGAAGAAATGTTCATGATCACTAACCATTAGAGAGATGCAAATCAAAACAACAATGATATATCATCTCACACCAGCAATAACAGTCAAGATCAAAAAAGTAGAGGGCAATAAATGCTGACGAGGATTTGGAGAGACTCAAACACTCCTGAATTGCTGGTGAGACTGCAAAATGGTCCAACCTTTCTGGAAAACAATATGGCCCTACCTCAGAAGGTTGGAAATAGAAATACCTTATGATCCAGCAATTCCTCTACTTGGTATTTACCCATAAGAAATACGCGCTATAACATGAGTAGATATATGAACACCAATGTTCATAGCAGCACTATTTACAATAGCAAAAAGATAGAGATAGCCTAAGTGCCCATCAACTGAGGAATGGATAAACAATCAGTGGTACATACACACAATGGAATATTATGCTACCTTGAAGAATAACAAGAAAGCTGCAAGCCACCGCATACATAACATGGATGAACCTTGAGGACATTATGTTGAATGAAATTAGTCAGTCACAAAAGAACAAATACTGCATAGGACCACTATTGTAAATGACTATGAAAAATAACCCATACTAAAAGAGGAGGGGGACTCTTTGCTGGTTACCAACGTGGGGGGTAAGGGGAGGGAGGGTAGGGTATGGTGGAGCACAGGGTAGGGAATAGACACAGGATAGTTTGGGTGCTAGCGAGGGGGGCAATACACAAGAAAGGGAGGGTAATGGAAGAACAAGGCAGATGGGAAAACAATTTGGCAGGTTTGCATGGGCTAAGATGGACAGAGGTAAATAATGATGTATGCACAACCTTGGAGCAACAGGGCTCTGGGATACAGGGATTGAGACATGGTTAGAATGGGTAAAAGGGGGGAAATAATGTTAAGATGCTTGGCTATCTTTTGAAACTTGGTTTCCGTGGCATACCATTATAAAATAGACACATGAGAGGGAGAGAAAGGAATAGCCAGAAATCTCACCATAGAAAGTTTTTAAGTCCGTCGTCTGCCTATTATTGATTGGAATACCTAAAATGGGGCTACAATATGCCCAGTGAAAGAGGCTTCCTGCGGAGCCTTTGCATTACATAAGACCATAGGTAGAACCCTGAACTGCATCCAGAATCTTCTGAGGTGGGAAATTTCCACTTGAAAGGACAAGCAGACCAGCCTGGAGTGGCTAGAAGAACAGAAAATACTTCTTGAAAGAAAGACCCCCCAACAGGAAAAATACAAAACAATAACAGCAGTCCGACTGGTTACTACAAGAACAAGTAAGTTGCTTGCTTAAGAGACATCAAGGCAAGTGGCTGGGTCCTCTCAAGGCAAACCCCCTTCCAAGACTAAGACTCAATTGGAATACACGAGCAGACAAGCGCTCTGACTGGTGACCATATTCGTCACTGATAAGGAGAAGTGAAGGAAAAACAGCAATGAAGCTTCGAGCTTAGGCCTACAATGTTCAATAGATTCCTACAAACCTGGGTGGAGACCTGGTTGGCCAGCAGTATGCCAAGACCTGGGGACTCTTGTGCCCAGAGTCAGTGAAATAGCCACAGAGCACTAGAGTGGAGAGTGAAGCGTCCAACTGATAAGAGGAGACGGCATGTACATACGAACACCCATATTTGCAGATAATACACAGTTGACTTGACTTCAATGACTGGATGAGCAGAGCTCAAGTAGAAGAAGAAAAAAAGAGTAATCTAATATAATTTGATGAACTTGACCTACACCTATGGATGCAGTAGCTCAAAAGAGGGAACACATCTTTACAGCAAGGATCATTCCCACCCCCTCCATACACAGAGTAGATAGGGATGAGCAACGTGGACATTGGCTTCCCAAAATGGGGGGTGGTTACAAACGCAAGAAGTGACTGCCTATAAGCTTTCAAGAGGGAGTTTAGATCCAGAGGGCACGAAGGATCTACGAAGGAAGGTAGAATCTCCACTGAGTAGTATCCAATCTGTCTCGGCAGGGCTGATGAAAGGAGATGGGTGTGGTACAATAGTGAATAATTGTTTTGTAGCAAAAGAAGGGGAGTGATTGACTTTGCAGTCTAGGAGTGGAGGTCCCTGGGACCATCAAGGGAGAGGAAGGGAGTACGGGACTCTACCCAGAGAAATAGTGAAAACAGAAGTGGAGGCAGATACAATGACATGGAGAGATGGCAGGCTTGCAGGGAATACCCTTTAGTTGGTTGATGATGCAGGGAGGGTATTATAACCATGGCAATGAACAATATATGATAGGATGAATGTAAAGCTAATGTTCTCCCATGTAAAGTATCACATAAGTCACAATAAAACATTGGGGAAAAAAACAGAAGATGGGAGGAATACACAGAATCACTGCATCAAAAAGAATGTTCGTGTTGAACCATTTCAAAAGGTAGCAGATGATCAAGAACCAATGATATTGCACGAAAAAGTCTAAGATGAAATGAAGGCATTGGCGGAAAAAAAAAAAAGGTTACAGAAATTGATGGAATACAAATTGAAATGTTTCGACAAATTGATGCAGTGTTGGAGGCACTCATTCATCTATTCCAAGAAATTTAGAAGAGCCCTACCTGGCCAACCTATGGGAAGAGATCCATATTTCTGTCCATTCCAAATAAAGTTTACACAACAGAACGCAGAAATTATCAAACAATATCAATGATATCACATGCCAGTAAAATTTTACAGAATATACTTTTTATCCTGCAAATTTTACAGGCAGCAGTACAGTAACTGCCAGAAATTCAAGCTGATTCAGAAGACGACTTGGAACTAGGGATATCACTGCTGATATCTGCCGAGAGCCTGCCCCGGCATATTTATTTCAGGGTTTTTTCCAAAGGTGGGTGCGGACGTCGGCGATAAGGAATTACACGGAGTCATGGGTCATGATAAATTCAAAATCTTATTACATGCTTCATTATTATTACTTCTATGACTACTCTAATACTCTACTTCTCTCATTCTTTACTGTCCTGCTCATTCTTTACTCCCCTGCTCTCCTGCTCATCTCTTCTGCTTCCTTTCTCCCCTCCCCTGCTCCTGCTTTCCTTCTCTCCTCTCCTGCACCCCCCTGCTCCCCTCCTGCTCACCTCTTCTGTTTCTTTACTAGCTTCCCTTCCCTCCATTCTTGTCTCATTCTATTTTCCTCTACTTACTCTTACCTCTAATTCTTCTTCCACCCATTCTTCTACTTCCCATCTTCCCTTCTTCCTTCTCTTCCCTTCTTCTTCACCCTCTTCTTCACCTTCTTCTTCACCTCACCTTTTTTGTTCTATCTTACAACCCCCTATATACCATTACAGAAAACATTGCATTCATATTAATCAATGACATCAAGGTACAGTCTATCTTGGGGCACATTCCTCATGGTTTACAATTCTTAAATTTACAACAGGGATGGGAAGTTACAGCAAAGACATTAT
>NW_006408533.1:14215335-14223434 GCF_000296735.1 Chrysochloris asiatica
TTCTTCATGCACAGGTTCCCCATGTCTCATTTATTTATATTCCTTGATTAATATGTCTCAATTTATTTATTTTATTCCTTAATTAATTATGGCCCTGGCCAGATATCAGATAGATTGATCTTGGCGGAAAGTAGAGAATAACAAAGGTACGTTTACTTGTATCTTAAAGACTTTGCAAAAAAGACTATGTGGTTCATAACAAATTATGACTAGCATAAAAAATAATGAAAATTCCAGAACACCTAATTGTGCTCATGATGAATCTGAACATAGACCTAGAGATAGTCATTTGACAGAAAAAGTAGATACTGAATAGTTATATATCAGGAAATGTATGCAGCAGGGTTATATCCTTTCACCATACTTATTCAATCTGTATACTAAATTAATAACCAAAAAACTGTATTATATAAAGATTGTAGTGTAACAATTGAAGGAAGTCTCATAAACAACCTATGATATGCAGATGACACAACCTTACTGACTGGAAGCAAAGAGGACTTGAAATACTGATGAAGATCAAAGACAAAGCCTTCAGAATGGATTTCACCGCTATATAAAGAAAACAAAAATCCTCACACCTGAACCAGTAAATAACAGCATGATAAATGGAGGAAGATTGAAGTTGTCAAATGCTTCATTTTTCTTTGATCCTAAATCGATGTTCTTGGAAGCCACAGCCAAGATATCAAACAAATATTGCTTTGGGCAAATCTGCTGCAAAAGCTAACATATTAAAGAGCAAAGATGTCACTTTGAGGACTAAGGTGGGCCTGACTCAAGCATAGTAGTTTCAATTGCTTTATATGCATGTGAAAGTTGGACAATGAAAAAAGAAGACAGCATACAAAAAAATGTATTTGATTTATGGTGATGTAAAAGAATACTGAAAACATCATAAACTGCCAGAAGAACAAACAAATCTATCTTGTTAGAAGTTCAGTCAGAATATGCTCCTTAGAAGCAAGATGACAAGACTTCATTTCTTGTACTTCGTATGTGTTGTCAGGAGGGACTGGTACCTGGTGAACTACGTCATGCTTGGAAAAGTAGAAAGTCAGCAAACAAAAAGGAAATCCCCCAATGAGATGGATTGGCACAGTGGCAATGACAATTTGCTCAAACTTAACAATTGTGAGGATTGCACAGGCCCCAGCAATGTCTTATTCTGTAGTGCATAAGATTGATATGAGTTGGAACCAACTTGAAGGCACCTAATAATAACAATATATGTCAAGATTATAAGTGTCCATGTTTTTTTGTTGTTGTTGTTTATATGTGGGGGTTTTTTTATTAATAAAGTTAACAAAATGAGAGAAACCTCAAAGTATCTGAGATTTATTAAAGAGAGTCAGATTATTAAACGTTAGGTTCAGAGTTAATTCAGACGTGAAATGAGCGAAGTTCTCTGATTAGGATTACAAGAATTATGAATTCATCTTTTTTGATCTTCAAAACTGACACACCATCTGAAGATAGATGACATAAAACAGTGGTTCCGAGGGTATGTTTAGGTCTTAGGCAGGCTTGGTCTAAATGTCAGCTTTGCCACTGGCTATGGGATCTCAGAGGGGAAAAAATCAACATCCTAAATCATTCTAAACCAGTTACAGAATTCTGTAATTGGGGATAATGGCAGTTTCTCTCTCACAGGATTTTGGAAAGGATTCAATAAAAGTATGCATATCAAGTACTTCATACAGTAATCACTTGATTAAGATTAGCTTCATTGTAGATGCTACTAATAATAATACTATTGTTTTGTACATTATATTCTTAGTATTTTAAAGAACAGTTTCTAAATACTTTCTCTTTATGCCATCAAGGTAGCATCCTAATGATTTGTATTGATTTAATGAAGAGGAAATTTTCAATTCAGTCGAGATCATACCAAATTAAATAAGACTATATATAGTGTAGGCAGTTGAGGAGATAGAGGTGGCAGGATAAAAAAGGGAAATCTTCTATTTGCATGAGAAGTTATCCAGGTGATTACTTTCAGCATCCTCCAGGGTTTTCTCGCTCCTTGCAAAATAAAATATAGAGAAAACTTTCATAGGAATTCTTCTGTGAAGACTTTGCCTTTCAAAGTTCAAAATTACAATTAAACTGCTGCAAGTGGATGAACAGGCTTACTGCAAACACATCTTCGCTATTCTTGGCCGCCACAGTGTTCATTCTGTCTACAATCAAAATCACTGTGATATAATTGTTGTTGTGTACTCTTGAGTTGAATCCAACTCATAGAGACGCAATGTGAACTCTGCCCCATAGGTTTTCCTAAGACAGTCCTGGCATGGCGCTGTGGGCTAATGCACTGACTGGACTGCAAGTGTCGGTTTGAGCCACAAGATCAGCGGTTCAAGCTCACCAACTGCTCCTCAGTAACCCTATGCAGGGTCGCTATGGATCAGAACCTACTCAATGGCAATTAACAACAACAATAACCTTAACAGGAGTAGGCTGACAGGTCTTTTTTCCTCAGGGCATGTTAGGCCTGGTGGGTTCAAATCACCAGTTTTAGGTTGGTAACCTAGAGCATAATCATGATGGGTAAGTAAATTGTAACAGTGGCTCTGAAACAGGTGAATTGTTAGCACACTAAATGTATTTGATATGCAAAGTATATGTCATCTTTATTACTACTTAGAAAGCTTTAATAAAATATTAAGATTTTCTTGTTTACAACTGACATCACCAAAGTAACCCAGCTCCCATTAGCAGTTGCTCCTAGCCCCAGAAGACTGCTAATTTTCTTTCTGTCTCTAGATTTGCCTATTCTGGACTCTTCCCACGACTGGGTCATACCATATGTGGAATTTGGTGATTATGACGCTGGTGATATAACTGGGTAAATACACTAGACGTCAATGTACTGTGCACCTTAAAGGGGGAAACTTTATCGTATGTAGACTATCAGTGAATTCTAAAACACACAATAGTTTGGAGACAAGCACAATGAACAAGTGAGTCAAAAGTAAAAATGCTGCAAATTAAAAAAGAGGGAAAAAATTGGCATTTTGTTCTTCTTATCCTTTCTGCCATCCCAACAACTATGTATATCAAAGGAGTTCCTGTGTGGTGCTGTAGGATAAGCACTGGACCGCTAATTGAAAGGTCAGTCGTTCAAACCCACCAACTCCTCCTCGGAAATCCTATGCTGGTTGAAATGTGTCAGAACCAACTTGACAGCACTTAACAATAACAACACTTTGAATCCAAGGAGCCCTGGTGGTAAAATGGTTAAAGCGTTCACCTGCTAATCAAAAGGTCACGAACGCACCAGCTGCTCTATGGGAAGATGTGGCAGTTGGCTTCTGTAAAGATTTACAGTATTGGAAAACTATGGGGCAGTTCTACTCTGTCCTATAGCTTTGCTGTGTCTTCAAATCAACTCAATGTCAACAGGTTGTTGTTTTTCTTTTCTTTTTCTTTTTAACTATATCAAAGCAGTCCTGGTGGTACACAAGTAAGTCGTGAGCTACTAAACTAAAGGGTTCTAACCCACTCAACACCTCCACCAGAGGAAGACCTGGTGACCTACTTTGGTAAAGTCCAGGAAACCATATGAAGCCATTCTCTGTCACATGTGGTCATTATGAATAAAAAATCAGGCCAGCACACAGCACCATTATGAGTCAGGCACTGAGCCAGGCACCAGGAGACAGCACTAAGCAAGTCAGGCCGGTGGGTTGTCCACTTGAGGCTTTTCTGTTTATTCAGTCGGCTCATTTAGACAATATATCTCTTTGAGTCAAATGATTTTACCAGTCTTTCTGAAACCAAACTGTGAAAAAGCTAATTCTGTGAATGATTCTATCTAAGGTCATCTTTTCACTGTTCCATTATCAATAATGCATAGCAGTTTATCAACTGCTAGTCCTCCAAGTGGGACTGAAGAAATAACAAGAACACAGACTTTAAAAACAAGCAGAAGTGTGTCTGAATCCCAGTCCTGCCTTGTGACCTTGAACAAGTTACTAAACGATTTAAAATTATTCTTTCCCTCATCAACCAATTGGATATAATTGCTTGTGATTATACTCAATGGTGCTTATACACAATCGTAATTGTTTGAAGTCTAAGTGAAATGACATAATAGAGTATGATGCCTGACATATATTGCGTTTTAATAAATGATAGTGCTATAATTGTTTATAAAAGTACCTATAAATATATTTTCATAACTTCTAACAGCATGCATAATTGTTCATTAAAATATGTAAGTGTACAGTATGGCTTAGCAATAGATACGAATGATCTTCTCTCTACCTACTTGCCAGACCTATAAAGGCCCAGGACACCAGCAGTCCTGTGACCTTGAAGCATTTTTCTTGAAGGTATATTCTGATTGGGGGAAATATAGAGATAATATGATAATAATGGTATGATGTTGTTGCTATAAGTGCCGTCGAGTTGGTTCTGATTCCTAGAGACTATAGGGTGTCCCAGGAGATACATTAGTTTTAACTACCGTTCTTTTGTTTCACAGTCCAGTGCTGATCCTACAGTGCCACACCAGGAGTCCAATAATAATATAGCATGATATTAATACAGAAATAACAATATATAATAAGGAGCTCGGTTAGCATCATGGTTTATGAGTTATGCTAATGACAACATCAATAGTTTGAATCTACCAGCTCAGCTCCTCTGTGGGCTAGCAATGAAGCTTTCTGTTCCTGTAAAGATTTACAGGCTTGGAAATCCTGTACAGAGTAGCTATAAGTGAGAACCGGCTCCACGGCACATAACCACCATCACCAGTAAAAATGGAGTCCTGGTGTGGCGCTGTAGGATAAGCACTTGACCATAAGGTTGGTTTTTTTGAACAAAAAGTTCAGCCATTCGAACTCACCAGCAGCTCCTCACAAACCCTATACAGAGTTGTTATGAGTCACAACCAATTCGACAGTACTTAACAACAACATATGCTAGCTATTCCTCTACCCTAATACCAACATCTCCATTCCCATGTAAGAACACATGTAATGCCTGCCATCTTAACAATTGTACTCTAATGCCTCTCAAAAGATATGACACCCTGGACCAAGAATTGTGAGCGATGCACCAGGACATCTTGGAGCATTATACCCTAATAGTGACAAAGGAAAAGAAATAGCACAGGTTTATGAACATTGTTGTTCAGAAACATAATTTTAATAAAAACTATGAGAAATGTGAATCATTCCTAAATCATCTTTTGAAAATAATCAGAAATTACAGTGATTTCAAGACTGAATGCCCTTCAGAATAATAGAAGGCAAACTTTAACCGGTTAAAAAGACAAAGTGAGAATTATTATATTGTCTTTCAATAGACCTATTAAGTATTTCTTCAGAACAAAATAATTCATTAAAAAGGGCACGCTGTCCTTTATATACCAATTTACTCATCTAATCACCTAATCATTTTAGTGTCCCAAAAAGGATGTAAACACTATTTAATGTACTAGTCAAGTTGGCTTATGGAAATTACTACTTAGCATGATTGCCTCTGGATAAAGAACAAGCAGGTAGGGAAAAAAATCTGCTTATTAAGGGTTGTTTCACCATTCTGCATTGAGACGATTAAAAGCATGTCTAGGTTTGTAAATGAAGAAACTTAGCAAAGGAAAAGGATTCTATCAGTAAAAAATCAAAAATAATTTCTTGAGTTCTTTAAAAAGCAGAACCTCTACAGAGTCAACATCACTGTTATCACTTTAAATAAGTCACTTACCTGTTTCAAATACTTCTGTATTTTAGACTCTACATCTTGAATGTGTGAAATCATTTTGTTGACACATGGTGCTGGGATGTTTACTACAGAACAGCTATGACGTCGACATGGATAGGCAAAGTAAATGGCTTTATTCTCTCCTAAAGATATAGGAGACAGAGGAAATTAACTTTATATAGAATATAAACCTTGGTATTAAAGATATGCAAGAAAGAGTTTCCTTGATTAATATTAAGACTATTAGTATTAAGACTCCTTCAATGAATTTATTGATGAGTTAAATAAGTACACTAAAGATTTATAAAATTAACCCTTCATAAATTTGAAAGCTAAAGCTAACTTATTCATTATGAATTAATAATGTAACAAATAATAATAAGCCCCAAAATTCTGAAGAAAGCTTCATGCAACAAGTAGTTAATGTATTATATAGCGTCAAACAATCTTAAAAAATTAAACAATCTTTAAAAACAAAAAGGCAGAAACCCAGTTATTCTGTTTCCAAATAGATTATTAATCATTTAAAAACAACTTTAAAATATATTTTAAATATACCCTTCAAAGAGAGTTCACATTTTTCAATGTAAACAGCGAATCACTCATGCATTGAAGAAGTTCTTCCTTACGTATAGCATAAGTTTCTCTTGCTGGGGGAGGTGGGGGGGGAGGATATCAAAACAGGTCTCCTTCATCCTTATAATAACCTCATTTCTACCTTCCATTTCAGAAAATTGGAGCATCATGTGAAGAATGATTGATGTTCTCACTACAGCATACAAGCTGTACTCATCATGAAATCCACTCAGTCCGCTGTGCCTCAGTGATTCTAATCCTGGCATGTCCCAAATAGATGGAAGGTTGCAGGCGTACAGCAAAGTTGTCCAGGACACTCCACCAAAGTGCTTACTTGCAGTCCTTTTGACTCTAAAAACCCTATTGTCCCGGAATTATAACTGCAATCACTGATCTTAAATGGAAGTACAGAATAGGCTCAGTGCCTCAATAAGAACAGTGTGATGTCCTCATTTCAGTTGACCTTGAGGAACAGAGAGGCAATGTTGCCTCTGTGCCTTTTTTAAAAAATGACAATGAGTAGAGATGGCAAGTTCTTTAGATATCTTCACTTAAACTGCAATCTTTTAATATTTTTTAAATGAAGCATAATAATATACTCAGAAAAAGGATCTCTATTAAAGTTGCATATCTCTTCCATTTATGACAACAGTATTGCTCAATTCCATATACAAGTGGATGTGGCAGCAGTGGTGTGCCATGGAGTTGGTTTCAACTCATAGCAACCCTGCACAGGGTTTCTGAGCATGTGTATCACATTTTTTAGCAAAACAAGTATGTATCTAGCATGAGATTAAGCACTTTTTTTCCATTCTAAAATGTATTTATTTTGTTCTTATTGTTGAGAATATGCATAGCAAAAAACAAAAACAAAACACCAATGCAACCATTTCCACATTCACAATTTAGGACCATTGATTATGTGCTTGGAGTTGTGCAAACATTCTTCACCTCCTCTTCTGAGTTGTTCCTCCCCTATTAACATCAACTTACTGCCCACTAAGGTCCCTAGCTGATCCTTAAAGTCTGTCAATTTGATCCCATATATATAGTTACTTAAATAGTATAATGCTCAACGCATACCATTTTTACTAGTTTAGCTAAACTATAGTTTTAAGAAAGGAGCTCTGGGAGCGCAGTGGTTACAAATCAGGCTGCGAACCTCAGGGAAAGCAGTTCAAAACTACCAGCTGTTTCCGCAGGAGAAAGATGAGGCTTTCTGCTCCTGTAAAGATTTACACCCTTGGAAACCCTGTACAGGGTCCTCACTATGAGTTGGAGCTGACTCCACGGCACACAACCACAACATAGTTTTAAGAAGACATCAAGGGGGTGTTTATGGTTTAAGATTTAATGATTATTTCAGGGCAATAGTTTCAGGAGTTCACCTAGGTTCCATTGCTACAGGAAGTCTAGAGTCTGTAAGAACCTTAACTACTTCTCTGCATTTTCCCTTTTTGACCAGGATTCTTTGATGGAAGTTTTTATTAAAACGCTAAGTAATGGTAGCCTGACAACATCCTCTTCTGATTTCATGGTGAGGGAGGTTATTGCTCATGGAGGTAATTAGCCACACATTCCATATCTTCCTTCTATTCCTGACTCTTCTTCCTTTATTTCTTCAGGTGAATATAAACCAACTGTGCAGTGGAGGCCTGTATGCAAGATTCTAAGACCCCAGGCACTATACAATGAAGTGTTGTTGTTGTTAAATGCTATTGAGTCAGTTCCGACCCATAGCGACTATGTATAGGGTTTCCAAGGTGCAGCTGGTGAGCTGGAACCACCAACCTTGCAGTTCAAAC
>NW_006408533.1:14223819-14225984 GCF_000296735.1 Chrysochloris asiatica
CACACCGCCGACCAAGTACTTATATGTCCATCACAATTTTGTCAATTCAACTTTTTACAACTAATTGCCATCACTCATCATATGCAATATGCACACATGAATTTCTTAAACAACATTACCAAATAACCATATAAATCCGAAATGCAGCAATGACCACCAATCTTCATAGCACACTTTCACCTCATTGAAGTTCAAGCTGCTCCTTTGGGATATTTTTGTGCTTCAATGTGAAGCAGATTGTTAGATTTCATTAGTGGTTTCATTATGTGGCTTTTTAAAAAGAAAAACAAAATGATTTTGATTTCTTCCACAGTTCAAAATTCCCATAAGAGACATTTTTTTGGAAATCATATGGTCCCAGGATGTTTTGAGTAACCAAACATTCTTTACTAGATGAAACGTCTCATTGCAATTGTAATAAATAAGCATCTACATCCTTAAATATATTACCAGTGTGTCCTAGAACCAAAGTAAAATGGTTTTCTTGTTCCCACAATCCACTTAAATGTTGTTTTAAAATCTATTTCCATCATTTATAGTTCCGGTTTTGGGTGATATCTCTGACCACTACCTGCTTGAAGCCAGTTTAAATCAACTATTACATACTCTTCAAATTTGTTTTTGAGTAGTGATTTTACTGGTGCCAACAAATGTACACAACCGCCAAATGAGATCTCCTATCCTCACCAAAGAGTCCACAAATACACTTGTACTTCTCTTCTTCCAAAAGGTTAAAGCTACATTCAACCTCAAATTCTTGCTGAACAAAACTTGTACCATTGTTTCATAGTCCTGAGAAAGCTCACAAAAAAAAGCCACTATATCTTGGTGATTGGCCTTCTTCTGTCTGTGAAGAACCAGAATCATTAGAGTTGATCACATACGTTCAACTATCATGGCGTAATTTTTCAGGCACAAGCCATTTCATTTTCTTTATTAGCTCTGACACAGCCCCCACTTCTAAGGGACTGTTTCTTTCTGTAACAAGGGTTTGGAAAAGGATAACTTTCTTTCTGCAATAAATTACCTTATGTAGTTTATCTGGGCTCTTCACAGCTTGTCCAACTATTCAATTTATTTAAACAGTAAACTGCTTTGGAAATTTCTAAACCGCCTTCATGTTCTCATTAATGAAAGTAGGATTCCTTTTTCTAGGAATATCAAGGGAATGATTCTCAATATTATTACAAAAGTTCCGTTTTTTAACATTGTGGGTTTCAGACACCATGCTGGTGCCTCGTGGAACCATGGCACTGCAGCCCAAACCTGGCACTTGAGAAACCACCGCATCCATCTAGAGTGCTCCTCGGCTCCCTGCCAGCCCCACTCACAGTCATTTAAAAACAGCTGTGCACAAGAGGCACGCCAAGAAACCCATCAAACCTATTAAAATGTTTTCTAAATCCATGTGAGATATACTCAAGATAGTATGTTGGCTCTTGTGGACTTGTTTTAATTTTCTTGTTTCAATCTGAGCCAGCATATGAGTAGCTAAAGGTCTGTTCCACAGTTAGCCCTTGGCCTTGTTCTGATTGGTGATATTGATCTTCTCCATATTCTCTTTCACATGTAGTTAACTTGATCCCTGGGTATTCCATTGAGCAAGGTCCACATTCAGAATCACAATTTATGTTGTTGAAAAAAGGTATGTGCAATGAAGAAGTCATTGGTCTTGCAAAATTCTATCATGTTATCTCCAGCATTATTTCTATCACCAAGGCCACATTTCCAACTTCTGATCTTTCCTCTTTGTTTCCAACTTTTGTAATCTAATCACCAGTAATTATTAATGCTTCTTGATCTTATGTTTGATCAGTTTCAGACTGAAGAAGTTGGTATAATTCTTCAATTTATCCATCAATGGCTTTAGGGTTGGTATGTAAGTTTGAGTAATAATCATATTAATTGGTCTTCCTTGTTGTTGTTGTTGTTGTTAGGTGCCATTGAATTGGTACCAACTCATAGCGACCATATGAACAACAGAATGAAACACTGTCCGGTCCTGGGCCAAGCTCACAATTGTTGCCACACTCGATCCCATTGGTGCTGCAATTTTGCCAATCCATTTCTCTGGGGGTCTTCCTCTTTTGCTCTGACCCTCCACCTTACCAAACATGATATCCTCCTCCAGCAACTGGCCCCTCCTGACAATATGTCTGAAGTAT
>NW_006408533.1:14227776-14229358 GCF_000296735.1 Chrysochloris asiatica
ATGTGGAAATCCAATTTTCCCAGCATTGGTTATTGTTGTTGTTTTTGGTTTTTTGGGGTTTTTGTTTTTGCTTTTTTGAAGAATATCTCCTTTCCCAATCAAAGAGAGCATCCTTGTCAAAAATCTGTTAGCCATAGCTGTGTGGGTTATTTCTGGTCTCTATTCTAGTTCATTGGTTTATTTGTCTATTGTTACACCAATTCTACATTATCTTTATTACTGTGGCTGTGATTACTTTTATTACTGTGGGTCCTCCTACTTTGTTCTTCTTTTCTAACATTGCTTTAGCTATTTGGAACTTCTTGCTATCCCATATAAAGTTAAAGATTAGCTTTTCTCTTTCTGTAAAGAAGGCTGTTGGAATTTTTATCAGATTGCATTGGATCTATAGATCAATTTGGGTATATATTGACATTCTAACAATATTAAGTCTTCCAGGATGTTAACATGGAAACATCTTTCTATTCATTTAAATGTTTTCTTAATCTCTTTCCTCATGTTTTATGATTTTCATTGAATGAGAGTGAGTCAAAAAGTATACACACTCTGGCTATCGAATTCATTTTAATCGACTTTTAGAAAAGACAAATACATCAGTTTTTGACATAATCTTGTTTTTCAATACACTGTGTCCATCTGTCAACAAACTTTCATATTCCCTTATTTTAAAAATGTTTTAGGCTAAGCAGCAAGCCAGGAATGCCCCCTGTCTTCATGTCTTCATCAGAGATGATTCTTCACCCTTGAAGAGCTAATTTTGGGGGGCCAAACAGGTGAAAGTCCAATGGAATAGGATCAGAACTATAGGGAGAATATCTTAGCACCTCAAAATGAAGTTTTTGCAGAGTGTCAACAGTGTGGGCAGAGGTGTGTGAACATGCATTGTCATGCAACATCACAGTGCCCTTGGATAGCAGTACTCTGCATTTAATCTGAAGTTTAAGCTTCAGCTCTTCAGTGAGCATCTCACTGTAAAGAGCACTGTTGATTGTTGAAACTTATTTCTGATAGTGTTCTAATACTGGTCCTTGAGAATCCCGGAAAGCTGTAAGAAGCAATTTCCAGCTGATGGTTGACTTTTGACCTTTTTCTTGGTCAATGATTGAGGGTATTTCCATTCCATACTCTGCCGTTTACTCTCAGGCTCATAGTGATGAATTCTTGGCTTGTCACCAGTAACAATATATATTTTTAAAAACTTTTACCTTCCTTCTAGTATAAGTACAAATTTTGTTTGCATCTGTCCAAACGCTTCTGTTTATGCTCTTCTGTGAGTTGTTTCAATACTCATCTCACATAAACTTTTCAAAACCCAAGTCTGTCGTGGATTATTTCATAGGCAGAGCCATGGCTGAATTGCAAATGATTTGCCACATAATCCACTGTCACTCTGCTATTTTACAGAGTCATTTCACATGCATGCTCAATGTTGTCATCAGTCATGAATGTGGGTGGGCATTTTAAAATAAGTGGTGTGCGCTCGACACTGATAAGGGGAAGTGAGAGAAAAACAGCAATGAAGCAGTGAGCTAAGCCCTACAACGTTCAATAGACTTCTGTGAACCCGGGTGAAGACCTGGTT
>NW_006408533.1:14230413-14233229 GCF_000296735.1 Chrysochloris asiatica
CTATTGTAAATGGAATTGTTTCCCTAATATACCTTTCCAATTTTCCATTGCTGGTGTGTAGAAACCTAACTGATTTTTGTATATTAACCTTATACCTTGCAATATGAATTTCTATTTTAGTTCTAGAAGCTTTCTTGTGGAATCTGGGATTTTTATTTATATATGATCATATAATCCATGAATAAGGACTGCAGTGGTTACAAGTCAGGCTGCTAACCCAGGGTCAGCAGTTCAAAACTACCAGCCATTCCAAAGAGAAATATGAGGCTTCCTGCTCCCATAAAGATTTACAGCGTCAGAAACCCTACTCCACGACACACCACCATCACCACCTCCATCCATGAATAGAGATAGTTTTTCTCTGTTTTACAAACCTGGATAGCTTTGATTCATGTTTCCCATCTTATTGTGCTGACTAGGACTGCTAATACAATAGTAAATAGAAATGGTGATAGTAGACAGCTTTGTCTCATTCCTAACTTCAAGAAGAATGCTCTGCCTTTCCCCCTTAAGTAAAATATTGGTTATTGGTTCTTCATACATGCCTTGAACCATTTGAGAAAGTACCCTTTTATTCTAGTCTTATCTAAGGTTTTCACCAAATAATATGTTGGATTGTTCCAATTTTTTTTTTTTGTATCCATAGAGATAAACATGGCATTGTCTCATGATAAAAAGGATCAATTAATCCAGATGATTTAACTTTCAGAAATATGTACTTAACCAACATTGGAGCACCTAAATATATAAAGCAAAATGGGATAGAATTAAAGAGAGAAATAGGAAGTTCTATAGTAATTGCTGGAGATTTAAATACACCACTTTAAACTGGACAGAAAATCTGGAAAGAATATTAACACGGAAACAGGGGATCTGTATGATACAATAAGCCAACTAGACTTAACAAAGGTGTATAGAAGTCTCCACACACAGAAAGCACAATATATATTCTACTCTAGTGCACATGAGTCATTCTCCAGGATATACCACATTTTATGTCACAAAGCAAGTTGTAATACATTCACTGACTGTAATCACACAAAGTTTTTTTTTTTTTCCTGACAGATTTTGTTCTAAAGAATACTTTGTCTGATATTAAAATTACCATTCCAAGTCTCTGAGTTATTAGTTGCATGGGATATTTTTTTCTATCCTTTCCCTCTCAAACTATTTGTATCCTTGATTTAAGCTGTGTCACTTAAGAGCAATACATAGTTGGATTCATTTTATCCCTTCTGCCATTGTCTATATTTTGATTGAAACAGTCCATTTACAATCAGCTGAAATTACTGATAAGAAGTGACTTACTTCTGTCATTTTGAAATCTCATTTCACAACAAGCAGGTACCTTCTTGGCTTGGGAAGGAACGGGGAACTGATTTGCCTACCAAACACAACTAATTGATTTGTTGATTCTTGCCTATATTCAGTTCCCCACTGCTTTCCTCTGCTCCCCACTTAGTCTCTCAAAGTTGAGCATGATTTCATGTTGTATTTTTGGGGAAGTGTCAGATAAATGGTTTGTTTACTACATCATCTTCTCAGAATCACCTGGGTTAAATACTTTTGATGCTATAATTTATTTAACCCTCATACCAATCTTATTAGATAGGATTATTATCCGGTTTCATAGATGAGGAATTCAAAGCTGAGAGAAGTTACATAATTTGTCCAAGTACACAAAGCTGGTAGGTGGGAGGCCTAGGACTTTTGTTGTTGTTGTTAGGTGTCATCGAGTCGGTACTGACTCATAGCAACTTTATGCACAGCAGAACGAAACACTGCCCGATCCTGGGCCAACCTCACTAGTGTGGCCACGCTTGAGTCCACTGATTTTACAACTTAGCCAATCCATCTCGTTGAGGGTCTTCCTCTTTTTCTCTGACCTCCACCTTACCAAACATGATATCCTTCTCCAGAGACTGGTCCCTCCTGACAACATGTCCAAAGTATGAGAGACGAAGTTTGGTCATCTTGGCCTCCAAGGAGCACTCTGGCTGCACTTCTTCCAAAATGCATCTTTTGGTTCTTTGGCAGCCCATGACACTTTCAATATTCTCCTCCAACACCATAACTCAAAAGCATTAATTATTTTACAGTCTTCTTTATTCACTGTCCATATGAGGTTATTGAAAATACCTAGGTCTAGCATTAACTGTAAACTATACTAAGACATTGTATTTACATTAAAAAGTAAGGCAAAGTGAAGAGAAGCCAGGTTAAAAATATGTTTTAGAGCATAGCATCTTATTTTCCCACATTCTTACTTTCAAATTCTGAATCCTTCACTGTAGCGGAGATAATATTCTAACATTTTTTAGAGAGCCTTAATCATACTCTGAGCACCTCATATGAGTTGTTATGATTATTCTGTGTGCTCTGTTACATCTTTTCTTTTTATTTTATACAAAGATATATATTTTCATTTTTGTGATCATCAAAGGCCCAAAGAACAGCCTGGTGAAAATTACATATTGATCTTCTATCGAAATATCTTGATAAGGACATGTTGCACATACCTCTAAAAATAAGGTGGCTTTGATACACATTTAACAACAAAGCAATTGCCCTTATACTAAAAAACATTTGTTTTACTTCATTAAACATGGGATAAACAAGAATGGTAATGATTCATTGAACATTTTTCTTGTATGTGGCACACACAGCCTATTGTGTAAATACTAATTAATTTTCACAGCACTCTTATGGGTTAGAATTAACATTTTACATAATGTGAAGAGGGGAAAATGAAATACTGAGAAGTATAAATTTGTATCAAACCTCTGAAAAAAAAAATATATAAAAATGCCAATCAA
>NW_006408533.1:14233960-14235906 GCF_000296735.1 Chrysochloris asiatica
TTTTTTTTTTTAATTTTACCCAGCTTAAAGAGACAACATGATGTAAACAAAAGATCACTGAAGTAGTTGTCCATGATTACTTTTTTTTTTTTTTCTCCCACTTTGGCTAACACTATTCATTCTCTAAATCTCAGATTTCTCATTTAATAACACGGCTCAGTTGGTAGGATTTTATCTCAGATCTCTTCACCTAAGGAAGACAAAACAAATCAGTGCTTTTAGACTAGCATATATTGATTTGTTCACACAATTATTTTCCCAGGATTCCAAGGCTAAGTGCTTTTGATGCCACATTTTATTTATTCCTCACAACAATCTTATGAACTAGAATTACTATCCCAGATTCATGGATTTTCTCCTTATGAAGCCTATGCAGAAATGACCAGGGTGCGCATTTCAGGGAGGACTCTCATCCTTTATGAACTTCCACTACCAAGTCCCAATTCTCTTGCCCAGAACCAACACATTAAAGTCAAGATCATCCTGTCTCTTGGCTCGAATGAGGTTTGCTAAAAAGCTATGAAATGTAATTGCCATTTAGGGAAAAATATGGACTGGTTTCTTAGAGGTGGGCAAATGAAATAGAAATACTGTTTTTTTTAACTATCTACTTTCCCTGCTTAGTTACTTTTATTTTTGCAAAAGTATTGACCAGTTCCCCAAAAAGTAACTGTTTATTACAATACCCCTCCTTTTTGTCTGCTTTTAACATGTGTTTCATTTAAATCCATTACCTGAATTCTTCCATCATACCTTCTTAGAAAATTTTCTTGATCAAAAATTTGTTTTTCACATTTCACATTTTAACATCTTGTGGTCGTGGTGGTTGTGGTGTGCCATGGAGTTGTTCTGACTCATAGTGACCCTGTATGGAATTTCCGAGGCTGTAAATCTTTACGGGAGCAGAAAGCTTCATCTTTCTCCCATGGAACAGTTGGTAGTTTCAAAGCGCTGACCTTGAGGTTAGAAGCCCGATTTGTAACTACTACCCTACCAGAGTTCATTTTTAACATCTCACTATCCCAAAATGATTTCTCTCTCATGCAGAACTTTTGTTTAGATTAACAGAAAAGCAAGTTCAAATTTTTATAGAAAACAAAATTCTCTTTAGTTCTTGTTAATACATTAAAAAAGAATAAAGAAAATTTTCATCAAAACTAATGCTATTATATTTTCATTGACTCTTCTATTTTACATTGTTGGAGACTACAATCATTGCATATATTTGAATATATATATATGGAGTGCAGTAGCTTTCTTTGGATAAGCACTAGACTGTGAACCACAAGGTCATTGTTCAAGCCCAGCAGACACTCCAAGAGAGTAAAATGAGGCTTTCTACTTTTGTTCCTGCAAAGACTTATTGCTTCAGAAAGCACTATACTGGGTCTCTACACATCCGAACTCAACGGTCCTTAACATGTATGGATAGATAGATAGATAGATAGATAGATAGATAGATAGATAGATACTGTTGTTAAGTGCCATTGAGTCAGTTCTGACCCATAGTGACCCTGTATAGGGTTTCCAAGGAGTAGCTGGTGAGGTTGAACCACTGACCTTATGGTTCAAATCGACTTTTCAGTCTAGCACATTAACCCAAAGTGCCACACCAGGATTCCAGAAATACATATAGATAGACAGATAAACATATATATGTTGTTGTTGTTAAGTGCCATCAAGTTGGTTCCGACTCATAGTGACCCTGTATAGGGTACATATGTATATGTATATTGTTGTTGCCCAGTCCTGGGCCAACCTCACAATTGTTGCCATGCTTGAACCCACTTGATGCTGCCACTTTGCCAATCCATCTTGCTGGGGGTCTTCCTCATTTACTCTGACAATCCACCTTACCAAACATGATATCCTTCTCCAGAGACTGGTCCCTCCTGACAATATGTCTGAAGCATAAGAGATGAAGTTTGGCTATCCTGGCCTCCAAT
>NW_006408533.1:14236926-14243821 GCF_000296735.1 Chrysochloris asiatica
GTTGTTTTGAAGCATCAGTGCATAGCAACCCTGTATAGATTTTCCAAGGAGTGGCTGATAAGTCTGAACTGCCGATCTTGTGGTTCAAACTGACTTTGCAGTCCAATGCATAAACTCACAGTGCCTCACCAGGATATATATATGAATATATATAGACACTATGGGATCAGCACTGGACTCTGAGCCACAAGGTCAGTAGTTCAAACCTAACAGCGGATCCTCAGAAATCCTATACAATGTTGCTATTAGTTGGACCTGACTTGACAACACTTAACAGTACAACAATAACATCATACACATATACACATGCTGTTATTGTTGTTGAGGACTGTCATGTGAATTCTGACTCAGAACAACCTTCCAAGGACCAGCTGGTGGGCTTGTTTAAATGCACTGCTTATTTATCTCCGTTCTCTTCTGTCACTTCAAAATCATTATTTTGAATACATTTATTTTTGCTTCCCTCAAGTAATCAGAGGCCTACTACTTTACCTGACAGCACAGTCTGTGGCTAATATCCTTATACTGAATTTTGCTTTGCCTCGTGACCTCTCTGGTAGCATAGTGGTGATAAATTGGGCTACTAATCTGAAGGTAAGCAGTACAAAACTACCAGAAGTTCTTCAGGAGAAAGATAAGGCTTTCTGCTCCCATAAAGATTTAAAGCCTCAGAAACCTAATACAAGGTGGCTATGGGTTGGAACTGACTCCACGGCACACCACCACCACCACCAGTAACCTCTACCAGTAAACATAATTTCCTCATGACCTGACTTCTTCAAATTTCAATGTCTAAGTAAATATTAGGATGCATCTTTCATGGCTTCCTCCCTTTGAGGAAGCATTGTCTCTTTCAGACATGAATGCACCTATAGCATTTTATGGGTAAGCATTACACTGGTAACTACAAGGTCGGTGATTCAAACTCCTTGGAAACCCTATACAGGATCGCTATGAATCAGAACTGAAATGATAGTACTTACTAGCTAACAACAACATAGCGTTGACTGGACGAATGGTGTGGCACTGTACGATAAGCACTGAACTGCTAACTGCAAGGTAGGAGAGTCAAATCTACCAGTCACTGCTAGTAAACCTATACAGGGTCACTATCAGTCAGAACCAACTCTATGACACTTAACAACAGCAACTACAATAGCATTTTCTGGGGAGTGCAGTGGCCTTAGAGGATACGCATCAGACTGTGCACCACAAGTTGGGCAACTGGAGCCTACCAGTTTCTCCTCAGTAAAAAGATGAGGCTTTCTGCTACCACAAAATGTTAAGTCTTAGAAACTCTATATGGAGTTGCTATGACTTGGAACCTACTTGAAGGCACTCAACAACGACACAGCATTTTCTAAGGAACCCTGGTGTGTAGTGGTTAAGAACTTGATTGCTACAATTGAAAGGTCAAAGGTTCAAACCTATGAGCCACTCCACAAAAAATGTAGCAATCTGCTTCCACAAAAATTACAGTCGTAGGTACTATGAGTTGGGATCCACTGGATGGCCTCACTTTAAGACTTGGGACTGATTCAGTAGCACTTTCTACTCTCTGTTAGAGTCTTCACATTGCTATGGTAACAGCATTGCTGTATCACCTTTATCTGATTCTCCATCTAGCTTTCCTATAAGGTTTTGCAATGTTATAGATAGAGAGACTGTCTTAAAACATTCATTATTGATCTTTCCCTGTCCAGAGGAGACAAGAGTGATGAAACTTGAAGCAGCTTAGATAACTAGTCCAACTGTCTAATGGACCACCTGAGCATCCGTTTCTATAACCGAAGACCAGAAGAATTAGATGGTTCCCATCTATTAATGTCAAGTGCTCCAATCACATTAGACGGTCCTGGATACAGTGGGAGAAAATGTGAACAAAACTAAAAAATCATAAAAAAACCAGTTTTATTGGCCTGCAGAGACTGCTGCAACTCTCAAGACTATACCCTTGGTCAGCTTTCAGGTCTGGAAGAAGGCATCCCTGTGACTGAATTTCAGCCAAGCAATAGATAGGTATTTAGGGAAGACAACAACACAAATGCAGCATGGAAACCATAGAATGGACAACCACTTGAGATCAAAAGGGTAACATTTGTATAAGGACAAAAGTCAGAAGATTTGGGGAAGAAGGCAGAATGGAAGCAAGAAACAAAGAACTTGGGCTAATGATGTTACATGGAGGGGACTGCAAACTTGAGATGAAACAAAGTACATGATTTGTTGATCTGCTCTGCAAATGTTCACTCAGTCAACAAGACAAGGTTGCAAAAAAAAAAAAAAATCTCAAATCAATAGCCTAACTTTATACATTGAACAAATATAAAAAGATAAAACTAACCCTAAAGGTACACAAAAGAAATAGCAAATATTATTTTGAAGATACATGAAATAGAGAAAAGAAAACTAATAATCAGTGAAACCAAAAGTTGGTTCCTTAAAAAGTTAAATAAAATCAACAAACTTTTAACTGTTGTTAAATGCTGTAGAGTCAGTTCTGACCCATGGCAACCCTGAATAGGGTTTCCAAGGCTTTAAATCTTTGAGGGAACAAAAAGCCTCATCTTTCTGCTACAGAGCAGCTGTCAAGCTCACAAAGTGGACCTTGTGGTTTGAAATCCAGTGTTTATTACATGACAAGTTAAAAAAGAGAAAGCATGCAAATAACTAAAATTGGAAATGAAATTAAGGACACTACTATCAATTTAACAGAAATTAAAAGGATTATAAGATATCACTATGAAGAATGTACCCTAGCCTTAGATAAAATGGAAAAACTGAAAATACAGAAATTTGCTGAAGTAACATATAAAACTACAAAATCTCAACAGAGCTATAACGAGTACAACATTATAAGATTGTATCAGTAACAATAAACAACAACAAAGCAGGAAACCTCCTGACAAAGAAAAGACTGGGTGGCTTCAATGGAAAATTCTACCGAAATTTAAAGAATTACCACTCGTCCTCTTATACTATCCCCCAAAAATAAAAAGGAGAAAATAGTTGCTAACTCATTCTATGAGTAGAACATTACCTATATATGAAGCTAGATAAACATATCACAAGAAAACTACAGATCAATATCCCTTATAAACATAGATTTAAAAAATCCTTAACAAAATACTGGTAAATAAATTTCAACAGCCTATTAAAAGGATTATATATCACAACCAACTGATTTATCCCAGGAATGCAAGGATGGTTCCACATAAGACTATCAATCAATGTAACATATCATTAATAGAACAAATGAAAAGAGTTTCCTATCAATTGATGCAGAAAGGCACCAGACAAAATCCAACACCTTTTCATGATAAATGAACTCAGAAAACTAAGAATAGACACGAATTCCTCAAAATGACAAAGGGCATTTATGAATCAATCCACAGCTAATATTATAGTCAATGGAGAACTCCTGAAAGCTTTCCTCCTGAAGTTAGGAACTAGACAAAGATGTCCACTTTCACCACTGCTGTATGATATTTTACTAGAAATTCGAGGCAGAACTATTAGTCAAGAAAAAGAAATAAAAGGAATTTAAATAGGAAAGGAAGAAATAAAAGAACCTCTATTCATCTTTCAGAAGTTCTCCACTGAAAATGATAAGGAGCTCTGGTAGTGTAGTGGTTACGAACTGGGCTGCTAATCTCATGGTCAGCAGTTTGAAACTATCAGATGTTCTGTGAGAGAAAGATGAGGCTTTCTGCTCCCATAAAGATTTACAGCCTCAGAAACCCAATGCAGGGTCACTATGAGTCGGAACCAACTTCACAGTACATAACAACAACAACATTCATAAATGATACACCACTATAGATAGAAAAATCCCAAACAAACTAAGAAAACTAGAGCTAAAGAAGAAATTGAGCAAAATTGCAGGGAGCAAGAGCAGCATACAAAAATAATTTATGCTTTTTTACACTAGTAATGACAATCTGAAAAGGAAATGAAGAAAACAATAAAATTTAAACATAAGAGACCTAACCAAGGAGGTAAAAGACATACACTGAAACCTATTAAACACTGCTGAAAGAAATAAAAGACCTAATTAAATAAAAACCAGTTTGGAGGTTCCTCAAAAAATTAAGCAAAAATTAGCATATAAATCAAAGATTCAACTCTCAGGTATATACTGAAAAGAACTAAAAACAAGAATTCGAATATATACTTATTCATAGCAACTTTGTTCACAGTAGTTAAAAGGTGGAAAAAAACCAATGCCCAACAACATTGGAAGAGATAAACCAGAGTGGTATACGCATGGTGGTAATGATAGTTGTGTGCCACAGAGTTACTTCTGATTTATAGTAACCCTATATATGGTTTCTCAGACCATAAATCTCTATGGGAGCAGAGAGCCTCATCTTTTTTTCCGTGGAGCAACTGGTAAATCTGAACTGCTGACCTTGGGGTAGCAGCCAAGCTCGTAATCTACTATTCTACTAGGTATACACATAAAATGGAATATATATTGTTTTATTGCTGTTAACACACAAAAAGAAACAAAAACCTACTGACATCAAGTAAATTCAGACTCATAACGACACTATGCATAATACATGAAACACTACCCATACATTGCCATCCCCACGATTCTTATGATTGAGTCCAATGTTGCAACCACTTTGTCAGTCCATCTCACCGAGGGCCTTCCTCTTTTTTGTTGATCCTTTACTCTACCAAGTATGATTTCCTTCTTCAAGGATTGGTCTTTCCTGATTACATGTCCAAAGTACATGAGACAGTCTCTTTATCATTGCTTCTAAGGAGCATTCTGACTGTACTTCTTCCAAGAAAGATCTGCTTATTCTTCCAACAGTCTATGGTATATATATATATATATGCTTCTATTGTGATTGGAGTGATAGTTTATATAGGAGAACATCAGTTTTGCACTCATCCTAGTGTATTACGCTTCATTGCAATAATTACAATCCCCTCCATGCATCATTATTCAATAGTATTTGCTTCTATTCCCTCTGTTTTCTTTCTTTTTTTTTTGATGTAAACAAAAACACTCAGGAATATATAATCATTTAAACAACCAAAAGGCACATTCTACAAGCCTGCCTCCTGGCTTCCAACACACAGCCTTTCTCTTTCCATGTGTCTATAGAGTACTCAGCTGCTCTATCTGCTCTATCTCTCCATGTCATTATTTCTGTCTCCAACTCTGGTTTCACTGCCTCTCTAGATAGGGTCCCACATTCCACTCATGCGCTTCTCCCTTGATGGTCCTAGAGTCCTCTGCTCCTGGAATGTTAAATTAACTACTACCCCATTTTTGTTACAAAGCTTCTACCTTTACAGTTGTGACAATACAGTTGTGATACCAATTACTCACTACTGAATCATAAGAATCTTATTCCCATATCCTTTCACCAAACCCATCTAGACAAGATGAAAACTATTCATTGGGGATTCTACCTTCCCCCACACACTGTGAAACTAAACTCCCTCTTGAAAATTTGTAAGCCAGCCACTTCATGCTTTTATTACACTCCTGTCCTCCATTTTAGGTAGCCAATGTCTAAGTTAACCATTCCTTCCTATCAACCCTATGTACAGAAGGGGTAGGTTTGATCCTTGATGTGTAGACTCCTTCCTTGTCAGCTGATATTTTAAGCTACTACATCCATAAGTATAGGTCAAGGTCATCAAATTGTAGCAATTTACACTTGTTTCCTATGTCAAATTTCTTCATCTTTCTCTAGTCAAGTTCTAATCATCAAGCCATCGAAGTTAGGTCAAATGGGTATTATCTGCAAGTTTGGGCATTCTTGTGTGCCTCCCCTCACTTCATATCAGCTGGATGCTTTACTCTCAGCTCTAGCCCCCTGTGGCTAGGTCCTTGTCCATGGGCTTAGGAAGCCCCAGGTCCCACCACACTTTGAAGTCCATGGTATTTTCAATATTCTTTGCACCATAATTCAAATGGATCAATTCTTCCTCGGTGTTCTTATCCAGTATCCATTTTTCACTAGAATATGAAGTAGTTGAAAATGCATGACTTAAGTCAGGTACACCTTAGGTGATACTTTTGCTTTTAGTTTGCTTTTAATTGTTATAAGCCCAGGCAGTTTTATTTCTAGCAATTACTTAACAGTGATATTTTATACCTCAATTTAATTTTTGAAACTTCATATTAAGAATTGAAAGGTTTGAAGATTGACTCTGTGTGTTCTGCAGGTCTGAAGAAGCAGAGCTTACCCCTGTTCAAGAACATGATTGGTGCAGCCAATGGAAGCTGGCACCACCCCAACCTCTGATAGAGTAGGGGATGTGCCATGGGTGGATCACTAGTCACCGGCGTTATCTGTGCTGTAGGCCACCGTTTATTTCCAGAGCTGCCCAGAAAAGTTCAAGATGGCCACACTGAGTGAGGTCAGCCTACAATATAATATACTCATCTGTCTCCTTTGTTGCAGCTTCTTCTTCTAGTCAGTATTCAACCCATTTTTCTATCCTTTTCTCTGAATATCAAAGTTCCAGGATTATTATCTATTTATCCATTTCATTTGGTCTCCCATATCTTTGTTATAGAGGGTCTGTGTAGTATGTCTGTCATCTTGCCAGGAGTTCACTTTACTTCTTAATACTTAGATTTGTCCAATGCAATAAGTCATTTTATTTCTTGACTACTAGAGTCCTTGTGTGGTGCTGTAGGATAAGCACTGGACTGCTAGCCACAAGATCAGTAGTTCAAACCCACTAGCTGGTCCTCGGAAACCCTGTATAGGGTCACTATGGATTGGAACCAACTTAGTGGCACTTAACAACTGTTTCCTTGGGTGTTGACTATGACCCAATTAATGAAGTCCTGGCAGCTTCCTTATTTTCTCAGTTTATTAAGATGCTGTTGCTTGTTGGTCCACTTGTAAGTTGTTGG
>NW_006408533.1:14248976-14253123 GCF_000296735.1 Chrysochloris asiatica
ATGGACTCAAACGTGGTAACAGTAGTGAGGTTGGCCCAAGATCAGGCAGTGTTTCGTTCTGCTATACATAAGGTTGCTATGAGTTGGTACCAACTCGATGGCACCTAACAACAACAACAACAACATGTTCATGGTCATATTTTGACTCTTGTGGTCTTGTTTTAATTTTCTTCAGTCTTGTCCTGAACTGGTTTTGGCTGATGAGATGGACATTTTCTTTATTTTCCATTATCTCATTGCACATTGTAGTGTAACGTGTATTGCATCTGATGAAGTCCATATGTATAGTTGTCGCTTATGTTGTCAAAAAAGGTATCTGAAATTAAGAAGTCATTAGTCTTGCAGAATTCTATCATGCAATCTCCAGCATCATTTTACCACAAGGCCATGTTTTCAAACTACTAATCCTTCCTCTATGTTTGCAATCACCAATAATTATCAATACATTTTGCTTACATGTTTGATCAACTTCAAATGGAAGAAGTTGGTTGAATTCTTCAATTTCATCATCACCAGCTTTACTGGTTGTGCATGTGTATCAATAATAATGGTATTAACTGGTTCTTTGTAGGCATAAAGATATTATCCTATCCCAGACAGCATTATACTTCAAGACAGATGTGGAAATGTTCTTTTTGATGACAAATTTGTTGCCATTCCTTTTCAATATGTCATTGCTTACATGGTAAACCAAGTGATTGTCAGATTCAAAATGGCCAATACCAGTCCATCTCAGCTCACCAATGCTTAGGATATCGGTGTTTATGCATTCCATTTTATTTCTGACAACTTCTAAGTTTCCTAGATTCATACTTTGTACATTCCATGCTCCAATTATAAATGGATGTTTGCAGCTTTTTCTCCTCATTTTGAGTTGTGCCCATGAGCAAATGTAGGTTCCAAACACTTTACTCCATTAATGTCATCACAGTCACCTCTACTCTGAGGAGCAGCTCTTTCCCAGTAGTATTTTGAGTGCCTTACAATCTGAGGGGCTCGTCTTTCAGCACTAGAGCTGACAATATTCTGGTGGATTCATCCTGTTTAAATAGTCAATATTCTGGTGCTGACAGTATTTCACTACTTTTCCTAAGGTTTTCACTGGATAATTACTCAGAAATAATCCGACTTTCCTTCTGAGTCTGACTTAGTCTGGAAACTCAGCTGACATCTCTCTACCACTCGTCTGTCAGTTTGCTGTACTGTGGTGGCTTGCATGTTGCTGTGATGCTGGATGCTATGCCACCAATGTTTTGAATGCAGGCAGGGTTGCCTTAAGCCTGGACTATGGTAATAATGTTTCCATATATGTCCCTGCAATCAAATCTTCCTACATAGCTCACCAACATTCATGTTTCCAAGCAATAGTTTTGGTCACGTGACAACCTTATCTAAATATACATAATCAAAGTCTTAGAACTAATGTCCACACTCTTGAACCTGAAATCCAAGATGTTTCTTGAACCAACCTCAATTTATTTCTTAATTTAGTTTATCCAAGTTTATGTATCTGAATATATATTATGGTGTTGTTATTGTTAAGTACCGTGGAGTTGGTTCCTACTCATAGTGACCCTGCACAGGGTTTCCAAGGCTATAAATCTATATGAAAGCAGAACACCTCATCTTTCTCCCGTGGAACCAACTGGTAGTTTCGAACTGCTGACTTTGAGGTTAGCAGCCTGACTCGTAACCACTATGCTACCAGTTTATGCTATTTCATGGTTGTTATTTGAAACATTCTTTTCTGTCATCCTAAAATTTTTTCCTCGCTCTTTTTCTATATAAACTTTTAAAATTTCAGTACATATCTTTACTCAACCTTGAACATTTCTCTTAAGGTTTGGCCATAAGAGAATGGCCAGACAAAATTGGCCATTCTCAAAACACTACAGAGACTTCTTGTCCATGGATTTCATTTGACTTGTGCTGCCTTTGTCATGTCTGCTGTTAATTCTATACAGCCATTCTTTCTCTGCAGTGCTGTATTATGTTACACACTTTGACTTGAAAGATTTGCATTACTTATAAGATCTCTTCTTAAATACCTCTGTGCTCTAATACCACAGGAATATTAATCTTGAATTAATTGTTTTATAATTTAATCATTCGATAGTTTAAGAATCTATCCAAAACTATGGATAATAAACTCCAAAAGATCTTAAAATTATATTCAATATTTGTATAAGATAGTAGTAGATATAAGAGAATGGCAACTTGTTCAAATTTTATATTGTTGATGCAAAAATCCCTGAAGCAGAAAAGAATTCTTTACCAAAATTATCTGAGAAGAAACTAGCATAAACCTATCTGGAAGAAATTTATACATTTCTTCATTTCTTTCTACTTCTTTTCATATACAATATCAAAAATACTATAAGAGGTAATGTTTAACCAATTTTCAGTGAATAATATTTACTTTGAGATGTCACATCAATGAATCATTAGTTCATCTTTCTTCTAAGATACATATTTTCAATAAACAAGTAAGATTTTTTCTAACCTTCCAGTCCTGGCATGGAGGATAAATATAACATATACTTTTTAAATTCATAGATTTATGACACTGTATAACAACTTTTATGGATGAAAATTATACATTAACAATATGTTATAATTGTTATATCTATGATGTTGTCATATCATCTATCATTAATACGTAAACCATTCATGATATTTAAGATTCCTTTTTTAATACAAAGTAAATTAGGGACATTGTAAGCTCACAAATGACTATAAATATAGCTTATAGAAGCTACCATACAATTTATATACAGTTTTCACCTTCAGTATTTGTTGTTTTGCTTTCATGGAAATTTTCCAGAGCTTCTTCAGGAACACCAAATAAAGTCAGTGCTTGTGATGTCCCATTATCTTTTAAAAAGAAAACAAACATTTCAGTGAGTAATTAATAGAGATTTTTTAAGCAGCATGATATGCAAAACTATGTTGCAAAAGTGATGTTCTGGAAAAAAATTACTGTAATATATTATCCAAAACTGCCTTTTTAATGAAAAGTATAAATCATTATGTGCTGATGTAGAAAGTAATCATGATACAGTTAAGTGAAGAATTGTTGTTGTTATGTGCCATCGAGTCAGTTCCTACTCACAGCGACCAGGGATTAGGATATCCAAGGAGAAGCTGGTGAGTTTGAACTGCTGACCTTGTGGTTCCAATCAATCAGTGCTTATCCTACAGCACCACACCAAGACTCCAAGTGAAGACTAGCAAACAGAAATTTACATATGTAAGAGTTATTATCATTTTTGCTATTTCAAAAGGAAATTACAGGTGTATAGGTGATATTTGTAGATGAATATAAAATATCTAAATCAAGAAACTGGTAAGACTGGAGAGGTTTAGCAATAGAAAATGTAGAAACACTGGCAATTTTATATTTATTTTATAGTCTTAGAAATGTTTTTTAAAATTCTAAACATAAGAGAATATTATTTGTTTGACAGCTTCTTATAATGTGAAATGTATATCGTCTCTAGTGCAGCAATCCCATTCCTATTTTAATCCCAGAGAAATAAAATTTATAGGTCAACAAAAAAGACTTATCAACAAAAGAACACTTTTAACAGCTTTATTCATGTGAATTTGAACCTGGAAGAAGTCTGTATGAAATCATTTTAAAAATAGTTATATTCAAAATATTGTGTAGTCATATATTAGTTTATTGCTAGATAGTGGGAAAAAGGAAAATCAGTTACAATAACATAGGTGAAACTCAATTTACAATAAATTATCTCTAATTCCAGTTATGAGATTTAAGAAAAGACAAAACTAAACTCTTGCCTATAGTAACTTTCTTGGCTACTTGAAATATTCGGCATTTCTGTAATAAATTAGTGGATAGTTACAAGAATGTACAGATGCATACATGGACACTGGCTTGTTTGTATGTTTCTTTGCACATTGTTGTTGTTGTTAAGTGCTGTCAAGTTGATTCCAACCCATAGCAACTCTATGTAGGTCAGTTTGAACTGCAAGGTTGGTTGCTGAAACTGACCGTCCACTCCTAGGAAACCCTTTACAGGGTCGAGTTAGAACCTACTCCATGACACTTGTTGTCAGGTGCCATTGAGTCGGAATCGACTCATAGCGACCTCATGCATAGCAGAACAAAACAATGTCCGAT
>NW_006408533.1:14253998-14254571 GCF_000296735.1 Chrysochloris asiatica
TATATATATAAAATATTTAAACAAAAACTGGAATCTATGCTCAAATAGCTTGTGGTTTAAAGAAGTGTCGATTGCAGGAATTTTTTAAGTTTTCAACATATCAATCAAAAAAAATCTCCAAGGAACAGAAATTCCAAATTTTATTTCATCTCAGAATCATTTACTTTAAGCATGTCTTTGAATTCATATTTAGCTGAACAGCTTTTGAATAATACTGTCCTAATACACATTTTCTCCTAAATGTGGGAGAGATTTGAACTGAGAATGGAATTAAACTGTAAAATTTTAGAAACCAGAAAAACTTCTCTCATCACAAGAATATTATTCAGCATAAAGATAGGGGAAGAAAAAATGTCCATTTCTTGAAACAACAGGCTATATTTTAGATGCTCATTTTCATACTGAAAACAACTAAAAATAAGCCTGTATATGTGTACGTACAGAAGTTTCAATGCTATCTGCTCGGTGCACAGGGTAGATAGGGACGGGCAACTTTGACACTGGCTATCTAAAATGAGGGGACAATAAAGGCACGAAGTGACTGGCTTACAAGGTTTCAAGAGGGAGCTTAGT
>NW_006408533.1:14255003-14256948 GCF_000296735.1 Chrysochloris asiatica
AAAAAAGCTAAAGTGGATAAAGAGAAATAATTTTAACTGATGGTATATGGAGGGGATTGTAATCAATGTAATGAAACAAGTTATATGAATTGTTGAATGTAAAACTGATGATGTGCCCTGTAAACTTTCACTCAATCCACAATAAAAACCTTAAGTTTAAAAAAAAAGTTCGTGGGGACATGTCATTATCTTTTAAATGCAAATCCCCATGAACTCTTTGAAGCCGCTGAGTGTGTTTGTATGTTTGTGTATACCCACACACATGCAATCCATAATTTTATACAATCTTTGAAATTGAAGGAGGAATCATGGTGTCCTTCTGTAGGACAAGCACTGGAGTGCTAACCACATGGTTAGCAGTTCAAAACCTCCAGCCTCTCCTCAAAAACCATATACAGGGTCACTATGAGTTGGAAACAACTTGGTGATGCTTATCAACCACAGCAACTAATAGTATGAAAAAGCTGACAAGATAGTTAGAAACTCTGAAATTACTAGGACAGAATCTAAAGGAGAGTCAGACGCTAGAGGTGTAAGTGGAGCATCAGAGCATTTAAGTAGTCCTCACCAAAAGACATGCGCAGTGACAGGAAATGTGGGCTGTGGGTTTGGTGACTGCAGGGAAATCATCCTACACTAAACAGGGCAATCAAAAGACAAGAAAACCCATTGCTGTGACATTCAGGCTTTCGTATCACATTTTTAGATTCAAGTTTCATTATTGGACATTTCATGAAACAACTAGCCACGAACTTAGTTTATGGTTTTAATGTATCACCAGAGCTCTAGATTCCTACAGGAAGCAAAACCAAAAACAAATCTATTCTGAAGACGTTAGGAGCACGTTAAGGTTCATGGAAAGCTCACATCCAGTTTTCAATGACAGTAAAGTGAACTGGTGCAAAAGCAATTAAATACAAAAGAAGAGTGGTACTAACGTGACAACTAACAAAAACAAACAGCAAGGGAAAGAATTCAACAAAGATTTCAGGGATTAGGATTATCAAGAACACATGAGGAAACAAAAATCCTTCTAATACTTAATAAACTAAAACACAGTTAGAGAACACCCAGAGGAAATGGGACACAGATTTGAAGATAAACAACACAGGTTTTGTAGAGAAAGAAAATTCAACAACTGAAATCCAAATGTAATTAGATAAGCATATGGCAGACTGAGCACAGAAGAACACACAATAACTAAACTGGAATGTAATTTGGAATGATTTATAAATAAATGACCATGGAAAATATGAATAAAATATTAATACATATGGACAAATGATAAAAATTATAAAAATATGGTCAGGTCATATCTTACATGAAGAAAATAAAAAGAAAGAGCTACAGAAAAATTAACAGCTAAACATTTTCAAGAATTGATGAAAAGCATCAATTTGTAGCCTTATGAAGATTGATACATCTCCAAACCGATTCCCACCCAGACATGTCATATTAAAACTATAGACAATAAAGACAGAATAAAATATAAAACATCTAGAGGAATTTAAAATACAAGTATGTAAATTAGTATCCTTTATCCAATAGAAAGATTAGAAATTAGAAGATACTGAAAGATATTACCAAACTTTATCAATATGGTGATAAAAATCTACTCCTATCTAGACTTGCATACCCAATTAAAATAATTTTAAAGCAAGTAACAAAGTCACTTTCAGAAAAACTTGAAAAGTTGAAAGAGTTTGGTAATGATGGTATCTCACTGAAAGAAACTCTAACTTATATATTTAAAGCAGAAAGAAGGTTAAACCAGGAACAGAATCTGCCAAGTGCAAGAGAAATAATTAACAAAGAAAATCTTAAATGCATGGATATAATCAATAATGTTGAAAAAAAAAAAAAGTAATACTATCTTGTGAGATTAAGAGAAAATGAAATGCACAAAAACTCTGTAAATTTTAAAAAGAGGTTTGTTGTTGTTGTG
>NW_006408533.1:14257048-14257647 GCF_000296735.1 Chrysochloris asiatica
CCCTATGTGTAGTTCTATTCTATTTTATGGGTCTGCCATGAGTTAAAATCAAATCAACAGCAATGGGTTTGGTTTGGTTTGGTTTGGTTTGGTTTGGTTTGAGATGTAATTCAAGCACTAGGAATGACGAAAGAACAGATTAGATGCTCAGTAAATATTTGGCAAATGAAAGATGAAATAATAAATTTGGGGGTTTCACCTGTACCAATCTGTTTGGCCTATATCGATATCAGCAAGCCAGAGGTAGAGTCTTCAAGGACCATGTCCATTTCCAAATCCAGTATCTCTAAAACTACTTTTCCCTTCTAGCTTTGCTCTTCCTGTTATCAAAATTTACAAGAGTTAAATCACTGCCAGATCCTCTTTTCATTTACATCTAGTCAGTCACTAGATCCTAATAACAATTCTTTTGTAATATATCTTTAATCCCTATTGTGCATATCTTTGGATCTTTCATAATCTTTGATCCATCATAGCTCAGGTACTAACTGCCTTAAGTCTCTTGTTGTTGTTGTTGTTAGGTGCCCTCAAGTTGGTTCTGACTCATAGTGACCATGACCCTATGTACAACACAACAAAACACCATCTGGTCCTGCATC
>NW_006408533.1:14264617-14274001 GCF_000296735.1 Chrysochloris asiatica
ACTTTCTTTAAATTAAAAAAAAGTTGACAACTGTGCCTTAGCCTTTACTCCATGCTCAGAAGAATCTCAATCAACCACAGGTGAGGGAGTGGAGCCTTCTCAGGTCTTTCCTCATCATGCACACAATCTTGTAACTGGACTTTCCAGGGAATCAGATAGGTCAAATACCAACAGTGATTCAAAATTGAGGCCTACAATGAGTCCCATCTGTGTTCTGCTTCGTCTGGCACTAGAAATGTGGGCTAGTATTTGTCAAGTGAACAACTGAGCTGAAGAGTGGAAGATGGGACTGTTGTTGTTAAATGTCATGAAGTCTGTTTCTACTCAAATGACCCTGAATAGGGTTTCTGAGGAGCTGTTAGTGAGTTTGAACCACTGATCTTGTAATTAGCAGTCCAGTGTTAATCCTACAGCACCACACCAGGATTTATTGTTGTTGTTAAGTTCCACTGAGTTGGTTTCTACTCATAGTGACCCTGTGTAGTTTCCAAGGAGTGGCTTAGGGCTGGCAGTCCAGTTTTATCTTATAGCACCACACCAGGACTAGGATAAATTAAAATGCCACAGCACTCACTGTTCTTACCAAGAGTCAGCTGTTTTTCTGGAATAAATGCTCTCATGATTGCTAGCAGTCTTTAGTACATTTTCAGATTTATAAAAAAGTTCATTTTGACAATTTTGCCTTATTTATATGGGGGCAGCTTTTCAGAGTTACTACTTGTGGTTTACTTTTGTTTCTTATTAATTTTGATTCCAGGGTAAGTATTCAGAAATGAAACATAGGCTATAAGCATTTGCAAGCTTTGTATATACATACTGTCGTGTTTTCCAAAAATGTGCCAAAATATCATTGTATGAGTATATCAATATTGCTACAACATACCAGGTTTTATTTAATAATTATTAAACAGCTAATTTATCAAAATGACTTTCAAGATTTCTCTAATTTGCATTTTTATTACCAGAGAGTATATAAATAATTTCCATGTGTTCATTAAATCTTTTTTATTTCTCTCATACGAACTTTCAGATGATTCATTGGTAAATCTTGAAGGCTTTTAGTCAATATAAATGAGACTTTTATAGATTATGTCTCTTTGTTTCATTTTTAGTGAAAATATTTTCCCAACTCTGCTTTATGGGTTTCTGTCTTCATCTAAAGTTGATAAAATCATTCTTTTTCCTATATCATGAAACTATTAAATTAAAATCATCTATTATTCATCATGCTAATTTTCTAATGAATATTTTTAAATTCAAAATTATTTAATCCATCGGGAATTTACTTTGATATACTGATTTCCTGGTAGAATGATTTTGATGGGCACATACTATAGGAATTGTAATTTTTATATAATAATACCAGGCAGAAATGCTTGAGAGCATTGATTTATTTGAATAACTCTTTTCAAAGATTTGTTTTATATGTAGTTCTATAATGAAATTGATTTTTAGTGTGATCTTTATTTCACTCAAATTTATTTCCTCATTTCTTCATTCCTTCCATGAATATGTACTGAAACTTTTGCTAGATGCCAAGTATACAATGAGTATAAAATAGGTTTCCTGCCCTCATCAAACAGATGTTATTTTGAGAGAAACATCAGAAATGATATCAGAATTTTGGTGTGAAGCATTATCTACAAGGGACTTTAGTATATCCCTTCTCTTCACTCCATATGCTAATTTAATTATTAGAACAAATCTCAGACTTTTGCAATCCCTGATTATGTAGTTTAAATAAAAATTACTTTAAAAAAAATTTTAGTTAACTGAAATAGTTATTAAATTTGTTTTCTCTTTTACCTTGCAATTTATTTATCATATAGTCCAGATGTGGCACAACAGGTTAAGCACTGGACTGCTAAGTGCAAAGTTCGAACCAACATTTCAGGATTCCCATAATAAATGACTATGTTATGGGCCTGTTTATTGTGTTAAGTTCTGTCTAGTCTGTTCTGACACATAGTAACCCTATATACGGTTTCCAAGAAGCAAATGGTGAGTTTGAACTGCCAACCTTGCAGTTAGCAGTCCATTATTTATCCTACAGCACCATACCAGGACTCCATGTTAATAACTTATTATGTACTATATATTGTACTTTCTATCATTATTTCAATTTCAACTTCTCCTACATATAAATAAAAAGTTTGCAGTATCAGTGTGTGCTTTGACTCAAAGGCAGCAGCATCTTGGATACTGTGTGTTTCTTGAGTGTTATAGCATTATCTGTTATCTCTCTGTTCAATTTTTTACTGAAAATACTATTGTGGAGTGATCAAGGCTCCCAAACATGGCAAAACCAGTGTTGATGGTAGCAGCAGCAACAGGCAAAGAAGAAGTACTGATTTGGAAGCGAAACAAAAGATTATTAAACAACACGAAGGTAGAAAATCAGTGAATATACTCAACAATCACAATGATCATCAAAAACAAGTATTTGGTGCAGTTTGCTTAAGATTTATACCCGTATAAATGTGGTAGGTTATAATTTTTTCTAATTCATTCAAATAAACACAATTTAAAGCTGGTCTTTTGACAGATATTAACGGGTACCCATTAGTTAGACACTTCTTGTTCAACAGCCAGGAACATCCCATATGTGCTTGTCCAGAATCCAGCTACTCAGTACACATATGATATAACTTTGTTGTATTTATTCTCATCTGTGTCATTTGAAGTTTAAAATAATGTAAAGGGTCCTAGTAGAAATAGTGGCTTAAGACTATTTATCATAGCAACAAGATGCCAAGGTAACAGAGTGAGAAAGGTCAACAATTCATATCTACCAGCTGCTCTGTGGAAGAAAGACAAGGCTTTCTGCTCCCGTAACCATTTACAGCCTTGGAAACCCTAAAGCAGGTTGTTATGAGTCAGAACTGACTTGAGACACCCAAGCACCACCTACCCAAATGCTTCAAGCTCGTCACTGTTTTTACTGCAAATGTGAAGTGAGTGTGGAGTCTGCACATGCTTATGCAAGGGCATCAGAAGAATTTTTCTGAAACCTTGAACAAATGAATTTTACAGGGAGGCTTTGGCCCCAGCAATTTTTAATATAGATGAAACCTGTTTATTCTGGAAGCAAATGCCTGAAAGGACCTTCATCCATAGGAGGCCAAGTAAATGCCAGACTTTAAGGCTTTTAAAGTCAGACTGACAGTGTTATTAAAAGGTAATGTTGTTAAGCGCAAGTTAAAGCCATTTGTTATTTGACATAGTGGAAACCCCCAGAGCTTTCAAGAGCATTAACAGGCACTTCTTACTAGTTTCTAACAGGTGCAATAAAAAGTTCTAGGCGACACAAATGTGGTTTCAGGTTGCCCTTCTCAATTGCAGGGAAATGGAGCAATACTGCTTGGAAAAAGCATACCTTTCAAGATTTTGCTAATTGTAACACTCCAGGACATTCCCCTTACATTGGTGACCTCTACCCCTACTCCAAAGTGGTTTTCCTCCCATCTAGCCTCTTTAATCTGGCCACATTCAAGACCATTGCTCAGGCTATTGTTGAAACTAATGACATTGGCAAGATTCTGATGTAAATCTGAAAGTATTACAACATTGACCTCTGCATAAAGAATCTTGCATGAGCCTGGGGTGATATGACTAAAGAGTGCATGAATAAAATCCCTAAATGGTATATGCATGACTTTAGGAATTTCCAAAAGATAACAAGATTGCATGGATTAGTAGAGTTGTTCAGGGAAACTATAAACTGAGCTTAGATAGATGATGAGGACATTGAGAAATGCAGAGGTTGTTCCTCAGAAACTAACAAAAGAAGACTTGCTGGAGTTAGAACAAGTGAAAAGCTGAAGAAGAGGCAAGAGAAAAGGAAAATGCAGATGGACAGCAGGTGTAGAAGAGCTTCACTCTTAGCCAAAATTTTGCAAATTTTAACAACTTGCTGAAGAGTGCTAGAGAGTGGAACTAAACACTGAATGCTTTGCATAGATAAAAGGAACTTTCATGTGGCATTTGCTGCACACAACAAAATTTATAAAAAAGAGAAAAATCAAACTAAGAAGACAACACTGGAAGTATTCCAAATGAAGGCAACACTTCCCCAACAGTAGCGCCATCCAAGTCCTTCAAACATTACAGTAAATAATACTATCATTGTCGGTGACACTTCATCAAGGGACTAAATCTGTAGGGAGATGGTAGAAAAGTGCAATATCATCAGACAAAAGCAGACTACAGGCCAGTTGTAGAACAGACCATCAATTACTCATATGCCAGGTTAGGATGAAGTTGAAGAAAATCAAATTAAGTCCACAACACTCATAATACAACCTTCAATATGTCCCACCTAAATTTAGAAACAATCACAAGAACAGATTTAATGCATTAGACACCAATTTGGATCAAAGACCAGAAATGTTCTAGGGTGACATCAAGAACATCATACATTAAGAAAGCAAAAGGTCATTAAAAAGACAGAAAAGAATAAACCAAAATGGATGGCAGAAGAAAATCTGGAATTCGTTCTTGAATGTAGAGAAGCTAAAGCAAATGTAATAAACTATAAAGTAAAAAGGGTTGACCATAGGATTTCCAAGGGCACCTACTGGGAAAAAGCACTAAAATGAAATGTTCAAAGACTGGAGTTAAAAAAAAAAGGGGGGGTGGGTAGAATACACTCAGTATTTGTGAAGCTAAAAGAATTGAAGAAAAACTCAAGCTTCAGGTTGCAATATTAAAGGATTCTATAGTCAAATCATTGAGTGATGTAGAAAGCATCACTGTAGGTCTGGTGTGGTGAGTTTGAATCAAAAGGTCAGCAGTTCAAACTCACTACCTCTCCTCAAAATCAGTATACAGGTCACTATAAAATGTAAGTGACTCTACAGCTCTTAACACCAACAGAAAGCATCAAAAAAAGATGGAAGACTAAGATACAAGAAAACAGTAGGGTGTATCAAAAGACTTCATCAGAAGAGTAAAAAGGGAACCCACAGAATGGGAAAAAATCATTTGCAATGACACATCAGACAAGGGCCTCATTTCTAAAATATGTAGGAAACTACAACACTTCTACAAGAAAAAGACAAATAACCCAATTAAAAAATGGGCATAGGACATGAACAGACATTTCACCAAGGAGGAGATCCAGGCAGCCAAAAAACTTTGAAGAAATGTTCACGATCACTAGCCATTAGAGAAATGCAAACCAAAACAACAATGAGATACCATCTCACACCAGTAGTAACAGCAAAGATTAAAAAAAAGTAGAGGACAATAAATGTTGGCAGGGATGTGGAGAGACTGAAACACTCCTGCAATTGCTGGTGGGACTGCAAAATGGTCCAACCTCTCTGGAAAGCAATATGGCGCTTCCTCAGAAGGTTGGATATAGAAATACCATATGTTCCAGCAAGTCCTCTACTTGGTACTTACCCACAAGAAATACAAGCCATAACATGAGTAGATACATGCACACCAATGTTCATAGCAGCACTATTTACAATAGCAAAAAGTTGGAGACAGCCAAAGTGCCCATCAACTGAAAAATGGATAAACAAACTGTGGTACATACATATAATGGAATATTACACTACCTTGAAGAATAACAAGGAAGCTGCAATCCTCCACATAACATGGATGAATCTTGAGGACATTATGTTGAGTGAAATTAATCAGTCACAAAAGGAGAAATACTGCATAGGACCAGTACTGTAAAATACTCTAAGAAAAAGAACACACACTAAAGAAGGGGGGATTCTTTGCCGGTTACCAGGATCTGGGGGGTAGGGTCAGGGGAGGGAGGGGAAGGTGCAGCACAGGACACAGGATACGGAATAGACAAAAGATAGTTTGGGTGCTAGGGAGGGAGGCAATACATAAGAAAGGGGAGGGGAATGGAAGAACACAGTGGAAGAGAAAACTATTAGGCAGGTTTGCATGGGCTAAGTGGGACAGAGGCAAATGTATGCACAACCTTGGAACAACAGAGCTCTGGGATACAGGGATTGAGACATGGTTGGAATGGGGGAAAGGGGGGAAATAATGTTAAGATGCTTGGCTGTATTTTGGATCTTGGTTTTCCTGGCATACCATTATAAATTAGACACTTGAGATGGAGAGAAAGGAATCGCCAGAAATATCGCCACAGAAAGCTCGTAAGTCCATCTTCTGCCTATAACTGATTGGGATACCTAAAACGAGGCTACAATGTGCCCAGTGAAGGAAGCTTCCTGCAAAACCTCTGCATTACATAAGACCATAGGTGGAATGCTGAACCACATCCAGAATCTTCTGAGGTGGGAAATTTCCTCTTGAAAGGACAAACAGACCAGCCTGGAGTGGATAGAAAACAGAAGATACTTCTTGAATGAAAGACCAACAGGAAAAATACAAAACAATATAGGCAGTCTGACTGATTACTACAAGAACAAGCAATTTGCTCACCCAGGAGACATCAAACCAAGTGGTCGGGTCCCACTAGGGCAAACTCCCTTCTAAAACTAAGACTCAATGGGAATACACACTCTGATTGGTGACCACATTCATCACCAATAAGGGGAAGTGAGGGAAAAACAGCAATGAAGCTGCAAGCTAAGCCCTACAATGTTCAAAAGACTCCTGTGAAACTGGGTCGAGACCAGGTTGGCCAGCAGTGTGGCAAGATGTGGGGACTCTTGAGCCCAGAGTCAGTGGCATAGCCACAGAACACTAATGTGGAGAGTGAAGCATCCAGCTGATAAGAAGAGAGGGCATACGCATAAGAACACCCACACTTACAGATAATACCCACTTGACCTGGCTTCAATGATTGGATTATCAGACCTCAACTAGAAGAAGAAAGAAGACGGAAAAAAAGAGTAATCTGATACAATTTGATGAACTTGACCTACATCTATGGATGCAGTAGCTCAAAAGAGGGAACAAATCTTTACAACAAGGATCATTCCCGCCCCCTCCATACACAGAGTAGACAGGGATGGGCAACTTGGACATTGGCTACCCAAAGGGGGGCGGTGGCTACAAAGGCAAGAACTGACTGACTTATAAGCTTAAAAGCTTTCAAGAGGGAACCTAGATCCAGAGGGCTTGGAGGAAGGTAGAATCTCCACTGAATGGGTCCCAATCTGTCTGGGCAGGGCTGATCAAAGGAAATGCAGATAGGACTTTTGTGTAAAATAGTGAATAATTGTTAGCAGGACTGATTGTGAGGGTTGGAAATGTAAAGGTAGACATTTTGTAGTAAAAGGAGGGGAGTGGTTGACTTTGCAGTCCAGGAGCGGAGGGCCCTGGGATCATCAAGGGAGAAGAGCAGAGTACGGGACCCTACCCAGAGAAACAGTGATGCCAGAGATGGAGGCAAAGATGATGATATGGAGAGATGGAGCGGCTGGGGACTTTAGACCCAGAGAGGGAGAGGGGCTATGTGATGCCGATCAGGGGGCAGGCTTGCAATGTGTACAATTTGGTTGGTTTATAATGCATGGAGGGTATTGTAACCACGGCAATGAAATGATATACTATAGGATGGATATAAAGCTAATGTTCTCCCATGTAAACTATCACATAATTCACAATAAAACATTAAAAAAAAAAAGATACAATTACCAGAAAATCTAACATAAAAATATAATCACAATAACTCTCCAAACACACATTTAAAATGGAAAGGGGAGTCTTTCATGAGAGTACAATAAAAGTAAGTCAAATTAAAAAAAAAAAAAAAAGAAGTTACTGCAAATAATAATATATAGATGGATATAAAAACGGGAAACTTCAGCAAGTGCTATAATAATCTTGAAACGGCATTAATAACTAACAATAACTTGTGAGTAGATATTAGGATAAGTCAAATGTACTGCTACAAAATCATAGACACCTTTATCAAACAAAAATATCAAAATGTGACGCTATTGTTTCACAATATGTCCTCCAGTTAAGTCTACATACTTTGGAAGGTGGTGTCATCCTTCTCCCTGGCCTTTCCCCAGAGAATTCTGTGCTCTTTCATTTAGGCCACATCAAAATGACAGTTTGGGCATCCTCAAGGAACTCAAATCATGCTCCTTTTAAATGTCCTTTGAGTTTGGAGAACAAAAATACATTTGAAGGGGCAAGATCAGTGCTGTAGGGTGGATCGGGTGAATTTTCTCAACAAAATTCTCGTAGGACAGCCCTTGCTACCCTTGAAGAATGAATAGGTTCATTGTTGTGATGGTAAAAAATTCCTAGGTGCAACTGTATTGGCCTTTTTCTTACTAATTAAGTTTTCCATTTTCTTAAAACATCTGTATAATAAGCCCAGTGATCATCCTGTGTCCTTAGAGAACATTTATCAAGATTCCCCCTTAGAATATCCTAAAAAACAGCTGCCATAACTTTCCGAGCTGACCTCTTTGCCCTGAATTGAAACTGCACAGCAAAGTGCCTCGGAAGTCACTGTTTAAAGTGGATGTTTTTATTGAAGTCACCCTAATGAGATTAAGACAAGTGTACTACTGAAAGAATTTGTCTGCAGCCATTCACGGATCACACAGACACGTATTAACATGTTTTGTTTGAAACAGACCCATATATACGTGAACTGGAACCATAGTAGCATTATATTTTTATTTGTCCTCATACATATGTAAATATATATTCTAACTAAGTGAGGGAGGACATATGAGAGTACACACACATACATATATAGGTATGGTGGTGATATTTCTGCATATGTATTTGCAAATGGTAGATATATACTCCTATATACTATGGAGCATATAAAGGGCACTGTTATAGCCCCAACTTAGACATGGGGACAGTACCACTGGACTTAAAGGATAACGACCTTAGCTTCAGGGAGCATCTAGGTTAACTGGCAGAAACAATTCATAAAGATAATGTTCTACATCCTAGTCTGGTGAGTAATGTTGAGAGTCTTAAAAGTGTGTGATGAAAGACCTAAATGTGAATCCCAGAATTATGAAGGTCATCAATGAAAAACTCAGGACAAATGTGAGGGCACTAATTCTGGGAATACACGGACTACAAAACATTTTGAAAATCACACAAACAAAAGTAGATAAAATAGATGAGTGGGACATACTAAAAATTAAAAACTTATGTGCATCAAAAGACTTCACCAAAAGAGTAAAAAGGGAACCCACAGAATGAGAAAAAAAATCATTTGCAATGACACATCAGACAAGGGACTCATTTCTAAATTATACAGGAAACTACAACACCTCTACAAGAAAAAGACAAATAACCTAATTAAAAAGTGGGCACAGGACATGAACAGACACTTCACTAAGGAAAAGATGAGGGAAGCCAACAAACATATGAAAAATGTTCACAATCACTAAACATTAGAGAGATGCAAATCAAAACAACAATGCGGTATCATCTCACACCAACAATAACAGCAAAGAT
>NW_006408533.1:14274606-14275080 GCF_000296735.1 Chrysochloris asiatica
GGGAGGGAGGGGAAGATGGAGCACAGGGCAGGGATTAGACACAGGAAATTTTGGGTAATGGGGAGGGGGGCAATATACAAGAAGGGAGAAGGGACTGGAAGAACAAAGCAGATGGGGGAACAATTAGGCAGGTTTGAATGGGCTAAGTGGGACAGAGGTAAAGAATGATGTATAAACAACCTTGGAACTACAAGGCTCTGTGATACAGAGATTGAAACAAGGTTGGAATGGAGAAAAGGGGGGAATAATGTTAAGATGCTTGGCTGGCTTTTGAATCTTGGTTTTCCTTGCAGTCTATTATAAAATAGACACTAGAGGAGGAGAGAAAGGAATAGCCAGAAACATACCATAGAAAGCATGTAAGTCCGTCTTCTGCCTGTAACTGATTGGAATACCTAAAATGGGGCTACAACTTGCCCAGTGAAGGAGGCTTCCTGCGGAGCCTCTGCAATACATAAGACTATAGGTGGAAGC
>NW_006408533.1:14276135-14302425 GCF_000296735.1 Chrysochloris asiatica
GGGGGGAGAGTGTAGGGGGCAGGCTTGCAGGGTATACCCTTTGGCTGGCTGATGATGCATGGAGGGGATTGTAACCATGGCAATGAAATGATATATGATAGAATGAATGCAAAACTAATGTTCTCCCATGTAAACTATCATATAATTCACAATAAAACATTTTAAAAAAGCTTGTGAGTGGCCACCTGGTAAGCAATTACTGATCTCTTCCTGTCTGGAGCAAAGGAAAATGAAGAAAAATGGAAATTCAAGGAAGCAAGTAGTCCATAGGACTAATGGCCCACATGAATCATAGTCTTCTCTAACCTGAGACCAGAAGAACTAGATGGGGCTGGCTACTACTACTGACCACTCTGACCAAGACCACAATAGAAAGTCCTGGTTATAATGAATAAAATACGTAGACTGAAATTTAAATTAAAACAAAACAAAAAGATCAGAGTTACTGATCTGAAGGAGACTAAAAGAACTATGGTCCTGAGACAACCTTCTAACTTGAAACTGTAGACTTCCCGAGGACTGTAAGACAGACAAAAAATACCCATGAAAAATGTGCTTCTTGGAACAAAAATCCAAACAATACCAAAAGATAAACATTTGCCCAAGACCAAAGACAAGAAGACAGGGAAGGGACAGGGAAACTGGATGAAAGGAAATGGGAAGGCTAAAGAAGAAATGTTATCCTGAGGGACCAGTCCCTGGAGAAAGAACCAAGCAGCCACAGGGAGGAAACAGAAAGAGTGCTGACACATTTCACAAGGATTGCAACCAACGTCATGGAACAACTTGTGTATGAACTATTGCTTAGAAAACTAATTTCCTATGTAAACTTTCCCCTAAGATGTAATAAAATGCTTTTTAAAAAGAAAACATTAGGGGTGCAGAAGCCTGCCTGTGACTCACAGAAACAAAAGGTGTAATGTTTTTCTCTCTCTAGTTCCTTGTACACACACACTCCTGGCAAGACCTCTATGAGTGTCCACCCTCAGGGACGTTCCAACTTTCCAGGTAGCCGTAGAAGCACAGACATAGACTTGTAGTTATGCCCACAATTGAAGTGTGAGGAGACAACAGCAATAACCCCACTCTGACAGACCCTCATCCAAATCTCCAAAGTTGGCACTGGGCAACCTTGGGCTGGCTCTTACTAGGAGAAGTGACTAAACAGACGTGTGTGGTAGAGAAAAGGGGAAAGAAAAGGCAAAAACTGGTTATAGGTTAGAGAGGAACAGTGGACCATTTTGAAATTTCTGAGGCAGCTATTAAGGCAAGAAGCCAGTAGGTAGAACTGAAGCATTTCATTCATTTTTATGCAGCTGTTTGTTGCCTTTTTTTTTTTTCTTTAAATGTTGGTTTGTTTTTTTTCTCTCTCTTGTGGCAGTGTTTTCTCTTATTGGGTCACCCTACAGGAGACAGCAACTATGGCTGCACAGACCAACCACAACAATACCCTCCTCAACCCCACCAACTGGGCTAGGACAACAACAAATGTCAGCTAAATTCACCCTGAACTGAGCTACATGAACAGCAACAAGAGAACAGTAGACAAACTCATCTCTTGATCACACCCACCAGAAGGCAGTTGGTGAGCGCCTAAGAATATACCAATATACATTCATCAACTTAATATAAACATATCATCACAATGCCTAGAGAGCAATATGCAATCTCTGTTCACATGAAAAATAAGACAGAGTAGCTCAAACAAATGACCAAGGGCAGAACTAGAAAATGTTTATGAGGAAAAAGAGGTATTGGAATTTCCTGAAAAATGAGTCCAGGAGAATGATATTTAGGTATCTCCAAACTATTGACAGAAAGTTCAAGGAAAAATTCAGAAAAGCACTACAGGAGCAATCAAAGAAAACAGATCAAGAATTGGATATAATACAAAACATGCCAACAGAAATCTAGAAAATTTGTATTAAAACATCAGAAATGCACAATACAGTGATAGGGCAAAGGAGAAGATTTCAATCACTGAAATCTAGAATTGGTGTGTTAAAAGACAAATCTCTCATTAGTAGTGAGATAGAAGAACAATCAGGAAAAAAAGAATGAAAAATTCTGAAGACAGCTTAAGATTCATGTGGGACAACCTACAGGTCATCAGAATTCCAGAACAGGAGGAGACTAGGAAAATCACAGAAAAGATAGTCGAAGGGCTACTGGAAGAATATTTCCCTAACATCTTGAAAGATGAGAACATAAGCATTCAGGAAGTTGAACAAACCCCAGGCAGGACAGATCCCAAAAGAAAATCACCAAGACTTATCATAATCAAACTCTCCAAAATCAAAGACAAGGAAAGAGTCCTGAAAGCAGCTCAGGAAAAATGAAACATTACCTATAAAGGAAAAACAATAAGATTAAACTCTGATTATTTTTTTTTTTCCCAGCAGAAACCATGCAGGCTTAAGGTAATGGGAAGACGTACATAAAACTCTAAATGAAAACAACTGCCAGCCAGGAATCCTATACCCAACATTGTTGTTATTATTGTTAAGTGCTGTCAGGTGGGGTCAAACCAATAGTGACCCTATATGGGGTTTCCAAGGAGTGACTGGTTAGTTTGAATCACAGACATTGTGGTTCAAACCGACCTTGTAAATAAGTGTTTATCCTACAATACCACACCAGCTATACTCAGCATAGCTGTCCCTCAAATATGATGGTGAAATTAGAACATTTCCAGATAAACAGAAAATAAAGGTTATTGTAAAGTCCAAATCAAAAAAATACTAAAGGGAGTTCTTTGGACTGAGAACCAACAACAGCAGGCAACAACCAGAGACTGACATACACAGAAACACCACCCAGAATTCAGTACAGATAGCAAAGTGTTCATAGAAGAAAAGAACAAAACTACAGGACTGAAAATAAGGAATTAGAGATGTCAATATATGATCAGGACAACTACAAAGCAAAGAGAGGGAAAAGTATAGTTATAGAGTTCTAAGTGGTGAGGAGTTCAGGTAGATTTCTATGTAAAACAGAATGTTTTTAAATGAGGAATAAAATACAGGTTAACCTCAAATAAACTTAATATACCTTCACATCATATCACAAAAAGAAAAAGAAAGTTCCATGAAGATTTTTTAAACACTAAAATTATGAAGCAATTGACAAGAAAAATCACAAAAATAAATGACTTAGCACAAGAAAGCATGTAGATTTAAGAGACCAGAAACAACACCCAAAAATACACAGCAAAATGATTTCAATCAATTCATACCTATGGATAATTATACTGAATGTCAATGAATTAAATAAATGTACCAGTCAAAAGACAGATAGTAGTAGAATGAATAAGAAAATAGGATCCTTAAATATGCTGTATACAAGAGACACATGTTACACACAAAGGCAAGCATAGATTACAAATAAAAGGATGGAAAACGTATATCATGCTAATGGCAATCAAAAATGAGTAAGAATGTCAATTTTAATCTCTGATAAAATAAACTTTAAAGTAAAAACCAGCATAAGAGACAAAGAACATCAGCTCATGATTAAAGTGTCAGTTGAACAAGAGGACATAACCATAATAAATGTCTATGCTCCCAATGAAAGAGCCTCAATATACGTAAATCAAACTCTAATTGAATTAAAGAAAGAAACAGACAACTACACAATAATAGTGGGATATTTTAAAACACAACTTTTGAAAAGGGACAAAACAACCAGAAAGAAACTCAACAAAGAAACAGGAACTAAACAACACCATCAAACAATGTGATCTCATAGATTTGTACAAAGCACCCTATACAACAATTTTCCAGAAAAGACCATGTGTTAGGCCATAAAACAAATCTCAAAAAATTTTACAACACTGAAATTCTACAACACATCTTCTCAAATCACAATGCTATAAAATTAGAAATCAACAATAGGAAAATCAAGGAAATAAGATTAAAAAACATGGAAACTGAATAACACCTGACTTAAAGGCTACTAGGAAATGAAACAAATAAAGTGAAATAAAAAAATTGCATGAAAAGCAACATGCCAAAAATTTGGGACACAACAAAAGCATTGCTGAAAGGTAAATTTGTAGTAAAAAACACACACATCCAAAAAGAAGAAAGAACCAAAATTAATACATTAACACATCTCCAATAATTAGAAAAAGAGCAGCAAAGTATGCCTACCGTCACCAGAAGAAAAAAAGAATAAATATTAGAGCAGAAATAAATGAATTAGAAAACAGAGAAACAGTAGGAAGAATCAACAAGACAAGAAGCTAATTCTTTAAAGGATGAATAATATTGACAAACTATTAGAAAATTTAGCCAAAGAAAAAAGGGAAAAAACACAAATAAGAGGAACAAGAAACAGTATGGGTAACATCACAACAGAACCAAGAAAATAAGAAGAATTAGGAGCCTATGAAGAGTTGTACTTACAAATTTGAAAATCTAGAAGATATGGATACATTTTAAGAAAAAACACAAACTGCCTAAATTATCACAGAGTGAAGTAGAAAACTTGAGCAGGCCTATAACAAAAGAAGAAATTGATCTGGTCATTCAAAAACTTCAAAAAAAAAAAAAAAGTCCAGGCCCAGATGACTGTACTCTTGAATTTTAATAAACATTCAAAGAGCTGACACGAATTCTACTTAAACTATTACAGAACATAGAAAAGGACAGAAAACTTCCAAATACATTTTTTAAGTGAGCATAACCCTCATAGAAAAACCAGGTAAAGACTTCACTCTAAAAGAAAATTACAGACCAATATCCCTCATGAACATAGATGTAAAAATTCTCAACAAAATCTTAGCCAATAGAATTCAGCAACACATCAAAAAATACATCAAGACCAAGTGGGATTCAAGGCTGGTTCAATATTAGAAAAACAATCCACATAATTCAGCATATAATTTTTTTAAAAAAATGAAAGAAACTATATGATCATATTGATTGATATAAAAAAGGCATTAGACAAAATTCAGCATACATTCTTGTTTAAAAAAAAAAAAAACAAAAAAAAAAACACTCAACAAAGTAGGAACTAAAAAGAAATTCCTCACCCTAATTAAGAACATATGTGCAAACCCAACAGTCAGAATTACTTTTAATGGAGAGGCAGTGAAAGCGCCCCATTCAATATTGTGTTGGAAGTTTTAGCCAGTGCTGTAAGGCAAGATAGAGGAATTACAGGCATACAAATTGGCAAAGAAGAAAGAAAACTCTCTATATTTGCAGATGATATCATCCTATACTAAGAAAATCCCAAGGACTCAGCAAGCAAATTGTTAGAACTCCTTGAAAGATTCAGCAAAGTGGCAGGATATAGGATTGATATACAAAAATCTGTTGGATTTCTCTATACTAATAAAGAAAGCTCTGAAAAGGAAATCAGGAAAACAATACCATTTAAAATAGCCACCCAAAGGATGGAATACTTAGGAATAAATCTAATTAGAGAAGCAAAATACCTATACAAAGAAAACTACAAAACACTACAACAAGAAACCAAAAGAGATTTGAAAAAATGGAATACTATATCATACTCATGGACAGGAAGACTTAATATTTTGTACAAATGTCAATATCAGGTTCCAACATCAGTCTTTAAAGATATGGGGAAATGACCACAAAGTTTTTATGGAAAGGAAGGAGATTTCAGATAAGCAAAGCACTGCTTAAGAAGAAAAACTATGTTGGAGTCCTCTCACTTCCTGATCTCAAAAATGGCTACACAGCCACAGAGGTCAAAACAGTCTGGTACTGGTCCAACAAAAGATACATAGATGAACTGGAACAGAAATTATAACACAGAAGTAAATACATCCACATGTAGTCAACTGGTCTTTGACAAAGGACCAAAATATATTAAATGTAGAAGAGATAGTCTCTATAACAAGTGGTGCTTGCAAGATTGGAAATGCATTTGCATAAGAATGAAATAAGACCCATACCTCCCACTATATATCAAAGCAAACTCAACATAGTTTAAAGACTGAAGTGTAAAACTTACAATTATACAGATCATCAGTGAAAAACTAGGACAAACTTAGGAGCTCAAGTACATAGCACACATACACTGCCAAACATTACAAAAAATGCACAAAATAGATGACTGGGACATCCTAAAAATTAGAACACTTTAGGATGTCCCAGTCATCTATTTCTCTTGTTAATCTTTTGGGAAAGATTTCACCAAAAGATTAAAAACAGTCCACAGACTGTGAAAAAAATCTTTGCAACCACATATCAGACAAAGGTCTAGTATCTAAAATTTATACAAACCTCAACACCTCTACAAGAAAAAGGCAAAGAACCCAATTAAAATAATGGGCACAGGATATGAACAGACAATTAAACATGAAGGCATCCAGGCAGCCAACAAATATATGATGAAATGTTCAAGATCATTAGCCATTGTTGTTGTTATGTGCCATCGAGTAGGTACTGACTCATAGCGACCCTATGCACAACAGAATGAAACACTGCCCGATCCTGGGCCAATTTCACAATTGTTGCCACACTTGAGCCCATTGATGCTGGCACTTTACCAATCCGTCTCGCTGGGGGTCTTCCTCTTTTGCTCTGACCCTCCACCTTACCCAACATGATATCCTTCCCCAGTGACTGGTCCCTCCTTAAAATATGTCCAAAGATTGAGAGGCAAATTTTGGCCATCCTGGCCTCCAAGAAGCACTCTAGCTGCACTTCTTCCAACACAGATCTGTTGGTTCTTTTGGTAGCCCAAGGCACTTTCAACATTCTCCCAACACCATAGCTTAAATGCATTAATTCTCCTACGGTCTTCCTTATTCACTGTCCAGCTTTCCCATGCATATGAGGTTATTGAAAACACCATGGCTTGGGCCAGGTACACCTTAGTCCTCAAGCTGACATCTTTGCTCTGCAACACTTTAAAAAGGTCTTGTGCAGCAGATTTGCCTAATGCAATAATTCGTTTGATTTCTTGACTGCTGCTTCCATGAGTGTTGATAATTGATCCAACAAGAAAGAAGTCCTTGATAAGTTCAATCTTTTCTCTGTTGATAAGAATGTTGTTATTTATTGGTCCAGTGGTGAGGATTTTTGTTTTCTTTACATTGAGATGCAATCCACATGAAAGACTGTGCTTTTTGATCTTCATCAGTAAATATTTTAAGTCATCTTCACTTTCAGCAAGCAAGGCTGTATCATCTGCATAGTGCAGGTTGTTAATGAGTCTTCTTCCAATCCTGATGCTATGTTTTTTTTCATATAACCTGGCTTCTCAGATGATTTGCTCAGTATTCAGGCTGAATAAGTATGGTGAAAGAATACAACCCTGTCACACACCTTTCTTAATTTTATATCATTCAGTGTTCCCATGTTCTATTCGAACAACTGCTTCTTGGTCCATGTACAGATTCCTCATGAGTACAATTAAGTGTTCCAGAATACTCATACTTCACAATGTTGTCCATAGCTTGTCGTGATCCACACAATCGAAAGCCTTTGCATAGTCAGTACAGCACAGGTAAACATCTTTCTGGTATTCTCTGCTTTCAGCCAATATCCATTGGACGTCAGCAATGATATCCCTCGTTCTATGGCTTCTTCGCCTCTTCTGAATCCGGCTTGTACCTCTGGAAGTTCTCTGTCAATGTATGCTTGCTGCTGTTTCTGTATTACCGTTAGTAAAACTTTACTCACATGGGATATCAAAGATATTTTCTGATGATTTCTGCATTCCATTGGGTCACCTCTCTTTGGAATGGGCACAAATATGGATCTCTTCCAATCAGCTGGCCAAATAGTTGTCTTACAAATTTCTTGGCATAGATGAGTGAGTGCTACTTCACTTTCTTGAAAGATTTCAATTTTTATTCCATCAATTCCTGGTACCTTGTTCTTTTCCAATTACTTCAATGCAGCTTAGACTTCTTCCTTCAGTATCATTGGCTCTTGATCATATGCTACCTCTTGAAATGATTAAACATCAACCATTTCCTTTTGGTACAGTGACTTTGTGTATTCCTTCCATCTTATTTTTATGCTTTCTGTATCATTCAATAATTTGTCCAGAGATTCCTTCAATAATGAAAGTCGACGCTTCTAATTTTTCTTCATTTCTCCCAGCTTGAGAAATGCTGAGTGTGTTCTTCCCTTTTGGTTTTCTTACTCCAGATCTTTGCACATTTCGTTGTAATATTTGACTTTATCTTCTCGAGCTGACCTCTGAAATTTTCTGTCAACTCTTGGACCTCCTCATTTCTTCCATTTGCTTTAGAATCTCTATGCTGAAGAGCAAGTTTCAATGTCTCTTCTGACATCCATTTTGACCTTTTCTTTCTTTCTTTTCTTCTTAATGACTTTTTGCTTTCTTCATGTATGATGTTCTTGATGTTATCCCAAATTCTTCTGGTCTTCGGTCTTAAGTGTTTAATGTATCAAATCTGTTCTTTAGATGATCTCTAAATTGAGGTGGGATATATTCAAGTTCATATTTTGGCTCTCATGGACTTGTTTTCATTTTCTTCAGCTTTAGTTTAATTTGCATATGAGTAACTGATGGTCTGTTCCACAATCTGCCCCTGGCCTTGTTTGCACAGATGATATGGAGCTTTCCCATCTTCTCTTTCCACAGATGTAGTCAATTTGATTTCTATGTGTTCCATCTGGTGAGTTCCATGCGTATAGTCGTCTCTTATGCTGTCTAAAGAAGGTATTTGAAATGAACAAATCATTGATTTTACAGAATTCTATCATGTGATCTCCAGCATCATTTCTATCAACAAGGCCATATTTCCCAACTACTTTTCTTTCCTCTTTGCTCCCAACCTCTGCATTCCAATCATCAGTAATGATCAATACATCTTGATTGCTTGTTTGATGAATTTCCGATTGAAAAAGTTGGTAGAATTTTTCTATTTCATCCTCATTGGCTTTAGTGGTTGGTGCATAAGTTTGAATAATAGTGGTATTAACTGGTCTTCCCTATAGGCACATTGATATTTTCCGATCACAGACAGTGTTGTACATGATGACTGATCTGTACATGTTCTTTTTGACAGTAAATACAACACCATTCCTCTTCAATTTGTCATTCCTGGAATAGTAAACCATGTGGTTGTCAGAATCAAAATGGCCAATACCAGTCCATTTCAGCTCAATACCAGTCTGTTAATGCCTAAGATATCGATGTTTATGTGTTCCATTTTATTTTTTACAATTTGTAATTTTTCTATATTCATACTTAATACATTCCAGGTTTTGATTATTAATGGATTTTTACAGCTTTTTCTCTTCATTTTGAGTTGTGCCCCATCAGCAAATGATGTCCCGTAGGCTTTACTACCATTCATGTCATCATGGTCAACTCTACTTTGAGGAGGCAGCTCTTTCTCATTAGCCTTTGTTGTTAAGTGCCATTGAGTCGACTCCAACACACAGCAACCCTATATAGGGTTTCTGAGGAGCAACTGGTGAGCTTGAACCACCAGTCCTGTAGTTCAAACAGCTTTGCAGTCTGGCGCATTAACCCACAGCGCCACACCAGGACTCCTTTAGAGAGATGCAAATCAAAACAACAATGACATACTATCTCATACCAGCATTAACAGTAAAGTTCAAAAAAATAGGAAACAACAAATTCTGGTGAAGGTAGAGAGAGACTGGAACCGTCCTACATTGCTTGCAATATTGTTCAACCACTTGGGAGAATGGTATGACAATTACTTAAAAAGTAGGAAATAGAAATATCTTATGACCCAGCAATCTCTCTACTTGGTATATCGTTGTTGTTATTGTTGTTACATGCCATCGAGTCAGTTTCAACTCATAGTGACCCTGTATAGGGTTTCTGAGGAGCAGATGGTGAGCTTGAACCACCAACCTTGTGGTTCAAATCAACTTTGAAATCTAGCACATTAACTCACAGTGTCATGCCAGGACTCACAAGAAATACAAGACAAGACACAAGTAGATATATACACACTGATGCTGATCACAGCAGTACTTCCAAAAGCAAAAAGATGGAGACAACCTATGTGCCGAATAGTAGAAGAATGGATAAACAACCTTTGGTTGTTTGGAATACTACACAATGATGAAGAATAATGAATCTGTGAAACACCTCAGAACTTGGATGAACCTGGAGGACATTATGTTGAGGAAAATTAGTAATGAACAAAAGGGCAAATATTGTATGAGACCATTATGGTAAAAATTTAAGAAAAGGTTTCCAGACTTAAAGAACACTCTTTGATGGTAACCAAGGGTAGGAGAGAGGGGAGAGTAATTCACTGACTAGAGGGTAGACACATGTTGACTTGGGTGATGGGGAGGGAAGTATACAAGAAGAGGAGGGCAATATACAAGGGGGAGGGTGGCGGAAGAATAATAATAGGTGAAGACATAAGAAGGTATACATGGCTTGAAGGGGATAGATGTATACAGCGATATATACACAACCTGGGAACAACAGTGTTCTGTGCATAGATGCATGGATTCAGACATAGGTTGAATGGGTATGGGAGAGAGAATGGGTAAGGTAGAGGGGATATATATATGTATTTACTCCACAAGTATATAAGAGTTTTAAAGAGGAAAAAGAAACATTGTTTGATGGATGCCAGGGGAGGGAGCAAAGGGAGAGTAGTTCACTATTTAGAGAAGCTAATGGGCTGGACCTGTGGTTTTCTTTTGTTAGTACAGTGTGGAAGAAATGACGATGAGCTGGTTCTGAGACTTGGCCTCGAAAAATGTTGTGAGGTTTTGTCTCTCTTGAAAATCTTTTAACACAATGAGAACAAACTCATACTAGCTTGCTAGAGTAACAGCATGATGCAGAGTCATCAGTCTATTTTCCTAGCCAAGCCTCTGAGCATGTGAGAGGCCAGTCCATCCAAAATGAGCAACATGAGTAATAGTGCTTAATTAACCTGTGGCTTACTACAGATGTAAGCATGAGCCATACTGAGCCCAGCTGTCATCAGCAGAACCACCCAGCCAATTCATGAACAACTGAACTAAAATACATGTTTATAATTCTATAGACCCTTCTGTTTTTGTATTTGGTTGTTACACAGCATCACTGAATAATGGATAATTTAGATAAAGACTTCCAATTGTTTCTAATTAAGAACTCAAGGTTAAATTCTATACCAGGAGTTTGTAAACTTTTTTCTAAACGAAGAGATAGTGAAAAAAAAAAAAAAAATCAGAATATGTGGGTCAAATGTAGTCTCTGATGCATATTCTTCATTTTTTAAAAAAAAGATGTTTTCCTTTTTAAAACTATATACAATTGTGGGAAACATTTAAGAGCTGCTTTTTGGATTTGACCCATAGGCAAAAGTTTTCTAGTGCCTGTTCTAAATCATACAAAGTCATGACCTTGCTAAATTGATGCAGAATAAATGTCATTTGGACTCAGGATGCAAATCACTAGAGCAAAGTAATGTTAATAAAATGTAACACAGAACTAAAACTAGAATTATAAAAGGCCTTTCTGTATGTTTATATTTAGTCATGAGGAGCCTTGGTTGTGTAGTTAGACATTTGGCTGCAGAACTAAAGGTTATCAGAATCCACCAGTGACTCTACAGAAGAGAGACTTGGTCCCACAATGATTGTTGTAGCTGTTGTTGCTAAGTGTCACTGAGTCAGTCCCAACTCATAGGGACCCTAGATAAGGTTTCCAAGGAGCAGCTGGTGGGTTTGAACTCCAACCTTCATATTAGCAGTGCTTATCCTAAAGTGCCCTACCAGGACTTTACATAAACTTTATTGTTGTTAAATGCCATTGAGTTAGTTCTGACTCATAGTGACTCTGTATAGAGTTTCCTAGGACCAGCTGGTGAGCTTGAACTGCCAACCTTGTAGTTCAAATGGATGTTACAGCCCAGCGTCACACCAGGACTGTTTAGAGTCTCAAAAATTCTATGGATCAGTTCTACTCTGTCACATGCAATCACTATGAGTTGGAAACCACTCAACAGCACCTAACAATATTTTCAGTAGTGTGCAGGTAAAAGTTTAAGAATCAGCTGCCAAGTGGTAGTCAATATTACCACCCTGTTTTCAAACTAATAATAGAGCACATGTGGGGGGAGAAGAGTTGTATACTATTGACTCTCAGTAAAATTGACTACAGCATAACATTGTTTTACAACCTATTGTTAACTGTTGTGGCACTGTAAGATAAGCACTGTAGGATGAGGTAAAAGCCGCCATTTCTTGGAAACCAGAATGAGTCAGAACCAACTCTACAACACTTGACAAAAACAACAGTACAATGGCTTAATAATCGGAAAATAAATTCATTATAACTCTGGAAGTTGATTTTCCTTAAACTGACTGCCTTCTTTCACATAACTCATCATCCTAGACTCAATAAATGTTGGTTTTGTGACACCTGACCTTGGGAAAGACTGCTGTCTTTGTAGCTGCCTTTTTCTGTGAGAGACTTGAGTTGCATTTACCTACGCTATTATTCTAAGGAAACTCAGTCAAGGATAATCTTACCTTTCTTGGTTTGACTACCTCCCGTCGGATAAGAAGGCATTGTCTTATTTTCAGGCATGGTCACCAACAGTATTTTGAAATCTAATCAGAAAGAAAAGCATTTAAACAGCATTAATCAAACTGTGTTTATGTTTCACTTTAAAATCACATACAGGTAAAGAAAAAAATGTAAAATGAAACTCCAGTGCCCATCAATCAGTCTTAACAATTATAAATTTATGGCATATCTGACTTCTTCTATCTATTCGTTTCTATGTATCCAATTCCTTGTCTAAACTTCCCTGAATTGTGGTTAAGTACGGATCAGATATAATATTATTATTATATTTATAACTATTCTAAGAATTCTTTCAATGATGTAGTTAAAACAATAATTTCTTAGTATCAGTAAATATTCATCTAGTGTTCACATATCTTTCTTTAGCTCATATTTTTTCAAAATTTTTTCAATAATAATATAAGCATAACATGTAGCTATTATGTCTCTTAACTATTTTTTAATCTGTGAAATCATCTATCTCTTATTTTTTGTCTCTGCATTTTATGTATGTAGAAAACTAATATTTTTGTGTACTAGAGTTTTCCACAAGGCCCTGGTATGGCATTGTAGGATAAGCATTGGACTGCTACTTAGGCTAACTGCAAGGCCAGCAGTTCAAACCTACCAGCCACTCTTGGAAACTCTATATGGGTTGCTATGAGTCGACCTTGTGGTCCAGTGCTTTATCCCACAGTGCTATACCAGGACTCCCCTATTCCCTGTACTTCTTGTAAACTGGTACTTATTAGAAATTCAAATGCTGACTGTTGTTGTAGGTATCTTTGTGTTGACTGTTACAAATAGAACTGCTCCCAGAGGATTTCCTCGTCTCCAGTATTTATGGGAGCAGATCGCCAGGTTTTTCTCCTATAGAAACAATGGGTGGGTTTGAAGTATCAATATTTTGGTTAGCAACCAAGTGGAATTGCTAAATGTTGTTATTAAGTGCTGCTGGTTGGTTTCCAGCTCACAGCAGCCCTATGTATTACAGGAGAAACACTTATTGGACCATCCTCACTGCTGACTAGCAAGACACACTACTAACACAGACATATTCATTATCTCTTTTAATTTATAGGCCATTTATGGGTGGGACCACAGATAAGTGCTTGGCAGCACTTATCCATGCAGAGACAACTTGGAAGAAAGAGCTAGCAATCTACTGAAACACTCGACACTGAAAACCCTATGAGGCACAGTTCTACTCTGACACACATGGAATTACCAATTTAGAGTTAACTCAATGAAAACTAGTTTTTCATAAAAACAGACATTTATTTCCTTTTCTTACAATTTAATTCTCTTCAAAGACAGTCAAACACAAATCTTTTAAGATTAATATTCAACTGATCTTATGGCTAACCGAATGCTATGGTGAAGATACAGTTAGTATTGTGATTGTGGTGGTGCTTACAGGAAGCTACACATGTGATAAAATTTCATAGAGAGAGCACACACACAATTTAATGCATATATTGAAATGCTAATAAGTTCTATGGTTTGCATCAATGTCAATTTTGTGGTTTTGATATTGTGCTATAGTCATTATGATATTAACATTGGGAGATGATGGGTAAAGAAAGGGTACCTGGGACTATCCTGCACATCTCTTTAAAACTTCTGTGAATCTATAATTATTTAAAAATTAATAATTTAATATAAGTAAAGTCGTAGTGGTTACAAATTGGGCTGCAAACCTTAAGGCCAGCAGTTCGAAACTACCAGCTGCTCCGCAGGAGAAAGATGAGGCGTTCTGCTCCCGTAAAGATTTACAGTCTCGGAAACCCTGTACAGGGTCGCTATGGGTTGGAACCGACTCGACGGCACTTAGCAACTTAGCAACAACAAACAAAGTCATAAAGGGAAAAAATTATGACTAGAAAATATACATATTTTAGAAATTAAGAACTATAATATGAATAACTTATGAGTAAAATAATATATCATAATGGAACTTATTCAATATTTTGAACAATGACTATGGAAATAGCTAAGTCACAATATTTGGGATCCAACCAAAGCATTAAGTAGAGGAAGCGTAGTCCTTTTTGAGAAAGTAGCGTTTGACTGGAATGAAATGAGAGAATGATCTATAAAAAAAGATCTTAGAAAGAAGTTTTCCAGAGAGAGTGAAGAATGATGCAGAGGTCCTAAAGTACACTGACCATACAGTGACCCAGAAACAAGGAGACCAGTGGGACTCAGTTTGAAGGGATGGAGAACAGTCAGGATGAAGTTTTGCTGAATTAATATATTTTAACATCCATAATATAATATTAAATTGACACGTGAATAAGATTCCATTTCACATATATATCAAGCTGATAAAAATTCAAAGTTACATGATCTCAAATTTTGCCAATGATATTAGGTCGTCTTGTAGATGGATGACATGAATATGAATTCATACAGATCATTCATAGGATAATTCGGTGCTAGGTAGTTATCAAATTTTAAATGTCCATATCCTTAAACCAAAAGAACCAAATCAACTACTATCTCTTTGATTCTAACTCACAGTGAAGCTATATGTTGTTGTTGTTAGGTGCCATCGAGTCGGTACCGACTCACAGCAATCCTATGCGCAACAGAATGAAACACTGCCCAATCCTGGGCCAACCTCACAACTGTTGCCATGCTTGAGCCCACTGATGCTGCCACTTTGCCAATCCATCTTGCTGGGGGTCTTCCTCTTTTGCTCTGACCCTCCACCTTACAGAACATGATATCCTTCTCCAGTGACTGGTCCCTCCTGACAATATGTCCGAAGTATGAGAGACGAAGTTTGGCCAACCTGGCCTCCAAGGAGGCCACATCTTCCAACACAGATCTGTTGGTTGATTTGACAGCCCACAGCACTTTCAATATTCTTCTCCAACACCAAAACTCAAAAGCATCAATTCATGTTTGGTCTTCCTTATTCACTGTCCAGCTTTCTCAGGTTATTGAAAATACCATGGCTTGGGTCAGGCACACCTTAGTCCTCATCTTTGCTCTTCAACACTTTAAAAAGTTCTTGTGCAGCAGATTTGCCTAATGCAATAAGTTGTTGATCAAGAACATCATACAGGAAGAAAGCAAAAAGTCATTAAGAAGACAAGAACGAAGGGAAAGGTCAAAATAGATGTCAGAAGAGACACTGAAACTTGCTCTCTGGAGTAGAGATACTAAAGCAAATGGAAGAAGTGAGGAGGTACAAGAGCTGAACAGAAAATTTCAAAAGTCAGCTCAAGAAGACAAAGTCAAACATTACAATGAAATGTGCAAAGATCTGGAGTCAGAAAACCGAAAGGGAAGAACACACTCAGCATTTCTCAAGCTGGGGGAACTGAAGAAAAAATTCAAACCTCATCTTGAGTTATTGAAGGATTCTCTGGGTAAATTGTTGAATGATGCAGAAAGCATCAAAAGAAGATGGAAGGAATACACAGAGTCACTGTACCAAAAGGAAATGGTTGATCTTCAACTGTTTCAAGAGGTAGCATATGATCAAGTGTGGCTACATAGGATTTCTGAAACTATAAACCTTTATAGGAGCAAACAGCTCATCTTTCTCCCACAGAAAAACTGGAGAGTTTGAATTGCCATCCTTGCAGTTAGCAGTCCAGTGCCAAACCTGCAACACCACCAGGTCTCATTAGATTTGACAATTCTAAGTATTTATCTTATTTAATCACCTCCTACTTACCCCATTGGTGAGAGACGGAGTCCCACCTTACGGTTATGGGGATGGCTTAGTACACGACAAAAAACACTTCACAGATGATATCCACAGCAGTTTCTTAATCACATTAACTCACAGCTCAAGGGAGGAGGATACTGCACAACACGCAGGTAGTGTTTGTACTAGCAACCCAGTGAACAACCAAGGGCTATGGTACGCATGCTTTGCAATATCAGGACGATGGCAGGCTCCCTGGTTTCTAAAGAAGACTGTGATTGTGTTGTTTAAATGATTCTGCAGGCTGGTAGAAAACTAGAATCCACAATCTAGGATAATTTGGAAACTGTGCCTGGATCCCTAAATAAGGAGAGGTTTGTTTCCAAGGGAATCTTAACTGTAGGAGAAAGTGGATAATTTGTGGTTAAGCCATTCAAGGTCTTCTGATTACATCAGATGTAAAGGCAGCATGTAATACTGGGTATCAATTTTAGGACTTACATAATACTACCTTATAGCAATATTCTTACATGGAAAAATGGAAAAAACCTACTATCTGATGATTTTTCTCATTAGAAACATATGATTGGCAGTAACAAATGTGAAAGTATAAGGAAAGAGTAATGCTGGCTATGATGGTTAAGATGTGTTAACTTGGCTGGGCCGTGATTCTCCGTGGCATGATTTTCAGTTATGTAATGATGCAATTTGGCAGTTATGGAATGACGTATTCATCCTTCATTTTGTGATCTAGTATGGTCATCCTCCATTTTTATCAAACATCGACTTTCGCATAATAACCCAGTCTTTGAAACCTAATCATGTCAGGAAGTGAGGAACAGATGTGTTATCTCATGTTAAGCATTTACACACATATATGCAAACACACACTCACAGATATAGAGACACATTGTTTTTGTTGTTGTTGTTAGGTGCCTTCGAGCCGGTTCCAACTGATAGTGACGCTGTTTTTCTTGTTGTTAGGTGACATCATGTCAGTACCAATTCATGGCAACCTTACACACAACAGAATGAAACACTGCCCAGTCCTGAGTCAACCTCACAATTGTTGCTATGCCTGAGTCCCATCACTTCCGCCACTGTGCCAATCCATCTCGTTGGGGATCTTCCTCTTTTTCTCCAACCTGCCACTTTATCAAACATGATATCCTTCTCCAGTGACTGGAGAATATGTCTGAAGTCTGAGAAACGATGTTTGGCCATCCTGGCATACAAGGAACACTCTGGCTGTACTTCTATCAACATAGTTCTGTTTGTTCTTTTGGCAGTCCACAATACTTTTAATAGTCTCCTCCAACGTCATGACTTAAATGTGTCAATTCTTCTATGGTCTTCCTTATTCACTGTCCAACTTCCACATGCATATGGAATTATTGAAAATACCATGGTTTGTGTCAGACACACATTAGTCCTCAAACTATCTTTGCTCTTCAACACTTTGAAGATGTCTTATGTAACAGATTTGCCTAACCCAATATGTAGTTTGTGAGTAAAAGCTTCTGTGAGTGAAAACTTCCATCTTTTCTCCATTGATATGGGCCACATTTCTGCCATCTAATGGTTGTCAGTATACCTCTTTTCAAACTGGCTTGACTGTTTGCCCTCAAAGTGGTGACATATTCTTCTATCAATTGTATGGATATTGTGCCTGTGAATAGTATTCTGCTGTAGTTTATATTGTTATGACCTTTGGCTACAATCATCCACAATGTGAATCTGAGAGATTGTTTAGAAGAATGGCAGTAAGATCTTAAGGGCCATTTAGGGGTGTTGGGGTGGAGTATAGGGGTGAAACACGAACACTCCAAAATGGATTCCTGGTGTGGTACTGTAGGATCAGCACTGGACTTCAAACCACAAGGTCAGCAGTTCAAACCCATGAGCTGATCCTCAGAAACCTTATACATGGTCACTATGAATCAGAACCAACAACACTTAACAATGTCAGCCTGGGAAGAATGTTTTGTCATTCTCTCCCTCCTTCCTCCTCCCCTCCATCACATATAACTGACCTGGCATGCCACAGCTCTGTATTCCCATAGATTAATTCCTTATGTACTATTGAGTAGGAGGCAAATTAATACCAGGCTGTTTTATGGTTTCCTCCCTGAATTACCTCCTGATATAAGACATTCCATGTACCATTCCTCAATCTCCCTGGAATGTGGGGCCTGTTCACTACATAGCATAAGAAAGAACCCAAAAATCCCCTGACCACCAGTGCAAAATCTTTACTGCCCATCCAGCTGCCACTGGAAATAGCTGCTGTTCTCATCCCAGTCAGTAAGTTTCCCTGTCTATAACTGTCTTTTCCTTTCCGTAATAAACTAATGTCTGTTTGACTGACTCCTAGTTACTGTTTTGGTCTCTTGGCAACCACATACACAGAATGATTCTCCCATCTTCATTTAAAGTCAAACAACTGCCACCCGCAGGTCGGCAGTTTAAACTCACCAGCCACTCCTCAGAAACCTTACACAGGTGACCATGAGTTAGAACCCATTGAACAGCACTTAACAACAACTCTGAGGAATTAAGTGTGTGTTCATTAAATCCACCGACTAACGATATTTGTGTTAAAGCAGCACCAAAAAACTAAAAAGCTATAATAGCACAAGTAACTCTGTAAGAGTAACCCAATATGGGTCACCAATCACCCAAATCCACACTTAAGACCAAAATCTAATAGAGTTAAAAAAGTTAGAAAATGATGCCCATGACCCACAAAAATTAAAACCATAAAGGCAATATGGTTATTAACTAGAATATTTATAGATTTTGTTTTTGTAAGATAAATTGTTTCTTTTTAATGTCTTATTTTTAATGTCTTTGATATTGAATACTATCCTGTTCTTTCATAATACCATGACTATATTAAGCAACTTTAATCTGTTTTAAATCATTTAAGTACCCATGATTCCTTGATACTTTCTTTCTGATATTCTTGCCATAATTATGAAAGGAAAAGTAGTATTTACTTGTACTGGTTCTGTCATTGATAGTGTATCTGCATTACTTTTTCCTAATCTAAATGTGGGAGTCCTGGTTTGGTGCTGCTGGATAATGCCCTGGACCACAAGGTCAGTTTGAACACAAAGTCAGCAGTTCAAACTTACCAGTTGCTACTCGAAAACATTTTACAGGGTCTCTATGAGTCAGAACTGACTCAACGGCACTTAACAACAACAACGAATCTAAATGTTCCCACTAAAAGTTAGAAGTACATATTCCTACCATAAAAGATGATTTTTTAAAAAATGTCTCATAATGGAAAACATTTATTTTAAAAACGCTTTTTTGTTTTTTCATTATTTAGCTTATGGTTCAAACAAAATTTATGCTAAATATATTATTTATATAGCTCAAAAGAAGTGGTTCCTTCTAACCCCTAGAGCATGCTTAAACATTCCAATAAAAAGCACAGAATACAAACTCAAACCATCAGGCAGAGCAGTAAACAGCTGTAAATCAGACTACAGGCAAAGTCAGTAATCCGTGATTTGCATCTTGCCTAAAGCATAAGAATGACCAGTCACAAGTGAGATGAACAGCCTACAAGATCTAAAGCGGATAGCTAATTATCAACAACAGTATGGATCCTACTGCTACAGTACAGTATGGATTCTAATGGTACAATGGTTAAATAATAGGCTAACTAAAAAGTCAGCTATTTGTACCCACAATTCCAGAGAAGAAAGATATTACAGTTTACTTCATTTAAATATTTTCAAGCTTGGAAAACCTTTTGGACAGTTCTACCCTCTCCTACAGGGTCACTATGAGTTGGAATTGACTTTATGGTAATGGTCTTCTTTTGTAGTTGCAGATGATAGTCATTCAGCTGAGCAAAACAGAAAAAAAAACACCACTACAATACAAAAAGAGATTAATGAAAAAGCTATTCTTTAATTAATGGGAAACATTAGACACCTACCTAAAAAAAAAAAAGGAATGCATGGTCTCAAATACAATTGGAATTCTCTCTGCCTCTGTCCTCAAATTCTCTTTTCATACAAATTTCAGTTTTCTTGTGATATCGTGACTTCATATTATGTCGTTAGGTGCTGTGGAGTCGGTTCTGCCTCATAGAGACCTTATGCACAACAGAATGAAACACGGACCAATCCTGCCCCATCCACAAAATTGTTCTTGTGCTTGAGTCCATTGCTGCTACCACTGTACCAATCCAGCTTTTTAGGGGTTTACCTCTTTTTCGCTGACCAGCCACTTTAGGGAGCATAATGACCTCCAGGGACAGATCCCTCTTGATAATATGTCTGAATTATAAGAGATGAAGTCTTGCCATCCTGGCTTCAAAGGAGCATTGTGGCTGTTCTTCTTCCAACTCTGGTTTGTTCCGTTAGCAGTCCATGATAACTTTGAGATTCTTCTCCAGCTATATAACTCAAATACATCAATTCAATATTCTACAGTCGTATTCATTGTCCAGATGTCACAAGCATAAGAGGATTTTGAAAAATACCACTGCTTGAGTCAGGCACACTTTAGTCCTCAAACTAATATATTTGCTCTTGAGCACTATAAATAGGTCTTATGCAGCAGATTTGTGTAATACAATATGTCATCTGATTTCTTGACTGTTGCTTCCAGGAGTGTTGATAGAAGATTAAAGCAAAATGAAGTCTTTGACAACATCAATCTTTTCTCTATTTATTATAATGTTACTTGTTGGTCCAGTTGTAAGGATTTTTGTTTTCTTTATATTGAGGTTAAATCTATTCTGAAGGTTGCAGTCTTTGATCTTCATCTGTATTTCAGTTTTCTTTATTTTTAGCAGGCAACGTTTTATCATCTGCATACTGTAGGTTACTAGTGAGTCTTCCTCTAATACTGATGCAAATTCTTCATATAATCCAGTTTCTTGGATTATTTGCTCAGCATACAGATTAAGTAATTATGACGGAAGAATATAGCTTTGGAGCACACTTTTTCTGACTTTTTTTTTTTAACCCCGCCCCGACAGATTAGATGCCACTCAGTGGAGATTCTACCTTCCTCTGCACCCTCTGGATCTAGGCTCCCTCTTGAAAGCTTGTAAACCAGTCACTTCTTGCCTTTGTAGCACCCCCATTTTGGGTAGCCAATGTCCAAGTTGCCCATCCCTGACTACTCTGTGTATGAAGGGGGTAGGAATGATCCTCTCTGTAAAGATTTGTTCCCTCTTTTGAGCTACTGCATCCATAGGTGTAGGTCAAGTTCATCAAATGGTATCAGATTACTCTCTTTTTTTCTCTTCTTCCTTCTTTTAGTTGAGCTCTGATCTTTTTCTGATTTTTAAAACATTTTAGTACTCCATATTTGACTTATTTTCTTTCTAGCCATTTGCTCATTAATTTATCAATGTTTAGTTTTTATATTGCTTATATCATTGCACTACTTATTTAAGGCACAAAGATGAATAAGATGTAATCCATGTCCTCAAAGTAGTGATCAATGTGATTATACACTTTCGGTAATATAAAGGAATTTTAATACCTTGAAGTTACATGTCCATGAGACAATAAAAACATTCCTGGTTATCTTCTGGCCATTCCTTGCCTCTTTATGGTATATTCTATAGTCACAGACATCATCAAAACAAGCCATCATCTCCATTTTCGTTGTCTTTTCTTAAGTTCTTATCCAGTAGAAAATCGCCTTTTACTTCTAATCCCAAAAGCTATTTACTCACTCCTCCCTACTTTCTTATGAACTCACTAGTGTTTTGCACTTTTTACATTGTCTCAATTACTTGTGTGCATGCATATTTTTTCCCACTAAATTACAGGATCTGAAAGGGCAAGAACTTTGTCTTATTTATTTGTGTGTAATCAATATTTGGTAAGGTGGAGGGTCACAGAAAAAGAGGAAGACCCCCAACGAGATGGACTGGCCAAGTGGCAGCATCAATGGGCTCAAGCATGGCAACAATAGTGAGGTTGGCCCAGGATCGGGCAGTGTGTCGTTCTGCTGTGCATAAGGTCGCTATGATTCGGCACTGACTCGATGGCAACTAACAACAACAATCAAAGCCCAACTGAGCAAACAGAAAAAAAAATGTTTTTTGAATGTAGTAAATAAGATAAGTATTGGAGCACTGGGTAAATTCACACTATACAAAAATCAATGTTTTAGTAATATTTTTATAAAATAAAGTAAAATAATTTGTATATATGCATTACTAATGTGCTTTTCAGACTATTCATATTTATTAATAAAGTGAGGTAGCAGAGCATTTCTTAAAGCATTGAAATATTAACGTTTGTAAAAAGGCATAGGTCATAATTCAAACGTATTTTGGAGAAAATATTCACATTTTCAACATAAAATTTTTAAGACCTTTTCCTAACAACCATTTCAAAAATCATTTCTAGAAATAATGAAGAAAAATGTATGTGAAATAAGCAAAACAATAAAAGCAAACAGTAGCACTGGACATACATTTAGCAAATATTGATTTTCAGTTGCCAGAAGTTCCAAAATTTTAAAAGACCTATTATATCAAATAATTATTACAGCATAACATTAATAGAAAACAAAAACAAATCGTACTTTGAAAGTTATTTTCACAAAGAATATCTTTTTTCTAATCTTTTTATTATTATAAAATAATATCCCTGAAGATATTGCAAAATAGTACACATTATTGCAAAAAGATTGTGCAACATCTTTACTACACACATCAATAACAATTTATTTTATGCATCTTTAAGCTTTATTTCTATGACTCCTAATTTCTCCTAGTTTCCTATGATGTTCTATTGACTTTCTAGTATGTCTGTATTACAACCAATAGATTAGACTTGTATTAAACAGTACATCTCTTGGTTATGCTAAATTGCCAACAACATCTTCAGAAGATTAAATGTCATCTCATACAAATCAGATTTGAACTGAGTCAGTTTTCACACATTTATTCACAAAGATATTTCATACTGTAATCAAAATGTGTCTGAATTGATCTGAGTCTTTCACCTTTTGGTAGTTACTTGAGACTTAAAGAATGACAAGCAACTCAAATCAGCTTTCATGATGTTAAATTATTTCATAGGTCAATATCAGGTAGTCAAGTATTATTTCATCTCTGTGTCATATTAAACAATTTTACAGTGAGTGCACTGAGTAACAATTATATTTGCTGAAAAAAATGTGAAGTATTTAAATCATACCAGTTCAGTGATTACTTTATGTCTCAAATGTATAAGAGATCCTTCTAAATTTACTTTCAAAATTCTCATAAAAAATAATTTGTTAATTAAAAAATATGTTTTTTCAATACCAGATGTGGCTCTTGCGCCTGAAGAAATGTGCCTCTTTAATTTTTTTAGGATGTCAATAAGTACTTATTGAGTACTTCTGCAAATTTCTGCTACATATTTTAGGAGATAATTAGAAAGTTACAAGAAATGATCTCTAACCTCTATGAAATTTCCATTGATTGAGATATTACTGAGTTATGAAATTTTAGAGGAATCAGGATGCAAGTAAAACAATAAAGATAGCTTCCACTTAAGATATGTCATGTATTTATCAACTCTTTTTAAGAAGCCTGTAACACTGGGGACTTTAGACACAGAGAGGAAGAGGGACTGTGTGCTGACGACCAGGGGGCAGGCTTGCAGGGTATACCCTTTGGTTAGCTGATGATGCATGGAGGGGATTGTAACCAGGGCAATGAAATGATATCCGATATGGTGAATGTAAAGCTAATGATCTCCCATGTAAACTATCACATAATTGACAATAAAACATTAAAAACAAACAAACAAAGACCTGTAACAAAAGTACCATTAATGGCTCTATTTTACAAGTGACTGCGAAGCGCTGAGAGGATAAACAATTGCCAGGGTCCTGTAGCTAGTCACTGTTGACCCAGACTAAAGCCGTTGCATGCATCACCATTGCCGTTGTCATTGTCCATTGCTATTGACTATTCTAACTCTTGGTGACTTGAAAGCTTAACTATTTGTGCCACCTACAGATTCCTATGTTGTTATTGTTGTCAAGTGCCTGGAGTCAGTTTCGAGTCACTGTGGTTGTTTGTTGTTGTTAAGTGCTGTTGAGTTGATTCCAACTCATAGTGACCCTGTATAGGGTTTCTGAGGAGTGGCTAGTGAACTTGAACCACTGACCTTTAGGTTCAAACAGACCTTGCAGTCCACCACATTAACTCACAGTGCCACATCAGGACTCCAAGGTTCTGGGTCACAGTGACATTTTAGTCAACAGAACAAAGCACTGCCCAGTCGTGCGCCATTCTCACAATTGTTATGATTGAGCCCATTGCTGCTGTCACTGAGCCAGTTGTGTTGTGGTCTTCCACTTTTTCACTTACCCTTCACTTTACCAAGCAGGTCTTTCTCCAGGAAGTCTTGTCATCATGGCTTCTAAGAACAAATAAGGTCTTTCTTATTCACTGCCCAACTTTCACAAGCATATGAGGCAATTGAAAATACAATGGCTTGGGTCAGACACACCTTAGTCCTCAAATTGACATCTTTGCTCTTGAATCCTTTAAAGAGATCTTGTGCAGCGATTTGCCCAATGCAGCGCATCATTTTTTTTTTTTTTCTTGATGGGGGCATCCATAAGTGTTGATAATGGTTCCAAGCAAAATGAAGTCTTTGATAGCTTGGATATTTTCTACATTTATCATGACGTTACATCTTGGTCCAGTGCTGAGAATTTTTGTTTTCTTTACTTTGAGTTGCAATACAAACTGAATGCTGGGGTCTTTGATCTTCATTCAGTCCTCTTCACTTTCAACAAACAAGTATGTATCATCTGCACATCGCAGGTTGTTAATGAATCTTCCTCCAAACCTGATGCCTCATTCTTATTCATATAATGCAACTTGTCAAATTATTATTCTGTGTCCCCTTGTTCTGTTCAAGCAGCCACTTCTTGGTCTATATACAGGTTCGGCTTGAGCACAATTAAGTGTTCTGTAATACCTATTCTCTGCAATATTGTCCATAGCTTGTCATGATCCACACAACTGAAAACAATTGCATAGTCAATAAAACACAAGTAAACATCTTTCTTATACTCTCTGCTTTAAACCAAGATCCATCTGATGTTAATAATGGTATCCCTTGTTCCATGTCTTCATCTGAAACTGCCTTGAACCTCTCACAGTTCCTTGTCAATGTACTGTCACAATGTAAAATTATATTTAGAAAAGTTTTGTTTGCATGTGATATTAACGTATTGTTCAATGATTTCCACATTCCACTGTGTCACCTCTCTTTGGAAGAGACACCAATATGGAGCTGTCTTCTAAATTTCTTGGTATAGATGAGTGAGTGACACCTGTACTGCATCAGCTTGTTAAAAATATTTCAATTTGTATTCCATTAATTCCTGGAGATTCGTTCTTTGCCAGTTCCCTCATTTCACCCTGAACTTCTTCCTTCAGTATAATTGACTCTTGATCATATGCTACCTCTAAAATGGTTGACCATCAACCATTTCTTTTTGGTACAGTGACTCTGTATTCCCTTCTTCTTTTGATGCTTTCTGCATTATTCAATATTTTGCCCACAAAATCCTTCACTTTTACAAGTCAAAGCTTTAGCTTTTTCTTCAGTTCTTTCAGCTTAAGAAATGATGAGCATTTTCTTCTCTTTTGGTTTTCTAATTCTAGGTCTTTGCACATTTCATTATAATACTTGATTTTGTCTTCTCAAGCTGCCCTTTGAAATTTTCTATTCAATCTTTTTATCGCAAAACTTTAGCATCTCTATGCTCGAGAGCAAGTTTCACAGTCTCTTCTGAAAACCATTTTGATTTTTTCCTTCTAGTCTTCTTAATGACCTTTTGCTTTCTTCTTGTATGATTTTTCTTGATATCATCCATCCCACAACTCTTCTTGTATTCAGTCATTAGTGCCTATTGTATAAAATCTGTTCTTGAGATGATCTCTAAAATCAGTTGGGATGCGTTCAAGGTCATTTTTGGATCTTGCAGGTTTGTTTTAATATTCTTGAGCTTCAGCCTGAACTTGAATATAAGTAACTGATGGTGTATTTCACAGTCTACCCGACACTGTTGTTTTGGCTGATGATATGGAACTTTTCCATTATCTTTTTC
>NW_006408533.1:14303645-14304554 GCF_000296735.1 Chrysochloris asiatica
GAGTTGGTTCCAACTCATAGTGCCCCTATAGAGGGTTTCCAAGGAATGGCTAGTGAGTGCTTACCTATGGCACCACACCAAGACTCTTGCTGGTGAGCTTAGAAGGCTAGAAATCTGAATTCAGTGCACTGAGTCTGGAGAAAGGTCCTTGTTGCCTTTTAGCATCAGGAGCCCAGCATTTCTTGGAGTTCTCCATGTGTCTTGGCATTAGTCTTCTCAAAAAACAGGAGTTGCACAGTGCAGGAATCCCATGTCCAAAACATAAACTCTACTCTTGACTTCCTTTACTTCCTGGTGGGGTGCCACTTTCTCTGGTCACTTCTTTCTCCTTTTATGTCTCAAACAGATTGGCTATAGGTTGTATCAAATCTCATTAACATCATACTATTGTTATTGCCATAGAATCAGTTCTGGCCTAGAGATATCCTGTATAGAATTTCTGATGAGCACCTGATGAGCTTGAACCACCGACTTTGTGGTTCAAATCGACCTTGCAGTCCAGTGCATTAACCCATAGCAACACTCCAGGACTCCATTTAACATCATTTTTGTTGTTGTTGTTGAATGCTGTAGAGTCCATTCCAACCCATAGCGACCCTGTATAGGTTTTCCAAGGAGCAGCTGGTGAGCTTGAACCACCAATCTTGTAGTTCAAACAACTTTGCAGTCTGATACATTAGCCCACAGTACCAAAGTATGATGCCATTTAATATCATGTTGTTGTTGCTGTTTTTGTTAGGTGCCATCGAGTCAGTACCGACTCATAGCAACTTTTTGCACAACAGAACGAAACACTGCCCCATCCTGGGCCAACCTCACTCACTAGTGTTGCCACACTTAAGCCCATTGATGCTGCCACTTTGCCAATCCATCTCGCTGGGAGTCTTCCTCTTTTTCTCTGACCATCCA
>NW_006408533.1:14305097-14312585 GCF_000296735.1 Chrysochloris asiatica
TTTTAAGTCCTCTTCACTTTCAGCAAGCAAGGTTGTATCATCTGCATATCACAGGTTGTTAATGAGTATTCTTCCAATCCTGATGCCATTTTTCTTCACAGAACCCAGCTTCTCACATTATTTGCTCAGCATACAGGTTGAATAAGCATGGTGAAAAAAAAAAATACATTTAATATCATAGAAGTGAGTATTTACAACACCCTGGATAATTACATTAGACCTGATCATATCTGGAGTTAAACATATCAGATCATTTCATGGAGTTAACTGTATTATATTAGATCTCATCATTAAGGTGATACCTACATCTTCACTGCTAAACCACTGAGAATTCTGACCCAGACAATTTGACACAAAACCTGGTAACAAAACAGAGAATATGCTTGATAGTATAGACATAGCATCAAAATGAAATATACTAAATCCAGATTTTAAAGATTTTAAAAAAACTAAAGAAAACTATTTTTATAACAATAAATTTGAGCTTAATACCAAAGCTACAAAAGAATTTTTTTAGATATATGACTATAAAAATTTGAAGACATTCAGCCATAGAAAGATGATTCAGATCAGGAAGAGATGCTTAAAATGTGAGAAACAACATTTCTGTTTAATATAGAAATAGTTTTAAAAGCTGAGAAGAAACATAAAAGTAGCAAATAGGGATAAAGGACTAGGAACTGGAAATTCATACACACACATGACTCAGATTAATACAGGGACAGATCAGTCTTCAGTAATTAATAACAAAATCTTTTATAGTAACTGTTAAAATTAGGAAAGTAGAGAAATAAAAATCATATATAGAAATACATAGTAGAGATGTGCAAACTACAGAATAATGATAAGTGATAATACATGTGTGCTGTGAATGGATAGTTCAGTTAATTCCTATTGGGAAGAGAAAATAAATAATGTATGTTCCTCTTTGACAAAAGAAACTATAATTTTTTTTTAATGGATCTCTGTTAGTTCAAGGGATCAACTTTAATGAAATGAAAAATGTAAAGAAAAATCAGTTTAACCTGGGAACATTTTTTTTGTAAGTAAACATGCTGTAAATTATTTATTTTCACTAATCATTAAAACGAATCCACTCCATGGCACTTAACAACAATAACAAGCATTAAAATTAGAGGATATAAAATATTTGCAGCCCAAAACACCAAAGAATCAACCATTTGTTAACAAAAGAAGTTTAAACTTCAGATTATTTTACCCTTAGATATAAACTGTACATGGAAAAAATCAATTCAAAGATAATGGAATTTTTTCATGAACCTTATAAAACTTCCTTACATATACTGTGTTTTCCAACAATTCTGTCTAAAACTGATGCAACTTCTTACTGCAAAAATTATTCTCTACAATCTAAAATATAAACATTGTGATTTTCGATATTTCTCATATACTTTGATAATTTTGAGAATTAAAAATGCACAGTTACTATCAAAGATAATGTTGGCTGATAAATTGAATTTATTTAACCACATCAGGTATATCTTCATGTTATGTATTGAATTGGATCCCTCCAAAATATATGTCAACTTAGCTAGACCATGATTCTTAGTATGGACTCATAGTGATTCTATATAGGGTTTCTGAGGATCAGCTGGTGAGTTTGAACTAGCAAACTTTCAGTTATTAGTCCAGTGCTTACCCTATAGTGCCACACTGATATGATTATCCTATGTTTTATACCCACTCCTGGGAAACCCTATACAAGGTCAATATGAGTGGAACTAACTCAACAGCACTTAACAACACAACATGATATTAATCATGCATGATTAAAGACAGTTATATTATGAAGGCAGAATACAAGATTAGGTTGTATCTTGAATCAATCAATCTCTTTTGAAATAAGAAAAAAAAAAAAAAGATTAAACAAGAGAACAGCAATTGAGGAACTTAACTACCACCAAGGAAGAAGAGCTGGGAATAGAGCATGTACTTTAGATCCAGAGTCCCTGAGCTGAGATCCTCCTAGATTCAGGAGAAAATTGATACCAAGACCCATGAAGCTATCCAAGGGATGGCAGGCCTATAGATGTTGAAAGGAAACAAGGACTTTCCTCAGAGTCAACAGAAAGAGAAGCCTTCCCTACTGCTGGAACCCTGAATGTGGACCTCTAACTCCTAAACTGTGAGGGAATGATTTGTGTTTGGTAAGGCCATCCATTTGTGGTATTTCTGTTATAACAGCACTAGACAACTAAACACTGCACTTACTAAAAATCCTCTGGCAAAAATCTCAGCCTTCAATATTTTTCCAAAATTTAAAAAGTGCTAGAGTATTTTTGCTTGGATAAAAAAAAAGTAGGCTTCTGATAACTTTTCTTTCTAAACATAATGAGCCTATCATGGATCTTTCTTCATTCTTAGAGATCACTTTCTTGTATCAAGTATAACAGTTCATCAGTAATAAATAAAATAGTAAATAAAATGAAGTAATTTCATTAAATATTACTTAATACTATAACCATTCTGAGTTATATTTTGTGATTGTGTCAGAGAAAATTTTATCACATCATTTCTTCTTCTTGGGCATGCAGGAAAACAATTTGCCAGTCTTCCTTAAAGACACACTTGGAACTATGTAACTGAACTTTTGACTAATGAAATATTGGGCTATTCTTAGAAACATTCCATTTGATTGTTCAGTCTTTTCTTCCTTTCCATGTTGTTGTTGTTAAGTGCTGTCGAGTCAGTTCTGACTCATAGTTACCCTGGGTAGCATTTCCTAGAAGTGGCTGGTGCATTTGAACCACCAACCTTGAGATTCAAACTGACCTTGAGGTTGAGTGCTTATCCTACTGTGCCATACCACAACCTGGACATCTTGTGTTCTAGACGGTAGGACTACAATAATAGAAGATGGATCCTTGGACCAGCACTTATAAAAATAAAAAATCTTCAATGACAGTTGCTTTGTCCATATCACTATTGTATCATAAAAAGAAAAAAAGAGATCTTTGGTTTGTTACAACCACTGTGATTTTTGGAGTTTTTACATAGCATAGCCTAACCTATTCCAATAAAGTTGTCCTACTAAATAGATTGGAGTCCTGGTGTGATGCTGTAGGATAAACACTGGATTGCTAACCGAAAGGGCACTTAGAAACTCTTAGAAACTCTATAAAGTCACTATATGTCAGGACTGACTAGACAGTATTAACAACATTAAATTGATTATCCAATCAAAAATATTGATAGGTAGCTTTAAAATAACATAATTTTTAAATTAAACAGAGCAATAGTAATACAAATGACTCAGACGATTACTCACTTGATTCACTAACCTCAAAAAACAATCAGGTTACCGAAAGTAAAGCATAAAACATACAGAATCATAGTCCTGCTAAAGTGTCAGTACAACTTTGCTAAGTGACTTTCAGAATATCATCATTTACCACCCTATTATATTTTTAGTGTAGTTAAAAATGAAGTGTTATCTTTTAGAAACACAATAAGCATTTTACTTTTAAAACATGTTGTAGAAAAACAATTATTCTCAACAACTTCAGAGGAGCAGAGATATCCTTTAATGATTTCACAATGTCCTCAAGAAGTTCAATTTCCATGCACGACCACTTTATTGTCAAAGTATAAACACTTTACTTGAGAAAACTCTCAAGTTGGAAACTAGAAAGCCTTCCTGACTAGTAGGCATTTCTTTGAGATCTCTAAGCAACAGAAATTCTCAATTATGATTTCAGTAATTTAATTTTACATTTGAATTTAGTAACACTTGATTTGCAGATGACACACATACTTTTGCTAAATTCACATACTTTCTGGTCTAGTAAATCAACTTACACTAATTCACATTTTCATATCTCTGAAATGACTTTGCTACAGTCATTTTCTACTATTTATTAAAATAAATATATATTATAATAAAAGATGGTTAGGTTACCAGTACATAACCAACAATTCCCCAACAGTCTATATTTATTAAAAATATTATAAGATTATAGAAATATATTTCAATATTAATATTTGTTATTCACCCCATATGCTCCCCCAACATATTCACTCCCATTTTAATCTGGCAACAAGACTGTAGTTTTTTTGTCTCAAGACTTTTAGCCACAAGCAAAGCAGGAGTCTAAGTCTCTATGTGTTAGTTCCTGGGGTGTCCTGGAGAAGAATAGTGGATAAGTGAGGTGAGTAGAAACAATTTCCCAAGCCGTGAGAGAAGACGTCTCTGAGTCCAAAAAGGCTATGGCAGCAGGTAAGGAATTGACTAGTTACAACCATTGTGATTTTTGGAGTTTTTACATAGCATAGCCTAACCTATTCCAATAAAGTTGTCCTACTAAATAGATTGGGGTCCTGGTGTGACGATGTAGGATAAACACTGGATTGCTAACCGAAAGGTCTGCAGTGGTTCAAACTCAGTAACGCTGAGGAACGCTGCACCACACGCGTGAAGACTCCCAATAACATTCATTCTCCCACACACCCTAGGAGGCGTCAAGGCAGCTTTTTGGTGTTAAGTACCATCGAGTTGGTAGTGACCCAAAGCGACCCTATGCATAACAGAACGATACACTGCCCAGTCCTGCTATGCCTGAGTCCACAGCTGCTGTTTCTATGCCAGTCCATTTCGTTGGGGGGTCATCCTCTTTTTCTCCAACCCTCCACTTTAACAAACATGATATCTTTCTCCAGGAACTGATCCCTCCTGGCAATATGTCCAAAGTACAACAGATGAAGTTTGGCCATCTTGGCTGCCAAGGAGCACTCTGGCTGTACTTTTTCCAACACAGATCTGCTTGTTCTTTTGGCAGTCCATGGCAATTTCAACATTCTCCTCCAACACCACGACTCAAATGCATCAATTCTCTTCTGGTCTTCCTTACTCACTGTCCAATTTTCACATGCATATGAGGTTGTTGAAAATATCACAGCTTGGGTCAAGCCTTAGTCTTCATAATGAGATGTTGGGGGCCAGCACTAGTGCCATCTAATGGTGAAAGCTGAGTCGGCCCTCATGCTCTTATGATTGGCCTGAAGACAAGTTTCACCTGGTTAAGGTGATGTCAGCGATCTAGACTTATTGTTAATTGTAACTAGGACAATCCTGGGAAAAGGGAACTTAAATTGAGCTAAAATCGTGTGCTTCTGTGTTGCTATAACAATGCTTATACTTATGTGATCATATCCTGGTTGGTATCCTTATCCTTGTTACTATAGAAAACATTGTAACTAGGCAGAATAACTATGACCTAATGCTAAAAGTCCTATATAAACCACATTGCTACAATAAACTATATCACTGGCCATCAGCCTATTGATCCTTTTCTGATTAATTAATCCTTGCCTCTCCTTCGAGTAACCCACGCAGTGGTCTGAGCCGGTCTCAGACCCCAATAATGACATCTTTGCTCTTCAACACTTTAAAGATGTCTTGTGCTTCAGATTTCCCTAATGCAATATGGCATTTGATTTCTTGACTGCTGCTTCCATGAGTGTTGATGGTTGATCCAAGCAAACTGAAGTATTTGGCAACTTCAATCTTTTCTCCATTTATAATGATGTTGTTAACAGGACTGGAGGTGAGGATTTTTGTTTTCTTTACATTTAGGTGCAGCCCATACCAAAGGGTATGGTCTTTGATCTACACATCAGTATTTCAAGTCCTCTTCACTTTCAGGAAGCAAAGTTGTATCATCTGCATATCGCAGGTTGTTAATGAGTCTTCCTCTAGTCCTGACACCACATTTTTCTTCATATAACCCAGCTTCTTGGATTATTTGCTCAGCATACAGATTGAATAAGTATGGTGAAAGAATACAACCCTAGCACACACCTTTCCTAATTTTAAATCATTCAGTTGTCCCTTGTTCTGTTAAAAAAAAAAAAAAACTGGCTCTTTTTCTATGTACAGAGTCCTCATGAGCACAACTGTGTTTCAAATAATCATTCTTCACAATTTTGTCCATAGCTTATCATGATTCACACAACCGAAAGCTTTTGCATAGTCAATAAAGCACAGGTAAGCATACTTCTGGTGTTCTCTGCTTTCAGCAAAGATCTACCTGATGTCAGCAATTATATCCCCCATTCCATGTCCACTTTTTAATCTGGCTTGAACCTCTGAAAGTTCTCTGTCAATGTATGGTTGTAACCATTTAATTGTCTTTAGCAAAATTTTACTTGCAATCAAGGCAGAAGAACTATGTAATCTAAAAGGTCCATGAAAGTCTGAGACTCCAGCCATGACCAACTTCTAGTAGAACAGATGAATATGACAGGAGAGTGCTCTGGTCCATCCAAAAGACCCAAGAAATTTGGCATAAGTGATTTGGCTGAGCATGGGGAACACAGGGAATACCAAGACTGATTGAAAGTAATTATTCACTGAACTAGTGAGGTGAGGACATAGAGTGAGAATTCAGTGGATTTTTGATAAAATATAGTATTAATTATAATAAAATATAGTATTAATCCACTGAGTTTGTAGATTAAGAATTCTGACTACTAAACCAGAAAACCAAACCCACTTTCATCAAGTAGATTCTGACTCATAGCAAATGACACTAAAGAACCAAGGAGACCTGCCCCTCAGTGTTTCCAAGACTGTAAATCTTTAAGGGAGCAGATAGCTTCATGTTTCTCTCAGGAGCAGGTAGTAGGTTTTAACCACCAACCTTGTGCTTACAAGTCCAGCCCTTAGCCCACGGCAGCATCAGAACTTCTTCCATGGCTGCTACACCAGTAAAAGTATACTGCCAACGGAACCCAAACAGCTTTTAGTAGAGGTTTTCTAAGGGAACTATACAACCCAAACTAAACCTGCTGTTGTTAAGTCATGTCCTACTCATGGAGAACTATTACATAGGGTTTTCTTGGTTGTGAGGCTTCTCAAAGTAGATGACTAAGGCTTTCTTCCATAGTGCCAGTATATGGACTTATACTGCCAACCTTTAGATTTGTAGTCAAACACAAACCATTTCTACCACCAGGGACCTAAAGGAACCAAAAGTTTCAATTCAGGATGATAGTAAGTGATTTATCTAGCCCAAAATTCAATATTAAGTTCTCATGATCTCTCTCCATAAAATACACACACTGACAGTATCACCAATAATCCAAGGTGCACATACTAAAAAGGGCTCTTTCTCTTAATTTGACACACTCTAGATCTCTCAGCAACAAAGATATACTTTTTGAGAAACACACTTTTGAAGAACACTTCCAATATTCCTAAGGAGGGACTGACACTAGAAATTGAGATGGCATCATCTCCAGGCTGTTTCTACATACAGATCTTTCATGATGCTCACTAAGAGAAATGATATGAACTGTTTTGTACAATCACATGCCTTTGACTATTGATTGAATGGCTTTAAAAAGTGTCAGCACCACCCCCCATCCAAAAAAAAAAGCTAAAGAGGATAGAAAGAAACACTGTAAACTGATGATATATGGAGGGGATAATAATCAATGTAATGAAACAAGCTATATGAATGGTTGAAT
>NW_006408533.1:14314175-14315627 GCF_000296735.1 Chrysochloris asiatica
TTATCAGTTAATTACACAGCTTCTGTTTGGTGCAAAACAAACCAAAGACATAAATATAAATAAATAATAAAAACACACAGTAAGAAATCTGTGCTTAGTGAAATAACAGACAAATAGAGTGCAAATGTGTAGCCATCTGGAGCACAAGAACATCAAAAGTAATAAACAGCATTAGGAATTTATTACAAAGAAATTAGGCCAAGAGCTTCTGATAGCAGCTTTCTATGGAAATGTTCAAATTAGTAGATAAAGAAATACATTATATACTACATATTCAGAGCCTTTTTATCATTTTATACATGATCTCATGGCATAATATTTGCTAACTAATCTAAACTAGCTAGGCTATAAATGTTGGCATACTGATTGAAAATTTGCTAGCATACCCTAAACAGGCAGTTATAGTGAATGGCAAAATTTGATGGAATTTTTCTAGAGCTAGAGGGGGTATGATGCTGAGTGATCTTCGGCATCGTAGTATAGAATTGAAATAAATAAATCTAAAAGCAATTGAGATATCAAGCAGATAAACAAAATTGAGGGGATCAAGGAGGAAGGAATAATAAAAACTAAATATTAGGTGAACAAAATGAGTAAAAATTCATTATCACCATACTTTTGGGTGGTATACATTGAGATCTCAAATGGTTCCTATGTTGGTCACAAGTATCATTTTGAAAATTCCATACCCATTGTTACTTCACAATCTAGCTATGTGAAAGAAAAAGAGAAAGTATGATTTTAAATGTTCTTTCCATTGTCTTAACCAACACTTCAAAAATACCACTCAAATTTCAATATTTCAGAGATCAAATTCTATTACTAGGTGGCATTTTTCTGCTGCATCTTAGAATGTATACATTGTATTTTTAAGAGTTGATTTTGACTCATAGTGACCCTATATAGGGTTTCCAAGTCTGTAAATCTTTATGGGAACAGACAGCCTCATCTTCTCCTGTAGAGGAGGTGGTAATTTTGAACTGCTAACCTTGTAGTTAATAGCCCAATGCCTAGCTTACAACATCATCAGAACTCCTGACAAATACTAGATAATCAAAAATATTTCTTGAATAAATTTCTTAAACTCTCAAAAAAGAAAAATTCCAGAATTTTAGCTTAAGTAGTGGTAATAACACACCAGCCCCTCCTCAGAACCCCTACACAGATTTGATACAAGTCAGAACCAACTAGACAGCACTTAACAACAACAACAACAGTGGTGATAAATGAGCAGAAAATAAAATATGTCTTAGTTTATCCTACTTCAAAGTTAATTAAATACAAAAGAAGGTCATTTCTTGTAGAATTGCAGTCGTATTTATTAAAAACCACCACTCATCTGTCAGTTTGTCGTACTACGATGGTTTGTGAGTTGCTAATATGCATGCAAAAGCTGGACAGTAAATAAGGAAGACTGTAGAAGAATTGATGCTTTTGAGTTATGGTGTTGGA
>NW_006408533.1:14318102-14349288 GCF_000296735.1 Chrysochloris asiatica
CATGACCTACCTAACTTACACAGAATGAGGTAGAAAATGTGAATAGACCTTAACAAAAGAAGAAATTGATCAGGTCATCAAAGAACTCCTAACAACAAAAATGTGCAGGTCCAGATGGCTTCACTGGTGAGGTTTACCAGACATTCATGGAAGAGCTGTCACCAATTATACTCAAATTATTCCAGAATGTAGAAAAGGATGGAAAACTTCCTAACACACTTTATGAAACAAATATAACCCTCATACCAAAACCAGGTATGACATCACTAAAAGAAAATTATAGACCAATATCTCTCATGAACATACATGTGAAAGTTCTCAACAAAATCCTAGCCAACAGAAGTCATGAACATATCAAAAACATAATATATATATCATGATCAACTGGAATTCATTAAAGGCATCCAAATTGGCAAAGAAGAAGTAAAACTCTTTCTTACAGATAATATGATCCTATATATAGAAAACCCCAGAGACTCACAAAAAATCTACTAGAACTCATTGGAAGATTCAGCAAAGTGACAGGGTACAAGCTCAACATACAAAAATCAATTGGATTCCTCTATACTAATAATGATAGCACTGAAAAGGAAATTAGGAAAGTAATACCATTTACAATAGTCACCCAAAAGATGAAATATTTAGGAATAAATTTAGCCAGAGAAACAAAAGAGCTATACAAAGAAAACTATAAAACACTACTAATAAGAAAACAAAAGAAATTTACAAAAATAGAAGAATATATCAAGTCCCTGGATAGGAAGACTTATGTCAATACTATCCAAAGCAATCTACAGATATAATGCAATCCCAATCCAGATTCCAATAACATTCTTTAAAGAGATGGAAAAAACTATTACAAACCTTATATAGAAAGGAAAGAGTCCCCAGATAAGCAAAGCACTGCTTAAAAAGAGGAGCAAAGTGGGATGCCTCTCACTCCCTTATTTCAAAATTTACTACATGGCTACAGTGGTTAAAACAGTCGGGTGCTGGTACAATAAACGATACATTAATCAATGGAACAGAATTGAGAACATATACAGAATTGATTAACCCATCCATATACAACCAACTGATCTTTGACAAAGAGCCAATGTACATTGAACGGGAAGGAGATAATCTCTTCAACAGATGGAGCTGGCAAAACTGGAAATCAATATGCAAAAGAATGAAACAACATCTGTATCCCACACCATATAAAAAAAATCAACTCCATATGGATTAAAGACCTAAATGTAAATCCCAGAATTATAAAGGTCATCAATTAAAAACACAGGGACAAATTTAAGGGCTCTAATACAGGGCACATAGACTATCAAGCACTGTGAAAATTGCACAAACAAGACAAAATAGATTATTGAGACATACTAAAAATTAGAAACTTATGTGCATGAAAATATTTCACCCAAAGAGTAAAAAGCGAGCCCACAGAATGGGAAAAAATCGTTTGCAATGACCTATCAGAGAAGGAACTAATTTCTAAAATATACAGGAAACTACAACACCCTTACAAGAAAACGAAAAATAACCCAATTAAAAAATGGGCACAGGACATAAACAGACACTTCACCAAGGAAGAAATTCGGGCAGCCAACAAACATATGAAGAAGTGTTCACAATCATTAATCATTAGAGAGATGCAAATCAAAACAACAATGAGATATCATCTCATACCTGCAATAACAGCAAAGTTCAAAAAAACAGAGGACAATAGCGAGGATGTGGAGAGACTGGGAACCTCCTACATTGCTGGTGGGAATGGAAAATGGTTCAGCAGCTCTGGAAAATGGTATGGTGCTTCCTCAGAAAGTTGGAAATAGAAATACCTCATGATCCAGCAATTCCTCTTCTTGGTGCTTACCCACAAGAAATACGAGCCAGAACACGAGTAGATATATGCACACCAATGTTCATAACAGCACTATTCACAATAGCGAAAAGATGGAGACAGCCTAAGCGCCCATCAATGGTAGAATGTATAAACAAACTTTGGTGCATACTCAAAATGGAATATTATGCTATGCTGCAGAATAACAAGGAAGGTGCAAACCACAGCATAACATGGATGAAACTTGAAGACATTATGCTGAGTGAAATTAGTCAAAAAAGGAACAATATTGTATAAAACCATTATTGTAAAAGCTTAAGAAAATATACCCATACTAAAAGGGGGGGGGGGGGAATAACTTTTTGTTGGTTACAAGGGATGGAAGGGAGGGGATGGTAGTGCACAGGTGAGGGGAAGGTCACATCATAGCTTGGGTGTTGGGGAGGGCAATACATAAGAAAAGGGAGGGCAATACACAAGAAGGGGGAGGGGGATGGAAAAACAAGGTAGATAGAGAAACACTTAGGTAAGTTTGCATGGCCTAAATGGGACAGAGGTAAGTAGTGATGTATGTTCAACCTTGAAACAACAGGGCTCCAGGATACAGTGATCAACGCATATCCTGAATGGGAAAAAGAGAGGAAATAATGTTAAAATGCTTGACTGCCTTATGGACATTGGTTTCCTTGCCTACTGTTGTAAAATAGACACTTGAGTGGGAAACAAAGAAATATCAGGAAACATGATTACAGAAAACTTGCAAGCCTGTCTTCAGCCTGTAACTTATTGAAATACCTAAAAGGGATTCTAGAACTTGTCCAGTGAAATAGGCTTATTGCAGAGACTTTGTGTATACAGGACCTAAGGTGGAATTCTGAGCCCCATCCAGAACCTTCTGAGATGGGACAATCCCACTTGAAAGGACAAGCAGACCAGCCTGGAGCAGTTAGAGGAACAGAAGATACTTCTTGAAAGAAAAGCCAACAGGAAAAAACAAAAACAAAAATGGCAGTCTGTTTGACTATTGTAAGAATAAGTAAGCTGTTCACTGGGGAACCATCAAGGCAAGCAATCAAGTCCCCTTAGGACAAACTCCTCTCCAAGACTGAAACTCAAAGGGAATACACGAGCAGGCAGCTAAGATTGCTGGCGATCACATTGTTCTACATGTGAGTGGAAGTGGGGGAAAGGCAGAAATGAAGATATGGACTGAGTTTGACCACATTCCATAGACTCCTGTCAACCTTAAGATGAGTGAGAGAAAAGGAAGCACTGCTTGGTCTGAAATTTGGAGAGACTTGGGAACTCCTGAGCTCATGGACAATGACGTAACCATGGAGGGCTAGAGCTGAGAGAGAAGTGTCCAGCTGATACAAAGTGGGAGGAGATTCACAAGAAAGCCCAAACTTGCACATAATACCCATTTGACCTAGCTTCGATGGCTTGATGATCAGAACTAGGCTAGAGAAAGAGAAGGAAATTTGATAAAGGAAACAAATGTAAATTGCTACAATTTGATGAACTTGACCTATACTTACGGACATGGTCACTCAAAATACCAACTGAGGTGGAAGGAGTCTTCAGATCAAGGATCAAACCTATCCCCTCTGTACACAGGATTGATAGGGAGGAGGAAAATACACATAGGCCACCTAAAATGGGGGGCTATAAAGGCTCAAAGTGGCTGGCTTACAAGTTTTCAAGAAAGAGTTTAGTTTCAGAGTGTGCAGGAGATTCATTTTCATCTATTCTAGATGGATCTGGTGAAAGGAGATGGGGGTAGGATTCTTTTGATTCAGTAGTGAGAAATTGTTATCATGACTAATTGTGATTGTCACAACTGTAAAGGTAGAAGTTGTATAACAAAAAGGGGGAAGCAGTTAATCTTACATTCTAGGAACAGAAGACCCTGGGACCATCAAGAGAGAAGAGCATGAACAGAACATGGAACCCTAACCAGAGATTCAGCAACACCAGAGATGGAGGCAGAGAAAGCAGACAGAGCAGCTGAGGGCCCTTGACTCATGGAGAGAGAAAGGCTGGCTTGCAGAATGTGCCCTTTGGTTGTTTGTTGTTGTTGTGAAGTGCCTTTGAGTCGGTTCCAACCTCCTGCGTGTTTTTGTGTACATTTTAAAAAGAGGGAATAAAAGCAAATACTGTTAACTGATAAGGCATAGAAGGGATTGTAATTATTGTAATGAAACAAAATACAATAGGTTGAGTGCAAAACTGATGTTCTCCCATGTAAAATATCACTCAATTCACAATAAGAGTTATAAAAAATTTTTTTGAAAATACACTATATGCAAGACACTTAATATACTAAAGTCAATGAGATGGACTTCAATTAGGAATCTCTTATAGGAAGACATCAGTGGACAACCATTTACAATGCCACAAAGAAGTGCTATGGCATGGAGGGCATATTAGTTATCTGTATTTGTTGTTGTGAAGTGCCGTTGAGTTGATTCTGACCCATAGAGACCCTGTATAGAGTTTCCAAGGAGCAGCTGATTGGTTTGTGCTGCTGATCTTGTGGTTTGCAGTCAGTGCTTACCCTACAGCGCTGTACCAGGAATCTATTAATTATCTAATGGTACTATAGAAGAAATACAAGTGTATGACTTTACCAAATGTTTTCTCTCCCAGTTTAGGGCTCGAAATAAAAATTCAGAATGCCAGCTCAGCATGTGTAGGTCCAACATTTCTTAGCGATTTCCAGGTCTTTCAGCATCAAACTTTCCCTGGATCCAAGAACTGTGCAGTGCACAGGTCCCATATCCATCCCTGGCTCTCCTTTCGTGGCAGTAGTAACTCCCTCCTTCTCTGATCACTCTCTCTACTTTCAGCTCATGTAAGATAAAACACAATAATAAGTGTTTTATTACACAATAATAATAAATATCTTATTGTGTAAGATAAAACACAATAAGCTATAATTTCATTGCAATAAAACACAAAAGATATTGCAGACCACACTCCTGGGAAGCTTACTTCATCCCATCAGAGTTATGACAGGATTAAGGATCGTACCATCCAACTTTAATCCCCTTATTGATTTATCACATCAACAAAGTAGAGAACCATGACTCAACCAAGTTGACACATATTTTGGGGGGTAGTACACAATTCAATCCATGACAAAGGGCTTATGGAAGGGAAGTATACTGAGAGGCAGAAAAGTGATCAAAAAGACAACTGCTGACAAAATCAAGGCAAACATTTTAAAACAAGGAGTAGGAATGAAGAAGACGAGAACGAAAGTGGCAGTAAGTGGCAGAAACAGCCTCTTGATTTGGTGAGAAATTGAATGTGGTATGTAACAGAAAAGGAAGAATGACTCCCTTGTTTCTTGCACAGAGGAATGACTAGCTGGCAGTGCCATTATTCTAAATAATGTTTATATGAGAAATAATAGGTAAGGAATACAGGAGAGCTGATCATCTTAATTTTACTTATCAGAGCTTCTAAATGGTGATGATAGTTTTGTTCACTGGGCATGAAAAGTTTGAGACGAGAGACAGCGTTTTGAGAATTACCAATGTAGGGCTAGTATTTAGATGAAATGACACAACAACAGTAGAAAAGGAATCTTGATAAGGGAAGTTGAGAAAAGTTATTATTAAAATTTTCTAGTGAGTTTGCAGGAAAAAAATGAATGGAGTCATTCCATTCCAAGTGAGAGGAGTGTCAAGAAGGACGCAACAGACAAAAGAGTTTCAAAAAGATTTTTTTTCCAAATGTCCATTTCATTTGGCATAGGTGTGGTAACCTTAACAAGAGCATTTCCTTGAACTGAAAGTAATAGAATTTAAGTAGCAAGGAACACAGGAAACTATGAAAGGAGAAGAAAGATAAGCGTAAAAACACCACTCTTTCCAGAAACTGAGCAAATATGGGGTGTAAAGAGCTATATTCAACAAAAGATTAGTTGTTTACTGGTTTCAATGCAGAAAAGATTTGAACATTTAGTTTAAAACATGCTCTGTTCATAGGCTATGTATATCATGGGTTCATCTCAAGTGGTTTGGATTGATTACATCTTATCTCCAGAGTTGCTGACCCTTGGCCAATGCTGTGAAATGCATTAACTAAAGATAAATGATGCTCTGTAACCATGGGTCTGTGTACTGTTTCAGAGCAGGGTGTATCAGGCAAACAGTCCTGTTAAGTAATGACAATTGGATTACATTTGCGCCTAATTTCAAAGGAGGCTGGAAGTGGCGCCCTTCAGTAAAGCCTAGTGACATAGCTAAAATGTATAAGAGATCTAATAGATCTGTTTTGGAAGAGGTGCAGCCAGAGTGCTTCTTGGAGGCCAAGATGGCTAAACTTTGCCTGTCATACTTTGGACATATTGTCAGGAGGGAACAGTCGCTAGAGAAAGATGTTATCCTGGGTAAGATGGAGGGTCAGAGAAAGAGAGGAAGACCCCCAACGAGATGGAACAGCCAGGTGGCATCATTGATGGTATCAAGTGTGGCAGCGGTAGTGAGGTTGGCCCAGGATCGGGCATTGTTTCATTCTGCTGTGCATGGGGTCACTATGAGTCGGTTCCGACTCGATGGCACCTGACAACAACAACAACAACCATGAACAGATTTGGGCTTGACAAAATGGAGGTGTACCCCAGTAGTGATTACTAGATCTAGAGACCCAGAGCACCTGTAAAACCCAGCATGGAAGAACAAGGAGAAATCTGTGCCTAAGATCTCAAGTTCCCTTTCAATACATATCTTTCATTTTCTTTTGCTGTGCTATATTTGCCATTAATAATGCTGTCTTGAGAGTGTAAGTTAAGTAAACTGAGTTCCTCGGGAAGTGAAACACTTAAGGTGATTAATGTGTAATTAATACAAGTTGACATAACTTTGTAAGCAAAAGTATACAACTTTTTCACTCTTTCAAAGATTGTGTCACAAGTGTAATTCCTCAATCCAATTTTTTTCAGCATTTAATTGTGGTTTGGATGATAATTTACAGAGCAGATTTGTTTCCTGTTTAAAATGCACATTTTTAATTCCCTCACTGTAACAGTATTCTTCTCTCTTCCTCCTTGGGTTCTTGTTTTCTACTTGTCTTTCTTTTCTGCCCTTTCCTGCCTTCTGAACTTTGTTTTTGAGCAAATGCTGCAATGTAGGTCTCATATGGTTAATTCTAAGAAGTATGACCCTCACAGATGTTGTTTACTCTCTTTTAGGGCCAATTTGTTGGCTGAAAGGTGATCTCCAAGGATGTGTTCAGTTCCGGCTTTGAAGGGGTCTAAGGTCAGCAATTTTTATTCTCTGGGAGTTTTTAATTATTTGTTTATTTTCCCTTAAGAAAAAAATAATAATAAAATAATCTCATTTTCTATTAGTTGTCTCTGAGTCAATCCTGACAAGCAGCAACCCCATGTGTGATGAGTAGAACTGCTCCCTAGGGGTTTCAAGGCTGGGACCTTTCAGAAACATAGGTGCCTCTGGTGGCTGGAACTGCCAACCAATAGTTGAACGTTTAACCAAGTACACCACCCAGGGGTTCCTAAGTACCATGTGCACAAAATAAAATTTTAAAAAGGAAAAGAAAACAATTTGGTCTAGTTTGTCCATGAAACCTCTGAGTAACCATCATCACTGGGTTATTCAGATGACTAATTTTTGTTTTAAAGTATTTGATGATGACTCATTAAGATAAGCAATCTATTTCAGATGCTCATGTGTTCTTGGTTATGATCTTTCAATGTTTTTCCAACTACTTTGTCTCCCCTTCACCTTTACTACTGGATTTAACATCCATGGGCATCTGAAAGAACTTTCATTTTATTGGTTTGTGGTTAAATGCACGGTTTTATTAGCATGCTAAGGAATGTTCAGCTTTCAGTTTAAATAGAAAGGTTTTTTAACTACTTCTCTTCACACAAAGAACCTACAAGTAATCTGGAAAAAGAGGTCAGGAAGCAGGATTTGTAGACAGATCCAAACTAAAGCAAAATAGAGTGATATAGTGGTGAAAGTAGAAGATTATCAGGCAGTTTAACAGTGACAGAAAACATAGTTTTTAAGTCAAAGTCATTTCTGACCCATTGTTGTTGCTGTTAAGTACTGTGGAATGAATTGTGACTCATATCAACCCTGTGTCAGGTTTCTCAGGCATCCTGGTGTGGCACTGTAGGATAAGGGCAGGCCACAAGGTCGGTTTGAACCACAAGGTTGACAGTTCAAGCTCACCAGCCACTCTGTGGAAACCCTATACTGGGTCACTGTGAGTCTGAACTGACTCAACAGCAGTTAACAAAAACATAGGGTTTCTGAGGCTTTAAATCTTTGCAGAAGCAGAAAGACTTATCTTCCTTAAGTGGAGCAGCTGACAGGCTTGAATTGAGGACCTTTTGGTTAGAAGTCCAGTGCTTAGCATATGGAACCACTGCACTCCCTCTATGAGTATTAAGAGGCCGACTAGACATACAATGGCCAGACCATTTTGACAATAGAACTCTGACGCACAACCCAACAGCAACCAGCCCAGAAGTCAAAGCATAACTCCTGTAGCAATCAGCTCAACATGATCAGTAACTGACAGCTTCCAGAAAGTTCCCATCTCCTGCTTCCTGTACTGACCAAAGTATGCTCCTCACACCAGTGACAAAGGAGTCTAATTAATTAGTCCAGCTCCACTTCCGCCATGCCAACCTCCAATGAGACCATACCTAAAGCTTTTCCTTTTTTTCACTGCCTTTGAGTATCTTTGGATGCATTCCATGCAAGTACAATAGACTAACTTTGTCAATGAAACTGAAAATAGAGGGACTACTTCTTGAGGTTCCTCTATGTATAATTACGTTCTGTGTGCTCTGGCTATATCTTTGTCTTCCTTATATGAACATTCAATGCATAGCTCAAACAAAGATCTTGATACCCTACCTGCCATTCTATGGGCTAAAACTTCCACTGACATAGGAAAAATAATTGGAGCAGAGCCTATTAAAGCCCAGAATTGCTAGTAAGTGCAGTCAAGTCAACTCAGATTCATAGAGATTCTTCAGGACAGAGTAGTTGTTATGATGTGAAGTACCATTGGATCAGTTCTGACTCATAGAGACCCTGTAAAGGATTTCCAAGGAGCAGCTGCTAGGTTTGAGCCACGGACCATGTGGTTCGCAGTCCAGTGCTGATCCTACAGCACCACACCAGGAGCAGAACTGCCCAATATGGGTTCCAAGGCTGACATTTTTTTGCTTCCATCAAGTAACCACTGGGTTCAGTTAACCTTTTGGGTAGTAGTCTGACACTTAACCAGTGCAGCACCAGGGCTCCTTAGTGTCTGCACAGAGTTTCTAGCAAACCATTACCTAAACTCCTCCAGAATATCTTGAAGCCAGAAGCAAAGAAAGAGCTCAAATTAATAGGTCATGACCCTCTCGTATCTTGCACTTGTCTTTATAAAATTCTCATCCTGTAAGAAAACATATGATTGAAAATATTGGTTTGTTCAAAACCTCGGGGCCATCAACAAAATCATTATCCCTCAATAACTGCCAGTTTTCCTATATGTTTACCTTCCTTCCAACTCAAGGTCAACCAGAAAAAGCCAAATGTACTCCTCAAATCAGTTTCAGATTGTATACTTTTGGTTAGCCTGCCTCAAAAATGGCTGCAACTCATAGCAATCCCTGAAGCTGCAAATCTTTTTGTACAAACAGAAACCCTCATCTTTCTTCCAAGGAGCAGCAGGTAGACTCAAACTACCAACCTTGTCATTTGAAGTCTACTTCTGAATGTTTAGCCACTGAAAACCTTATGAATAGCAGTGGAACACAGTCAGATAGCACCAGAATATTGTCAGATATAATGGCAGAACATGAGCCCCTTCCATTACAAGACACTCAAAATATGAATGGGAAAGAGCTGACTCCTCAAAGTAGAGTTCACCATGATGATGCAAATAGAGTATAGCTTTCAGGACCTTCATTTGCTGATGGGATAGAACTTAAAGCAAGAGCAGCAGACACAAACACCTATTAATAAACAGATCTGAAATGTATGAAGTATGAATCTAGGAAAATTGGAAGTGGTCAAAAATGGGATGCATAAAGATGAATATACTAGGTATTCGTGAGCTGAAATGGACTGGGATTGGTCATTTCGAATATGACAATCATAAGGTTTACTATGCCAGGAATGACAAATTGAGGAGGAATGGTGCCACATTCATCAGCAAAAAGAACATTTCAAGAGCCATCTAGAAGTATAACAGTGTCTGAGAAAGGATAATATCTATACGCCTACAAGGAAGACTAATTAATACGACTATTATTCATATTTCTAGACTAAACTAAAGCTAGTGATGATGAAATTGAAGAATTCTAACAACTTCTTCAGTCTGAAATTTATCAAACATGCAATCAAGATGTATTGATAATTACAGTTGATTGGAATACAAAGGTTGCAAACAAAGAGGAAGGATCAATAGTTGGAAAATATTGCCTTAGTGATCGAAATAATTCTGGAGATCGCATGATAGAATTTTGGAAAATTAATAACATCTTCATTGCAAATACCTTTTTGAAACAAAAGGTGATTATACACAGGGACCTCACCAGACGTAATATGCAGGAATCAAATTGACAACATCTGTGGGAAGAGACGGTGGAAAAGCTCTATATCATCAGCCAAAACAAGGCCAGGGCTGACTGTGGGACATATCATCAATTGCTCACATGCAAGTTCAGGATGAAGTTAAAGAAAATTAAAACAAGACAACATGAACCAAAATAGCACTTTGAACATATCCCACCTGAATTTACAGATCATCTCAGGAATAGATTTGATGGATTAGACAGTAAAGACAGAAGACCAGAATTGTTGTGGGGTGACATCAAGAACATCATACAGGAAGAAAGCAAAAGGTCATTAAGAAGACAAGAAAGAAGGAAAAAATCAAAATGGATGTAAGAATAGACTCTGAAACTTACTCTCCAGAATACAGATGCCAAGACACATGGAGGAAATGAGGAGTTAAGAGCTGAACAAACATTTTTAAATGCCATCTCAAGAAGACAAAGACAAATATTTTAATATTTAAAAGGCCTTGAGTTAGAAAACCAAAAGGGAAGAACGTGCCCATTGTTTCTCAAGTTGAAAGAAGTGAAAAAAAAATCAAGCCTGACTTGCAATAATGAAGTATTCTATGAGCAAAATATTGAATAATGCAGAAAGCATCAAAAGAAGATGGAAGAAATACAGAGTCACAGTACCAAAAAAAAAAGGTCGATATTCAACCATTTCAAGAGGTAGCGTAGGATCAAGAGCCAATGATACTGAAAGAAGAAGTCCTAGGTGCATTGATGGTATTAGCAAAGAACAAGGCTACAGGAATTGTTGGAATTGAAATTTAAATCTTTCAACAAACTGATGCAGCCTGGAGGCATTCACTCATCTATGCCAAAATATTTGCATGACAACTACCTGGCCAATATGGAAATCATCAAATAATATCCTTAATATCACATGCAAGTAAAATTTTGCTAAAGATAATTCAAACCCAGCTGCAACCTTACAATGAAAATGAACTGCCAGTGGTCCGGGCTAGATTGAGATGAGTTCATGGAATGAGGGATATGGAATGAGTTCATGGAATGGATCTTGGCTGAAAGCAGAGAAATTCAGAACAATGTGTACCTGTGCTTTATTCACTATTCAAAGGATTTCAACTGTGTGGATCATAACAAACTGTTGATAATATTGCAGAGAACTAAGAACACTTAATTGTACACCAACCATGAAGGATTCATTAGAACAAAAGAAAATAAATGGTTTTAAATCAGGAAAGGTGTTTATCAGGATTGTATTCGTTCACCATACTTATTCCATCTGTATGAAAAGCAAATAATCCAAGAAGCTGGATTATATGAAGAAGATCGTGGTATCAGGATTGAAGGAAGATTAATAAATAACCTGCAATATATAGATAATACAGCCTAGCTTGCTGAAAGTGAATAGGACAGAAAATTCTTACTGAAGAAGATCAAAGACCACAGCCTTCAGCATGGGTTGCACCTCAATGTAAATAAAACAAAAATCCTCACCAGTGGACCAATAAATAACATTATGAAATATGGAAGAAAGGATTGAAGTTGTCAAAACTTCATCTTGCTTGGATCCAATTCCAACACTCATGGAAGTAACAGCCAAGAAATCAGATGATATATTTCATGAAGCAAATCTGCTTCACAAGACATCTTCAAAGTGTTCAAGAATAAAGATAGCAATTTGAAAACTGGAGTCCATTGAACCTAAGTCATGTTATTTTCAATAGTTTCATATGCATGTGAAAGTTGGGCAATGAATAAGGAAGACCATAGAAGTATAGATGCTTTTGAGTCGTGGTGTTGGAGGAAAATATTAAAAGTGCCATGGACTGCCAGAAGAACAAAGTACCATGGAAGAAGTACATCTTAGAAACCAGGATGGTGAAACTTCATCTCTCATACTTCATACATATTATCAGGAGAGATCAGTACTTGGAGAAGGACATCATGATTGGTAAAGTGGAAGTTCAGTGGAAAAAGAGGAAGATTCACAGTAAGTTGGATTGACACAATGGCAGCATCAATCAATAGGTTCAATAGAAGGCAGTTTACCTTCTATTATGCATAGGGTCACTATGAGTCCAAACTGACTCTGGCATCTAGTAACATGAGTCTGAACAGATTTAACAGCACTCAACAAAACAAGTTTCCTCAAGCAAACATCTTCCTTGTCTGAGCCTACCCATTTCTGCGTAAAACTGTGAAGACCTGAAAATGTAGAACTCTGAAGCTGTAGCAACAAATAAATTGTGTCTGAGTTTATGTTGAATCTGTGTTACAGCAGAGAAAAGAAGGCTGAGTTGTGAAAAAGAGCTCTGATATCAACATAATGGAGTCATCCAGGGATTAACATTCAAATGCAAATTTTTGTAACTCTGGAAATTAGCTAGCTATGGTTCAAAACAAGGACTCCTGGTGTGGCCCTCTAGGATCAGCACTGGTCTGTGAACCACAAAGTCAAACCCACCAGCTGCTCCTTATAAACCCTATGCAGGGTCACTTTGAGTCAAAATTAAGTAGATAGCACTTAACAACAACAATGGTCCATAACTGTGGCTCATAACAATAATAAAATGAGAAGCACTGCATATTCAAGGTCAAAATGCACTGTGTATATTTGCTATAAACTTGATTCCAGCTCAACTGCATAACAGTTGGCCCCATAGTAAAGAGTAGAACAGCCCCATACAGCTTTCAAGACTGAAGTCCTGGTGTGACCAAGAAGCAGTCATTAAAACAAAACAAGGGGCTAGTAAATGATTTAAAATCGGGAATGATGTGCACCAGGGTTGTATCCTTTCATCATACTTATTCAGATTGTATGCTAAGCAAATAATTTAAGAAACTGGTTTATGTGAAGAAGAATTGGAGGAAGACATTCAAAAACTTGACTAGCTTCAAACAAATGTCTAGATAGTGATACAAAGGAGCTGAAAATCCTTAAGATTGTTGGATGTGTCTTTCAAATAAGCACTCCTCTCTGAGCTTTTAATTTTGGTAATGGAGAAGATGGATAGATAGATAGATAGATAGATAGATAGATAGATAGATAGATAGATAGATAGATAGAAATTCCAAAAGTTCATAGAAATTTTCCATTTCTCTTTTAACACCATTTTCCCGTGAACTTTTTGAATGCATACGCTGTGTGACTGAGTGGTTCCGACTCAGAGTGATCCCCGAGGCTGTAAATGTTTGTATGAGCAGAAACTCTTATCTTTCTTCTGAGGGGTGGCAGGTGGACTCAAACCAAACTGCCGACCTTGATGTTCAAAGTCCAGTGCTTATCGTGCAAAGCCACCACACTCCCCCACTGCAATACACACACACACACACATTTGGATCAAGATACCTAAAGAAATAGAACAAACCATTCAGTGATAAATGGTAACTTGGTAGGAATGAGAAGCTCCCAAATCAATTCACAACTATTTACTGAACAGCCAGCGTCTTTTAGGAAGACACAAGAGGATATACTTTCAATTTGGAGTCAGGAGACCCAAAGTTGGCTTGGTCTGAAGCTTGCTAATTTTCTGCTTGTTGAAGTCACATATCTGCTCCGAACCTCACTTTCCTCATCTATAGAATAGAGGCGTTGGAATGGATCCTAGTCTGTGAGGAGTTACAAAGCAAATAAAGAAGGACCGAATTCCCAGCCTCTCCCTAGGAAAACTAAGGAGCTCTGGTAGCGTAGTGGTTACGAGTCGGGCTGCGAGCCGCAAGGTCAGCAGTTCGAAACTACCAGCGGTTCTGTGGGAGAAAGATGAGGCTTTCTGCTCCTGTAAAGATTTACAGCATCGGAAACCCTGTACAGGGTCACTATGAGTCGGAACCGACTCCACGGCACACAACAACAACAAACAACAACCCTAGGAAAACTACTCAGCATTTGAGTTGACTGGACGACGGCCACTTGAAAAAATGATTTATCAAAAGAAGACATAAAGAACAATTCGAAAGAATAACACTTGAGCCACCACAAGGCGGCCTTATAATCAAAATAAATGGTACACATCATTATTTTTAAAGGCTCACCTTAGACTGCAGTGGTACACAATGTGAAGTACAGCTGGGCGGCCAGTGGAGGGAGACTTTCTGTCTCTTCCTTGGCCGGCTGAATTTTTCTCAAACTCATGGAAGGTGATTACTAGGATAATTAACACGAATGCGGTATAACCTGGCGGGGCGGTCCCGGACACTGGGATCTAGGTACTGCCAGCCGAAGCAGGCCAGACAAGTGGCGAAGGGCGTGGGCGCCGCCAGCTGCACCCCGGCCTCGTTGCAACTCACCGGCTCTGCAGGTCTCCCGGCGCGGATCCTGCTTGTCCTCCCGCTTTCGCCGCAGAAGCGGCGGCCGAGTCCGAGGTCCGTTACCCGATGTCCTGGCAACCGCAGAGGCGGAGGCGTGCAGCTGGCAGGCCCAGGTCTCCTGGCTCGCGCTGTCTGGAGTTTCCAGGGAGCCCAGGGCTAGCCCAGACGCCTTCCCTGCCTTTCCACTCCAGGCCAGAGCATCTGGGGGCTCCAACTAGGCCTCGCCTTCTACCGTCACTTCTCAAGTCCTTATTCTTTCTTTTTTGTCCACATTGCTCCGCCAATCTCCTCCTTTTCCTCCTAAGTAACAACAAAAGGGCAAGGGATAAGTCAAACTCCCTTTCTACTCTTGTGAAATTAGAATAAAATAGAAGCACAGACTTACACCCAGAGAAGCGCGCAAACATCAGGACTCTCAACATAGATTTCTGCAGTTGTAAATATCCTACCGCCATTACCGCGGACTAGATTTCGTTGACTCTCCAGGTGGGGTACTGTAGGATAAGCACTGAGCAGCTAACCTCATGGTTAGAGGTTCAAACCCAACGACAACTCCTTGCAAGCCCTATACAGGATCACTTAATGAGTCAGAATCCACTCCACAGGTTAATAAGACAGATAATACAAAGAGGAAGATACACGACAAACTTTAGTTTGGTTTGATTGTTGATCGTAAAGTAAGTTTAGTATCAAGAAACCTGAACAAACAATTAAGGAAGAAGAAAACTTTTTTCTCTTAGAGTTTGGAGTGGGGAAATGTGACAAATTCAAACCATTTGCCCAACATAAACAAATTTTTGGAGTATTGGCCAGCCTTATCGCAAAATATTAAGTGACACAAAATATATTACTTAAATTTTATCATTCAGTGAAAATACAGTGGTCCAAAGTAGGTTCAAAACTACCAGCTGTTCCGCGGGAGAAAGATAAGGCTTTCTGCTCCCATAAACATTTGTTGTGATCTTTACGGGAGTAGAAAGCCTCATCTTTCTCCCGCGGTGCAGCTGGTAGTTTCGAACCGCTGACCTTAAGGTTCGCAGCCCGATTCGTAACCACTACGCTACCAGAGCTCCTTAAAACCCTGTACAGGGTCACTATGAGTCGGAACCGACTCCGCAACACATAACAACAACGAAGTAGGTTGTTCTAAGAAAGTTGCCACGTACACTCTCCTCAGCAACTGCCTTCTTGCATGAAACAAGCACTGGAAGATAAACTGAAGGTGGTTTAGACCAAAACCACCACACCCATTAAGGAGCTCTGGTAGCGTAGTGGTTACGAATTGGGCTGCGAACCTTAAGGTCAGCGGGAGAAAGATGAGGCTTTCTACTCCCGTAAGGATTTACACCCTCGGAAACCCTGTACAGGGCCCCTATGGGTCGGACCCGACTCGATGGCACTTAACAACAACAACAACAACCACACCCATTACCATCTAGTTAATGCCGACTCACAGCGACCCTATAGGTCAGAGTCGAACTGCTCCTTAGGGTTTACAATACCAGCACCAGATACCTTTAACATTCTCCCAAGGAGTGGCTGTGAGTTTGAACTGACAGAATTTGCAGGTCAACAGCCCAATGCTTTACAAAGGCTCGGGATAAGGCTTAGAACTCTCACCCAGAAAGGTCATACTAGTAGTTGTAGGCAACTCTGGAAATGGACATTCACCTACACAGGTTACATTTACTACCTTAAGAGCCAATTCAATTAATAATTCTTTCTAATGCAGAGAAATGTAAATTAGCAAGATTATAACCAGCAATAAGATCTTTTGAGTCAAAGATTTTGAAAAAGAGGAAGCAAAGGTAAGCAAAATGGAGAAAGGTCTTAATGTGAAATTAATATATTCAGAAGCAAAGTTCTGTTTGTATTTAAGCAAAAATATGTGCCAGAATTCACTCTCCTCTTTTCCATCTCCCTCCATTTCTTACTTGAATTTGACTCGTTAGCAATACAATGTTAAATTCAAAACCAAATGACTCATTGGCATATCAGCATACATACTCAAGGAGTCCTGGTGTGGCACTCTAGTAGGAGTCAGTTTGAACCACAACTCAAACTCACCAGCCACTCCTCAGAAACCCTACATAGGGTCTCTATGAGTTGGAACCTATTCAATGGCACTTACTACAACAACAATGCATATTCAAAAGAGTTCAATACATCTGAATGAGTATATTAAAACAATACCTGACTCAAAACAAACAAAACCTTACCTACAAGCAACTTCACTCTTGACAATTTTCTCTTAATGAATTGAAACTCACTGATTGCAATGACAAGGAACCCTAATGATTTTGCATAATGATTTCGCACCCAGCTTCTACCTGAAAAGGTGGTGGTCAAATCCACCAGCTGTTACATTGAAAACAATATGGCTACTCCTACACAGATTTATAACCCTAGAACTCAGAGTCATAATGAGTCACAATAACTCTCGATGGCAATGGTTTTGGTTTGATTTGGATTACAATGGATAAGCACTGGACTGTAAACCACAAGCTTTGAGTCCATCAGCTGCTACTCAGGAGAAAGATGAGGCTTTCTGCTCCCACAAAAAAGGTTTACAGTCTAGGAAATCCTATACAGGGCCACCATGAGTCAAAACTCACACAATGGCACTTAACAACAACAACAACATACCTGTGTGTTAGGCAGAATTCTAAGATGTCTCTCAAGATCCCTATCCCCTGGTATACATACCTTGCATAATCTTCAGGACAGTGAATATGATGGGCTTCATGTCTGATGAATTATACTACACAGTTGGCTTTAAAAAGAGCTTATCCAGGGTAAGTTTGACCCGACTGGATGATCCCCTCAAAGGAACTGGGCTCTTTCTGAAGTCAGAAACTCATAAATATTGGAAGGATTTGATGCAAGGGAGATCCTTCACTGTGAGCTTCAAAGATGGAGGGAGCCATGTGGCAAGGAACATGGATGGGTACTGAGAACGAAGCTTCTTGATAGCCAGCAACAAGATAGGGACTTCAGTCCTACAACTACCAGTAACTAAATTTTGCCAACAAACTGAGTGAACTTGAAAGAGGACTGAGCTCCAGATGAGAACACACCCTGCAAATGTCTCAATTTCAGCCTCATGAGACCCTAAGCAGACAACCCAGTATACCTCACCCATACATCAAATCTGCAGAATGTAAGCTAAGCTGCTTTATTTGGGGTTATTTGTTATTTAGCAATAGAAAATTAAAACACCTATTAACTTGTGTCAAGTAAGCAAAAATGGACATTTTTATATAGGACAGATATCGGGGAATCCTGATATGGCACTGTAGGGTAAGCACTGGACTGCTAGCTGCAAGGTTGGTGGTTCAATTTATCAATTGCTCCTCAGAAACTCTATACAGTGTCATTATGCATCAGAATTCAAAGGCACTTAACAACCACACAACAGATATGGGGTATGTCAAGAACCCAGAGCAGGAGTATTTGTTGTTGTTGTTAAGTGCCGTGGAGTTGATTCCAACCCATAGCGATCCTATATAGGGTTTCCAAGGAGCAACTGGTGAGCTTGAACCACCAACCTTACAGTTCAAACCACTTGGAAATCTGACGCATTAGCCCACAGCGCCATACCAGGACTCCAGAGCAGGAGTATAGTTGGACTCAAATAGGATGGGAAGCAGACACTACAGTCACCAGAATTCTGGCTCTTCCCTTTACCCATCTCAATTTATCTGCAGTCCTAGCTTCCCCACACCTGAGACTACACATTAGACAGATGAGAGGACCCTAATTAAATTGAAACTCTACATCCTAATTGCATGTCTCAATCCAGGGTATCCCACTGGCCCAGGAGTGTATGTGGACAGAATCATGAAGCATCATCCGAGCCTTCCATCCTGATTGAGAAAGACAATCAAAAGATCATCAGGAGTTGAGCAGACACTTCTTGTTATGTTGTTGTTTGTTATTATGTGCCATCAAGTCGATTCTGACTTATAGCAACCCTGTGTAGGATTTCTGAGGAGCAGTTGGTGGATTTGAACTGCTGACCATCTGGTTTGCCGTCCAATAGTTATCCCTCAGTGCCACACCAGGAGTCAAAACATATTATATAACATATAAAACGAGGCAAAAATCCTGCCAGAATCCATGAGGACATGGCAAAACTGTTAAGTAATTATATATAATCATAAACATTTCACCTACTTCTCCTTTCCATGACAAACCAAACCTAAAATCCAAGTCACTGCCATCAAGTCAATTCAGACTTCCTAGACAGGGTTTCTGAGACTGTAAATCTTTACAAGAGCAGAAAGCCTTACCTTTCTCCCTAGGAGTGACAGGTAGATTTGAACCACTGATATTGCAATTAGTAGTTCAATACCTAACTCACAGAGCCAGTAGAATTACTATATAGGATAATCTTTAAAACTACCATGAAAAGTTATCCAAGAATATTGACTCAAATATAATTTTTTAAAAATGTTTAATGAATCACTTGCTACTCAGAACATAAGGGAAATGACTAAAAGCAAAAAAATAAGACTAAACTAAAACCCAGAGTTGGGAGTTTCAAAAAATTCTGAGGCTCCTTTTAGGGTTAACAAAGGGAATTCTGTTTAAATAGTCAAGTGCTAACAGGAGATAAGACCTGGAGAAAAAACAACACGGAGATTAACTGTAGTATAAACCAAGGAAGAAAGAAAAAAAATCTCACTGCCATTGAGTTGGGTCTATTTTGACTCATTTTGGTGGTGGTGGTTATGTGCCGTGGAGTCAGTTCCGACTCATAGCAACCCTGTATAGGTTTTCCAAAGCTGTACATCTTGAAAGGAACAGAAAGACTAATCTCTCTCCCACAAAGTGGTGGGTTTGAACTGCTGACCTTGCAATTAACAGTCCACTGCTTATTCTACAAGACCACCAGCATTCCTACTAAGTCAATTTTGCCAAAACAGTTCTATGGGAGAAAGGAATATTCTTTGAAGATGACAGTGAAGAATCTCCCTTGCATCAAATCCTTATGAAAGAGCCCAGTTCCTTTGAGGGACTCACCCAGTCAGGTCAGACTCACTCTGAATAATGTCTCATTTAAAGTCAACTGTGTAACATAAATCATCACAGAGATACAACCCATCATATTCACAGTCCTGAGGATCATGCAGGGTGTATATGCCAGGGATAGGGATCTTGACAACAAAAAACTACATTAGCAGTTCTTTAGAAAGAAGAAAAATAGTGAGTAAAGATATTAGGAAGATATTTGCTTAAATCTAAACAGGCTTTAACTATAAGGAAATGCATCGATTATCCACTTGTTTCATGGTGGTTTTTGTTTTTCTCTACCCAACCACCCTTTCCTCACTCAGTCCTTAAGGACTCGCCACACTATTGTTTTAATATATCTCCTGGCAGTTTGGGATGGTTTCGAGTATTATATTTCCAAGAAGAATATTCTAGACTCCTTGAAAAACTTATATCCAAATGATTTACTCATTGTTTAAATAATTAAAAGCATACCATACCTGCCATAGAGAATTAGCTGAATCTTCCGGTTTCCTAATTACAATGTTTCATTAAGATGTACCAAAAAGGCCTTCTGTAGATAATTGAAACAAGTATATAATTATACCTGAAAGAGTAGCATGATAACAATTTTTATAAATTAAAAAATTATTGTCTTTGGCAGACATTCTCTAAAATTCAATTTGCTTACATCAAATTACTTCATATGGGAAGTTAATCCATTTTTATATTGTCAGTAATTCATACTGATGTGCAATAAGGAAATAAGTTCGGAAAGAGCATTACTGATGGTTTTCTGCAATGACATATATGATTGAAAATTTCAATATCAGAATTCTTTTGCCCATCATACAGGGTATAAAATTAATCCTAACTTTCTCCATGTGCCATTCCAATTTCCAGATTACTATTACAATTTTCAAAGTAGATGTTGTCGCAGTTAAGTGTTGGCGAGTCAGTTCCAACTCATCAAGACCCTGTATAATGCTCCTGAGGAGCAGCTGGTGAGCTTGAACCACTGACTTTGAGGTTCAAACTGACCTTGCAGTCCAGCACATTAACCTAAATATTAAATTTCCCCATAGATGTCCCTAGGACCACCTCTGTGAGTAAGGGTGTGGTTGATTATTTATCCATATCAGTTCCTCTCAATTTTCCTCATAAAGTATCTGCTTGTTATAAAACAAATGGATCTAACCTTAAACCATACACTTTGTAGAATACGTGTAATACAATACTTCATGAGAGATACAGCCTCAGATGCTCTCTGGGCAGCATTCCCAGCAAATTCATTAATAAAACAGAAAAACAAGTCACCAATTATATATGGAAAAAAAGAAATCTTAAAGAACCAGAGCAAAATTGAAGAACAAAGTAGGAGACCTCACATTGTAGGACCTAATTTTTTCCAGAAGTAGATTATCAAACACAACTACAACTACAAACAACAGAAAATAAATTAGATAACTTTTGTTATTGTTAAGGGCCTTGGGGTTGATTCCAACTCATTGTTGTTGTTGTTGTTAGGTGCCATCGAGTCGGTACCGATTCATAGCCACCCTATGCACAACAGAATGAAACACTGCCCAATCCTGGACCAGTCTCACAATTGTTGCCACACTTGAACCCATTGATTAATGCTGCCACTTTGCCAATCCATCTCTTTAGGGGTCTTCCTCTTTTTCTCTGACCCTCCATCTTATCAAATATGATATCCTTCTCCAGTGACTGGTCCCTCCTGACAATATGTCCGAAGTATGAGAGACAAAGTTTGGCCATCCTGGCCTCTAAGGAGCACTCTGGCTGTACTTCTTCCGACACACATCTTTTGACAGCCCATGGCACTTTCAATATTCTTCTCCAACACCATAACTCAAAGCATCAATTCTTCTATGGTCTTTCTTATTCACTGTCCAGCTTTCGCATGCATATGAGGTTATTGAAAATACCATGGCTTGAATCAGGTGCACTTTAGTCCTCAAGCTGACATCTTTGCTCTTCAACACTTTAAAAAGATCTTGTGCAGAAGATTTACCTAATGCAATACATCGTTTGATTTCTTGACTGCTGCTTCCATGAGTGTTGATAGTTGATCCAACTAGAATGAAGTCCTTGACAACTTCAATCTTTTCTCCATCAATAAGAATGTTGTTTATTGGTCCAGTGGTGAGTATTTTTGTTTTCTTGACATTGAGATGCAATCCATACCAAAGGCTGTGCTCTTTGATCTTTATCAGTAAATATTTTAAGTCCTCTTCGCTTTCAGCAAGCAAGGTTGTATCATTTGCATATTGCAGGTTGTTAATGAGTCTTCCTTCAATCCTGATGCCACATTTTTCTTCAAAGAACCCAGCTTCTTGGATTATTTGCTCAGCAAACAGGTTGAATAAGTATGGTGAAAGAATACAACCCTATCACACACCTTTATTAATTTTAAACCATTCTACCTTCCCATATTCTGTTCGAACAACTGCCTCTTGTTCCATGACAGATTCCTCATGAGCACAATTAAGTGTTCTGGAATACTTGTACTTCGCAATGCTGTCCATAGCTTGTCATGATCCACACAATCGAAAACCTTTCACTTTCAGCCAAGATCCATCAGACATCAGCAATGATATCCCTCCTTTCACAGCCTCTTCTGAATCTGGCTTGAACTTCTGGAACTTCTCTGCCAATGTTTGCTTGCAGCTGTTTCTGTATTACCTTTAGTAAAACTTTACTTGCATGGGATATTAAAGATATTTTCAATGATTTCTGCATTCAATTGAGTTACCTCTCTTTGGAATGGACACAGATACGGATCTCTTCCAATCAGTGGGCCAGATAGTTGTCTTCCAAATTTGTTGGCATAGATGAGTGAGTGCCTCAGCTTCAGTTTGAATTTGCTCATGAGTAATTGACCGTCTGTTCCACAATCTACCCCTGGCCTGTATTGACTGATGATATGGAGCTTTTCCATCATCTCTTTCTGCATATGTAGTCAATTTAATTTCTACATATTTCATCTGGTGAGGTTCATGTGTATAGTCGTCTCTTATGTTGTCTAAAGAAGGTGTTTCAAATGAACAAATAATTGATTTTTCAGAATTCTATCATGTGACCTCCAGCATCATTTCTATCACCAAGGCCATATTTTCCAACTACTGATCCTTCTTCTTTGCTCCCAACCTTTGCAGTCCAATCACCTCACTGCCTTTACTGGTTGGTGCATACATTTGATTAATAGTGGCATTAACTGGTCTTCCCTGTAGGCACATGGATATTATCCTACCACAAACAGTGTTGTACCTCATAACTGATCTGGATATGTTCTTTTTGACAATGAATGCAACACCATTCCTCTTCAATTTATCATTCTTGGCATAGTAAACCATGTGGTTGTCAGAGTCAAAATGGCCAATAACAGTCCATTTCAGCTCACTAATGCCTAAGATATCAATGTTTATACATTCCATTTCAGTTTTGACAATTTCTAATTTTCCTAGATTCATACTTCGTACATTCCATGTTCCAATTATTAATGGGTGTTTACAGCTGTTTCTCTTCACTTTGAGTTGTGCCCCATCAGCAAATGAAGGTCCAGCAGGCTTTACTCCTACTGTCTTTACTCCATTCATGTCATTACAGTCAACTCTACTTTGAGGAGGCAGCTCTTTCCCAGTCTCATTTTGAGTGCCTTCTAACCTCAGGAGTTCATTTTCCAGCACTATATCTGACAGTGTTTCTCTGCTATTCATAAAGTTTTCAGTGACTAAATATTTGGAAATTGTTCGTCACTCCTTCTTCATAGTCTGTCTCCATCTGGAAGCTCATCTGAAACCTGTCCACCATGGATAACCCTGTTAATATTTAAAATACTGGTAGCATAGCTTCCAGAATCACAGCAACTCACAAGCCAGCACAGTATGACAAACTGACAGATAAGTGTTGAGTTCCAACTCATAGATCCCTCTATAGGGTTTCCAAGGAGCAGCTCATGGGTTTGAACCACTGGCCTTGTGGTTCTCAGTCAGTGCTGACCCTGCAGCACCACATAACTTGTTGTTGTTAAGTGCCTTTGAGTTGGGGCTGACCCCTAGCAACCCTGTATATGGTTTCCTCCGGTTCAAGTGGACTTTGCTGTCTAGCACGTTAACCAACAGCACCACACTAGGACTCCACCACAAAACTAGCACTTCCTAAAATCAAACACTTATGCTTTTCAAAAGACTTTATCAGAGGAGCGAAAAGATAACCTATAGACTGGGAAAATATTTTTGGAAACAGCTTATCTACTAAGGGTCTAATCACTATAAAATATATAGAAAATTCCAACAAAAAGACAAACATTCCAACTTAAAAATGGGCAAAAAAGATGAATAGGCACCTCACCAAAGAAGCCATTCAAACGACCAAGAAACCCTGAAAAGATACTCACTATCATTAGCCATTAAAACCAAAAAGCAAGCCCTTTATCATTGAGTAAACTCTGACTTACAAGGACCTTGTATAGCGAGCTTGAGATTAGAAGTCCAGTGCTTTTCCTACAGCACCACCAGGGCAACTTAATCATTGTTGTTGTTGCTGTTAAGTTCCACCAAGTCGGTTCCGACCCTATATGGGTTTCTGAGAAGCAGTTGGTGATCTTGAACCACTGACCTTGTAGTTCAAACCAACTTTTCAGTCCAGTGCTTTAACCCACAGCGCCACATCAGAATAACTGCATATAAACACTACAATGAGATATCATCTCATTCCTACAAAAATGTCTCTGATTAAAAATATCAAAATAAAATTGGTGAGATGGAGAGGAAGGAAGAGACTGTAAATCTTTATGTGAGCAGAAAACCTTATATTTCTCCTACAATGACTGGGTTGTTGTGTGGTGCTATCAAGTTGATTTCAATTCATAGCGATGCTGTGTAGAGTTTCTAAGGAGCAAGCTGTGAGTTTGAACAGCCAACCTTGTTGTTAGCAGTCTAATGCTTATCGTATCGTATCACATCAGAACTTCTAATGATTGGAGCTATGGAAATAGGGCACTCCCTATAGCAGGAGTGTAGTGGGATTATGGGTTGTGTTACTAACCACAAGGTCAGCAGTTTGAATCTGCCAGTCATTCATCAGGAGAAAGATGAGGCTTTCTGCTCCAGTAAAGATTTATAGTCTCCAAAATCCTAAACAGGGTCACTATAGGTCAAAACTTATTGGACAGCAACAATTAACTCTCTTAGGAGTCCTGGTGTGGCATTGTGGGATAAAGCATGGACTGCAAGTTCAGTTTGAACCATAAGATCTGTGGCTAAAACTCACCAGCCAGTCTGTGGAACCAACTTGTGACAGCGTTCAAAAACAACATGAAAATAGGATGTCTGAGACTCAAACAAGGGTAATGGTCAGTTTTATCATCCATCTGGGTTTTAAATGAACCAATTCAGCAACAGGGCCTCTCACTACTATCAAGAGAGAAAACCAGGAGTAGAGCACATCCTTTAGATGCTGAAATTCATGCAAGCTGAGCGTTTTCATTGCAGAAGACAAAGAGCTGTGCCCCCAGAGAAGCAGAAGCAACAGGATCAACACCATGAGACAGAGCAGTAGGCTTCCCAGCCCACAGAGTGAAAAAGACATTGTCTTTGGGTAGGAGGCTCACTACCATAGTGAGTTGCCTCCATGCACTTAATAGAGGGGAGTTAGGCTGCTGACCCACAGAGCTAGAGCCCAGCACATTTGTGCTGAGGTTTATGGCAGTGTGATGTGCTCTTTTTAGCCTGCTTACTTTCCTATAAAACAAGTCCATGAGAGTCAAATATATCTCACCTGAATTTAGTGATTATCTCAAGAATGGATTTGATGAATTAGACTTTAATGACTGAAGACCAGAAGAGTTGTGGAATGACATCAAGAACACTATACAGGAAGAAAGCAAAAGGGCATTAAGAAGACAATAAAGAAGGAAAAGACTAAAATGCCTATCAGAAAAGACTCTGAAACTTGCTTTCCAACAAAGGGATGCTAAAGCAAATGGAAGAAAAGATGAGGTAAAAGAGCTAAACAGAAAAGGGCAGCTCTAGAAGAAAAAGTCAAATATTATAATGAAATGTGCAAAGACTTGGAGTTAGAAAGCCAAAAGAGAAGAACATGCTTAACATTTCTCAAGCTGAAAGAACTAAGGGAAAAATTCAAGACTTGACTTACAATAGTAAAGGATTCTATGGCCAAAGTATTGAATGAAGCAGAAAGCATCAAAAGATGATGGAAGGAATACACAGAGTCATTAAACATAAAAGAAATGGTTGATTTTCAACCATCTCAAGAGATAACTTAAGGTAAAAAAAACAAAGTAGTAAAATAAAGGGGAAAAAAAACAAAAGGAATAGAAGCAAATACTATTGAATGATGATGCATGGAGGGGATTGTAATAATTGCAATGAAATGATGAGTGTAAAACCAATGTTCTCCCATGTAAACTAGCACTCAATTCACAATAAAAACTTTACTACTACTAATAATAAAGGTAACATATGATCCAGAGCCAAGGTCCACAGTGCACTGAAGGTATTGGCAAAGAACAAGGCTCCAGGAATTGTCAGAACACAAACTGAAATCCTTCAAAAAAAATGATACAATACTGGAGATACTTGCTCATCTCTGCCAAGAAATTTGGAAGACAATTACCTGGACAACTGATTGGAAGAGATTCATATTTGTGCTCATTCCAAAGAGAGGTGACCCAAGGGAATGCAGAAATCATCAGACAATATCTTTGATACCCCATACAAGTAAATTTTTGCTAAAGATAATCCAAAAGCATCTGCAACAGTACATTGACAGAGAACTATCAGAAGTTCAAGTTGGATTCGGATAATGACATGGAATGAGGGATATCACTGCTAACATCACATGGATCTTGGTTGAAAGCAGAGAATACCAGAACGGTATTTTCTGTGCTTGATTGGCTATGCCAAGGTTTTCAGTTGTGTGGATCATGAATTCCACCTAACGAAGACCAGAAGTTGTGGGATGACATCAAGAATAGGAAGAAAGCAAAAGGGTATTAAGAAGGCAAGAAAGAAGGAGAAACCAAACATTGCAGAGAAGAAGTATTCCAGAACCTTTAATTGTTCTCATGAGGAACCTGTTCAAAGACCAAGAGGCAGAACCATTTGGTGTCCCCTTGTTCGAATAGAACAAGCATCCATCCAGTCTTAATCATTGAGAAATAAGAGCTCACTAGAGTAGTGGTTACGAATCGGGCTGCTAACCTCAAGGTCGGCATTTCAAAACTACCAGCCGTTTTGAGGGAGAAAGATGAGGCATTCTGCTCCCGTAAAGATTTACAGCCTCGGAAACCTGTGCAGGGTCACTGTGAGTCAGAACCAACTCCACGGTACTTAACAACAACAACAAAAGACAAAAAAAATAATAATAATAATAGACTTAAAATACAAACCACAAGGTTGGTGGTTCAAGCCCACAAACTCCACAGCAGAAAGCTGAAGCTTTCTACTCCCACAAAGATGGAAAGCCTCAGAAACCATAATAAACAGGATTGCTATGAGTCAGAACCAGCTTAGTAACAACAACAACATTCCATCTCACACATAAAGAATAAAGAAGATAAATAAGGACTCCTGGTATGGTGCTGTAGGATAAACACTCAACCACACAGTTGGTGTGAACCACAAGATTGGCACTTCAAACTCACCAGTCACTCCTCAAAAAACCCTATACAGGGTCATTATGGGTCAGAAATGACTTGTCAGCACTTAACAACAACAAAGAAAATAAAGTATGAAAATCACAATATTGAAAGGAACAAACTACTGAAGAGGTTAAATGTTTATATTGCCTACTATTGATCCTTCAACTATCTCATTGGAATATATGTAAAGATTGTAACTAACTAACTAACAAATATAATGGAGTCCTGGTGTGGTGGTGCAGGATAAATCAAGGTCAGTTTGAGCTGCAAGGTCAGCAGGTCAAACCCGCCAGCTGCTCTTCAGAAACACTATACAATTGGAACTGACTTGCTGGCACTTAACAATAACAGTAGCAACAATAATTGGTTTCAACAGGAACCTTGGTGGTATGGTTAAGTTGTTAACGTCAATGGTTTGAACCCCCAAGCTGCTCCATAGATGAAAGATGGGGCAGTATGCTTCCATAAAGATTTGCAGCCTTGGAAACTGTATGGGGCAGTTCTACTTGGTCCTATAAGGTTGATATGAGTTGGAATTGACTTGATAGCAACAGGATTTTTGATGTTCTGCTATATCAGTTTTCCAGATTTAAAGATCTAGCATTTCAAATATGCCTTAGATTTTTAGTTTATCCTCTTGCTACTATTAATTACAACACTGAGCAAGTTAAGGCAATTTTTTATAGTTAAAATAATTTGAGCAATCATTCTTAAGTTATTAGCCTTGGTTTGTAGCTAAAGGTATTATCACTCTAAGGTTTAAAGTAGGGTTTTTTTTGTATGTAGTTGAAAGTGAGAAATTATTTTCCCAAAGTCCTTTGCATCAAAAAAAATTTGTGGAAAAGGTGTTTACTACAAATGTCATACACGTATCTACTTATTCATTTATCCAACAAATATTTATTGAGCATGTGTGCCAAATATTTTGTTGCAGTGTTCAAAAAATGTCCTGATTGATAGAGCTTACATTTTAGTGTGGGAGATAGATGATGAACCATCCACAGATGAATATATATGGCAAGTGCCGATAGGAAAATTAGGAGAGATTAGGGGAGAGTAATAAAAGCAGGTGTTATCGTAGATGTGTTATTTAAGAAGAACTCTGGGGAAGATGCCATTTAAAGAGAGACTTGAATGACATGAAGGAGCAAGTCATGAGGCTACCTGGGAATGACTGTCATTGTCTCAGTGAACAACAAATGGCAAATGCCAAGGCCCAGAGGAAAGAGATTATGGGTGTTATGCTGTTTTTACTGTACTCATTTTGTGGAGGGTGACTCTGATTTCTGTTGAAATTAAAATTAAGAGCAGATCAAACAAAACGTCATACAGTTGGGACCAAAGAGCATAAACAGATATTGGTACTATCAATTGGATCATCCAGGCAGGTTACTAAGTATGATGAGAGGCTACCACAGTAGACATTTAAAATGCACAAAAGCAGCAGATTGTAAATCAGTTAACAAAATTTAATATCAAGAACAGGACTGGCAAGAGTGGAGGCAGTGCAAAGTGGAATGAAGCTCTTAGTTCAAAGGAACTCTTAAAGCATGCTTTAGATGGGCAACTGAGGCAGTGCAGTTCAACACACATAGGAGACATACTTTTCTTGTTTGGAACTCTTGTTTGGAACTTGTGCAGTGGTCTCATTTGCTCCTAGAGTGACTTCCTAATTCCCAGTCAGTGTACTAGCTGAACAAAGGCTTCTCACTTTCTGGTTAGAGTTAATAGAATTATTCTCTTACTATTTTGACTCCTTTGCCTTAGGAAAAATGATCACATATAAACCCAACGCAATGTTGCATTATACTAACATCCTATCAATTAGAAGCTACTTTGCAGTGTTGAAATATGTCGTAGAGAAAATACAAAACTTTGTGTGTTTTGGGACTCAGAATTAGGGCTGTATGTCTGAAGGCTGGTTAGAAAGTAATAAGTAAATCATGTTGTTGTTAAGTGCCATGTATCCGGTTCAACTTAGAACAACCCTGTATAGGGTTTCTGAGGAGTGGCTGGTGAGTTTGAACTGCCAACTTTATAGTTTAAAGCAATCTTGCAGCCAAGTGCTTATTCTACAGCACCACACTAACTTCTATAGATCTTAGATAGGGCAGCCAGGGCCAAATCATAGAGGCCTCAGTTGGGAATCTGGATTTTACTTTATGTGTGACAGGAAGCGATTGGAAGGTTATCAGGAGAGGGATAATAAACTGTCTTATATTTTTAACGTAACACTCTGGCAGTGTTGCAGATAAGAGGCTCTCTGGGCAACAAAGGAAAACTGAAAATGAGTTAAAGGGCCATCCAAGTGAGAGATTATGGTGAATTAAATACCACTGAGCCAAGGCATTGAAAGTAAATGGCCAGATTATGATTATAATTTTAAAGATAGAGCCAACAGAAATTTCTGATGGATTTGATGTGGGGTGTGAAAGAAATAGAAAAATTAAGGATAATTACTAAGGGGTTATTGTGTGTGTGTGTGTGTGTGTGTGTGTGTGTGGTTTATTTCCCCCTTGATTCTACTGAATATAAGTGTCATTTTACTGAACTTGGAGACACAAGGCTTAGAAGGAATTAGCATTCCTGTTTGGGATATATTATGGTTGACATACCTAGCAGATCTCCATCCAAGAGAGAGGATGTAGAGTTTCAAATTAAGGGAAGAGATTGGGATAGAACTACATTTCATGTCATCAGGAGCATATGAGTTGTGAATGCAAAACAAGCAAATGAAAGTCAAGAATCACAGTAATGAAATGTGATGTATTGACACTCTGAAGAAACTACTGTGTTCCAAACACAAAGATTATAATAAAGAAAAAATCTAAAGCATAGATGGTCGGCCTCTCAAACAGGCTACATTTTCTGAGGAGATTAAACAGAGCATAAACCTAAAATGGTGTCATCAAGAATTTATGGGCTTCTTGGGCTCCAGGAACCAACGGAAGCACGGGGAAATTCAGTTGTATTGATTAATTAAGACTAAGAGTGCTCATCAAGAGTCACAGACCAGAACCAGGGTTAGTTCTGGAGCCCCTTTGCCTATATTCTATCCAATTTGCAACCAAGTACAGCACTATAGGATGAAGCACTAGACCACAAGGTCAGTTTGGACTTCAAGGTCAGTGGTTCAAACCAATGAGCTGCTTCTCAGAAGCCCTATACATGATCTCTACATGTCAGAACAAATTGCATGCCACTTAACAACAAAAACACCACCACTGAAAATAAAAGCTGATAACAACAACACTGAAAATATAAAGATACAAACCACTGTTTACAGTCCTAGTATGGCACTGTAGGATAAGCATTAGACTGCAAGCCTGGTTTGAACTACAAAGTTGGCAGTTCAAACTCACCTCCCACTCTTGGAAACCCTATAACGGGGTTACTGTGAGTCAGAACTGACTCAACACCACTTAGCAACCAAAACCACTGTTTGGATTTATGACTCTGTTCTTAAGAAGGACAAGGGAATATAGGTAATCATGGTCACTTGTTCAGGAAAAAAAGTTCTGGCTCAATAGTATCATCAATATTATATGGATTGAAATGATAATTTCTTTTTGATACAGTGACTTTATGTATAACTTCCATCTTTTTTTTTTTTTTTTTTTTTTTTTTAAGCTTTCTTCATCATGCTATATTTTGCCCACAGAATTCTTCAATACTACAACTCAAGGCTTGAATTTTTACTTCAGTTCTTTCGGTTTGACAAATGCTGAACATGTTCCTCCCTTTTTGTTTTCTAACTCCAGTTCTTTGCACATTTCATTATATTACTTGACTT
>NW_006408533.1:14351137-14362531 GCF_000296735.1 Chrysochloris asiatica
CAAATTTTCCAACTACAGATTCTTCCTTGTGTTTCCAACTTTCACATTCCAATCACCAGTGATTCTCAATGTATCTTGATTACATGCTGGATCAATTTCAGACTGAAGAAAATGTTAGAATTTTTCAATTTCATCATCACTGGCTTACTGGTTGATACATAAATATGACTAATAGTGGTATTAACTGGTGTTCCTTGTAGGTATATGGATATTATCCAATCAGAGACAGCAAGTACTTCAAGATAAATCTAAGTATGTTCTATTTAACAATGAATATGATGGGATTCCTCCTGAATTTGTCATTCTAGGTATAGTAAACCATTTAATTGTCAGATTCAGACTGACCAATACCAGTCCATATTACATCAAAAGGTTATATTAAATTTAAAAAAAGAGAGGTATATATTTAAAATAGAAAATTTGGACAAAACAGTTCAAATAAGTACAGTTATATTTCTATATGAGATTCAACAAGTGCTTACGAAATAGCTATTCAGTGCAAATTCTAGGTGCTGACAATATAATAGAAAAGCAAGACAGACAAAAACCATTATTCTTATGAAGTTTAAAGGAACTATATCCACAAAAACACAAAAGATTTTCTGAAATAGAGTAAGAAGAAATGATTCATAAATAGTCTATATGGATTTAATCTAATTGAAATCTTAGGAACAAAAAGATAAAAGTAAAATATTTTTTAAATGAATACATTCAAGAAGTAGAAGGTAGAAGGGAATCAATAGGAAAGCCAAGAACATGTATAGAAATATAATATCATTAAAAAGATGAAGAATTAGTTAAAAGATCTAGGGAAAGCATTGATTTAACACTCATATATTCTAGGAGAGCTAAAACAGTGGTCAGCAAACTTTTTTCTGTTAAAGAAACAGAAAATAAATATTTCAGACTTTACAGGTCAGTTTCCATTGCAACTACTCAATTCTGCCGTTATAGTACAAAAGCAGCCACAGACATTACATAAACACATAGATGTGGCTGTGTTCCAATAAAAACAGGTGCTCGGCCATTTTAACCCATGGGTTTAGTTTGCTGGCTTCTACTCTAGAACAAAATAGTGAAATTGGTAGAGAAGCAATATTTTAAGAGGTAAAGGCAAAACATTTTCTAGTAATAAGGAAGTTCACTAGTATTCCATTCAAAGAGATTCTCTGAGAACTAAGCAGGAATAGAAACATGTCTACAAATAGATATATTTATAATTATAATTTCAAAATGTCAAGACTGAATAGAAAAATCTTAAAATCAACCAGAGGGAAGGAACTGATATCTTACAAATGAACAATAATTATACCCACAGTAAATTTCTTGCCAGGAGAAAATAGAATAGTATGCAAATTATCAACCTCAACTGTGACTCCCTACTAAGTATGATTCTAGAAGGAAGTCTATTTATGATGCAAATGATTGAGAAAGTTAACCACTATAATACACACACTAACATCTATAAAACATAAACTTCAGCAAGGAGAAAATCCAATATAGAATAAAAGAATTAGATAAAAGTAACTGATATATATCAAAAGTGAGAGAGATTATCTAATCATATTTTCTTTAAAAACAAATAATGGTGTGTAATTCATTTGGTTTTTAGAAAAACATAAAATTCAATACAGGCAAACAAAACAAAACAAGATTAGAGGGCACCGCTCATGAAATAAGTAGGTCATACGAGAGATCTGTATCTTTTTGAGAAGTGCATTTGCAAATCCAATAGCGCAGAAAAGAAATAACTTAGCACATCTGAAACTGCTTTCTTAAAAAGTTCTGCTTACAAAGTTGGCCCTAAGCTCACTTCTGAGAACTTACGTTTCAGAAGGACTTCATCATTCCTGAAATGACAAGGATGTTTTCATTGTACCTAAGATGTTTATGTAAACAATGTGGTCTATGCTGAACACCAGATTTTCTTCTTGGAATTTTCTGATCTAGGGTGCTTATGTGACAAACTTCAATAAGAATTCTGGACACTGTGTTGTTGTTGTTGTTGTTGTTAAGTGCCATCGAGTCAGTTCTGATACATGGTGACAAACTTGAACCGCCAAGCTTATAGTTCAAACCAACTTTGTAGTCCAGCGAATGAGCCCAGAGTACAACAGGACTCCATGATGCTCAATATTTCACACACATTTTCATAACTCATTGCTGGAAGAATGATGCATATAATGTGGTCTTCATGGGCAAAAGTGTCACTGAAGTTTGTGACTAACTTCCTCCAGATTTCACTCCAAATTCCTTTGACCTTTGAGGACCTGTATCCTTTCAAAGCCTTGAGTTTGAGTATGTGCTTAGTCTGTGAGTTTTCTTAGTGAATCACTAAACCAGAGGGCAGTCTCATGGACCCCCAACACACAAAGGAATTTGGAAACTTCAAGGAACGTTTATGGTTAAGCATTTGCTAAAAGTTATAACCTGAAAGATTCTTTCTTCCAACAATAATGGCATAACAACTAAAATATTTGCCCTCCAACATAAACAACTATGTTGTTTTTGTTGTTAAGTATCTTCCTGTCAGTTACACTCATAGCAACTCTGTATAATGTTTTCAGGGAGCAACTGGTAGGTTTGAACTGAAGACCTTGCAGTTAGCAGTACAGTGTTTATTTTACAGTGTCACAACTATGAACTGAAAAATTATAGAAGGCATCGCTCTTTGGGGATATTGCAGAACAGGCAAAGCAGAACCATGATCTATGAAAAAGGGGAAATATGAGCTGAGTTGCACATTTGTCTTGCTCTCTGCCTAGATATCTACTGTGTCACACAAAGGTGGAGCTCGAGAAGAGTGACAGTCTCATTGATCTGAGAAGTCAGAAATTGTTTGAGGCTGTTGAGACAATTAAATTTGTGGATCAAGGGAGCTGAAACCAGAGAGGAGGTTTCTGCATGGAGGAGGCAGATATCTGTGTAGTGGTTCATTGGCAGCCCAATAGAACTAACAGAGAAAGAGTTGCTCAGACTGAGAAATGAATTAAACAGTTTAGCCAGAGTGGAAAATACTTACTGAACCTTTAATGTGCATTAAAGCAACCAGATATCATCCATTGAGAGTGGTGGTGGCGGTGGCTGTGTGCCACCAAATCAGTTCTGACTCATAGCCACCCTGTACAGGGTCTCCAGGGTTGTACATCTTTACCAGAGCAGAAAGTCTCATGTTTCTCCTACATAGCAACTGGTGGATTCAAAGTGCTGACCTTACAGTTGTTAACTCAACATATAACCCACTATGCCACCAGAACTCCATCATACCTTGAGAGGAAGAACCACATACAAATAAGCAGGGACCAGGAGATGACCCTGATGTTAGAACCTTAAAGTGCTGCAGTCCTGGTATGGCACTATAGGATAGGCACTCATCCACAAGGTTGCTTTGAACCACAAGGTTGGTGGCTCAAACTCACCAGATGTTCCTTGGAAACGCTATACAGAGTCGCTATGAGTCAGAAACAACTCCACAACAACAACAGCTTTAAAGTAGCTAATTATTTTGTTGTTGATGTTGTTAGGTGTCGTGAAGTCGATATCGACATGTGTATGAGCTTCCAGACAAAGACAGACTAGGAAGAAGGCATGACGAACTACTTCCAAATACTTAGTCATGGAAAACCTTATGAATAGCAGAGAAACACTATCCGATATAGTGCTGGAAAATGAGCCCCTCAGGTTGGAAGGCACTCAAAATGTGACTGGGGAAGAGCTGCCTCCTCACAGTAGAGTTGACTGTGATGACATGAATAAAGTAGCTAATTATAAATATGATAAAATCATATAGGCTTTATTGAATGAGCAGATAGAGAATCTTAGTATAGAATTGAAAACTTTATCTTTACAAATGGAAACTCCAAAACGGAAGCATATGCTATTCAAAATTAAAATCACATTCGATAGGCTTAACAGCAATATAGAGACTGCAGAAGACAAGATTAGTGATATTGAAGACAGATGACTATAAATATTTCAATAGGAAAAAAGATTGAAGAAAAAAAGTTCACGGAATCGTAGTGACACGAAGGACAATATCAAATGGTTTATATATATGTAGCTGAAGTCATAGAAGACGAGAAGAGAGGTTGGGGTAGGAAAAAAATTAGAGAAATAATGGACAAAAACTTAGAAAATTTGATGAGAAATATTAACTTACACATCGAAGAAGCTGAGCAAGCTTCAGGCAGGGTAAAGAACCACACTTAAATACGTAAGAGTCAAACTTTTAAGGTCCAAAGAGGAAATAAGAAAAGTAACGGGAAAAAAACAAGCGCACCAAACCCACTGCAGTTGAGTGGATTCTAACTCATAGTGATCTTACAGAACAAAGGAGAATTGCTCCATAGAGTTTCCAAGGCAATGAATCATTATGGAAGCAGACTGTTTTATCTGCCTTCTGCAGCGCACCAGCGGGTTCAAATTATCAGCCTTTCAGTTAGCAGCCCATTGCTCAACTCACTGCACCACCAGGGCTTGTTCACAGTTGTTGTTGTTGTTGTTAAGGTCGGATCCGACCCACAGCGACCCTAAGCAGGGTTTCCGAGGAGCGACTGGTGTGAGCTTGAACTGCCGGCCTCGCAGTTCAAACGGCTTTGCAGTCTGGCGCATTAACCCACAGCGCCACACCAGGACATCATTTAAGGATGTCCCAAAAAACCGAGAGTCAAAAAGATGCAAAGCTACGTTTAAAGACTTCCTGTCCCACCACTCCCTCCATAACCTGCTCAGTAAGTATACAATCCGTTGCCAAGTCATGTAGATGCCATTCTGCTTTCTATCATTTTGACACATTAATGTTCCTAAGGCACAGCTCTAACTACATCGTTTTCCTACTCCCAAACCACTTCTCGTGTAGTGGCACATTACTTTAATTGAAGAGGAGCTGTGAAAAAGTAAATCGTCTCATATACTAAATTTATAATCCTAAATATAGTAATGGCAATATTGTCACAAGAACCCTGAATCATATGACACTGGATGCTCAGAAAACCATTGTGTACTATGAAGCCACTAATGAAGTGCCCTAGATAAATTCAGTAACTACATGAAATGACATTAGTATAAATAATGGCAGCCTATTTAATATGCAAATAAATAACAAAGTTTGCCCACAGTAGACTTTGGTTTCTACTTGTAAAGTCTTAAAATAATCAAAGAGATATATAAAAGATATAGTTGTGCTTGTGAGTCTGTGTCAGTATGAAGAGAGACAAAAAGAGTTTCATATCATTTCAATAATCTATTTGTCCACAGCAATGTTTGCTGACAGAATTGATTTACAAGGACAAAGCATATATCAACGGGCAAATTCATTTGGGAAAAAAGGGTTGATTCTCATGTCCTGTTTTGGCACTGTATTAAGGATAAAGCAGGATAATATAGGCTAAAATACAGGATAAAGCACTGCAAGGTCTGTGGCTCAAACTCATCACTGCTCCTTGGAAACCCTATGAAGGGTCACTATGAGTTGGAACTAACTCAACTGCACTTAACAATAACAATCTATAATAAAGATCCCTGATATGGCAATGTAGGATAAGGCTTGGACTGTTAACTGCAAGATCAGTAGTTCAATCCCACCAGCTGCTCCTCGGAAATCCTATACAGGGTCTCTATGTGTTGGAACCAACTCATTGGCACTTAACAATGATAACAATCTAAAGGAAACACATTACATAAGCAAAAATGTAATATATATTGAATATTATAGTTGTAAATCCATCCTGCATTAGTGTTTCATGTTAAATAAAAGAAAGGAAAGTGAGACAGAAAAAACTATGCATCCAATGGATTTCTGATATAATGTAAAGAAATAGAAGTCGTTTAGAAAAAAAAAAATTGCATTAGTGCTATTTTAAGTCATTGTATTCAATGTTAGTTGAGTGTTTGACCCCACTCAACAATGATTTTACATATCCCCCTGTTGCTGCTTCCTCACCTCAAGCTCCCTACATAACCTACAACTCCTAAACGACTTAATTAAATCACTGAAGAAAAAGTAAAGTGAGATTTCCAGTGCAAACATCCTGAAATGTCTGTCATCCTGCCTACAGAAAATTACCTACCCTGCATTCATCACCCTCTTCCTTCTTCTATGTGAGAATGATGCACTTGTCCTACTCCAGACTCATTCCTACACTTGGGTTTTTCTTTTATTCTTATGAATAGTTTCATTCTAATGAAAAATGTACACATATATATGCTATATACCCTCGGAAACCCTGTACAGGGTCGCTATGAGTCGGTTCCGACTCCACGGCACATTACAACAACAACAACAACATATATGCTAAAATAGGTTTTTAAAAGTAAATTATAAAGATAATATCAGTGAGAACTTGACCTATACTTATGGATGTAGTAGCTCAAAATACCAACTGATAGGGAAGGAGTCTTCACATCAAAGTATCAATCCTATTCCCTCTGTACACAGGCTAAATAGGGATGGAAAACATAGACGTTGGCTACCTAAAATGAGGGGGCAACAGAGGCAGGAAGTCATGAGCTTACAAGTTTTCAATGGGAGTTTAGTTTAAGAGTGTGTGGGGAGAGTAAAGTCCCCACTGAATAGTTTTCATCTTGTCTAGATGGGTCAGGTGAAAAGAGATGGGGATAAGATTCTTATGATTCAATAGTGAGTAATTGTTATCATGATTAATTGCGACTGTCACAACTGTAAATGTAGAAGTTTTGTAACAAAAATGGGGGAGTAGTTAATCTACCATTCCAGGAACAGAGGACTCTAGGACCACCAAGGTAGACGAGTGCAAGCGGAATTCAGGAGGATCTCTGGTAGCATAGTGCTTACGAATCCGGCTGTGAACCTTAAGGTCAGCAGTTCGAAACTATCAGCGCTCAGCGGGAGAAAGATGAGGCTTTCTGCTCCCATAAAGATTTACAGCCTCGGAAACCCTGTACAGGGTCGCTATGAGTCGGAACCAACTCCACGGCACATAACAACAACAACAGAGGAGATTGTAATCATTGCAATGAAATTATGGTGTAAAGCCGATGTTCTCCCATGTAAACTATCAGTCAGTTCACAATTTAAAAATTATATAAAATAATAATAATAATAATATAAGTGTAAAATAAATACTCCTTAGGGTTCCTTAACTGAAACTTTCAGGAAATTTAATAACTTCTTACAAAAATACAGGCATACTATTTCTGTCTTCCCCTTGTACCCTTTTTTGTTTTAAGTTTTTATTGTGAACTGAGTGAGTGATAGTTTACATGGGAGAACATCAGCTTTACACCATCGTTTTATTGCAATGATTACAAACTCCTCTGTGCATCATTATTCAAGAGTATTTGCTTCCATTCCCTCTGATTTTTTTTTTTTTTGAGGTGGGGGCAGGAACACTCAGGAATATATAATCATGTAAATAACCAAAGAGCACATTCTGCAAGTCTGCCTCCTGGCCGCCAGCTCCCAGTCCTTGCCTTTCCATGAGTCCAGAGTCCTCAGATGCTCCCTCTTTCCATGTCCTCATTTCTACCTCCATCTCTGGTGTTGTTGCTTCTCTGGATAGGGTCCCACATTCCACCTGTGCTCTTCTCCTTTGATGGTCCTAGTGTATTCTGCTTCTGGGTTGTAAGATTAACTGCTCCCCTGTTTTTGTTACAAAACATCTACCTTTATAGTTGTGACAGTCACAATTAGTCATGATAACAATTACTCAGTATTGAATCACAAGAATCCTATCCCCATCTCTTTTCACCAGACCCATTTAGACAAGATGAAAACTATTCATTGGGGGACTCTACTCTCCCACACACACTCTTAAACTAAACTCCCATTGAAAACTTGTAAGCCAGTCACTTTGTGTCTCTGTCACCCCCTCGTTTTAGGTAGCCAATGTCTAAGTTGCCCTTGTACTCGTTTTCATCCAATGTGCTCACTCTTCCTATATCTTCATGCTGTCTTTTACATGCCTTCTCCTTCCTCCTTCATAACATTCTTTATTTGCTCCTTTATTTTTTACATTCTCCAGTCTCTGTCATTCCATTATCATTCCTTCCAAAGTATACACTCACCGAAATAGCTATATGATCTTCATTTTAACTGCCATCTAAGCAATATTATTAAGGTCACATGCAAGTAAAATTCTGTTGAAGATAATTCAAAATGGTTGCAGCAGTATATCGACAGGGAGATACCAGAAATTCAAGTTCAATTCAGAAGAGGACATGGAAAAAAGGATATCATTGCTAACATCAGCTGGATCTTGGCTGAAAATAGAGAATACCAGAATATCAAAAAGATGCTTACCTGTGTTTTATTGACTATGCAAAGGCATTCAACTATGGGGATCATAACAGATAGTGGATAACAGGGTGACAAATAGACCAAGAGGCAGTCATTCTATGTTGAAAGGCACTTAAGATACATAGTAGCTGCAACAATGGACTTACACATATCAATAAAGATAACATAGGATCAAAGAACATTTTTTCTTTTGGACATGGATTAGTTTGAGACAGTACTGACTCATCACCACAACAACAAAGTAATTTCCAAATATCCACAAATATGATCTTGTCTAAACACAGTCAATAAACCTGAAAATTCTTCTCTTTAACATAGAAGCAATTGTCTCTATCATCTGTTTCTTTTGCATAATGACCATTGACTAGACACACTTTGAAAATCTAGGACTTAAGGGAAGGTAATCGTGGTGCTGTGGGCTAATGCATTAGACAGCAAAGTCAGTTTGAACCACAAGGTTGGTGGTTCAAACTCACCAACCACTTTTTCAAAATCCTATTGTGTCACTATGGGTCAGAACTTATTCAATGGCACTTAACAGTTATGAAGGCTGTAGCCCTGGTGGTGCTGTGGAATCAACATTGGATTGCTAAATGTGAGGTCCATAGCTGAAAGCTACCAGCTGTCATGCAGGAGCAAGATATGGCTGTCTGCTCCTGTAAAGATTTACAGTATCAGAAACCCTATAGAGTGTCACTATGACTCCAAATTGACTCAATGGCAGTGGGTTTGATTATTTTACTTAACCCTTTCCCAAAGAATTCTATGTTCTTTAATTAACACAAAACAGCACTTTAAGCATTCTCAAAGGAAACAAAGGTATTCCTTTTAAATGTTCTTTGAGTTTGGGTTAAAAAAGAAGCCTGAAAGTTTAAGATCAGAGCTGTAGGGTGGATGAGGTAGGATTTCCCAGTGAAATTCTCACAGTACAGCCCTCGCTGTCCTTGAAGAATGAGCAGGTGCAATTTGTGATGGGAAAAAAATAATCATCAGTGCAATGTTCCTGTCCTGTCCTTTTTCTCACCAATGCAGCTTTCAGTCTTCTTTAAACTGCTTCATATGTAACATGACCCCGTGGTCATCTGCTGCTATGAAGAAAATCTATTAGAACTATCCCTTGGGAATCCTCACAATCAATTGCCATAGCCTTCTGAATTGACCTCTCTGCCTTGAATTCATCTTTCAGGTTTCCCTGGCCTTCTTTAAAATGTTAAGTGTCATGAAGTCAGTTTTGACTCATACAACCATGTATAAGATTTGAACTGCCTATTTTGTGATTCACAGTCTAGTCCATAATCCACCCAAAAACTGTTGTTTTATATGGGACTGAACTCTTGTAAACTTCTTGCAAAGCTTCAGTGATTTGGAGAATGCCCATTTCAGTTTTGTAAAAGTATTAGCTTTTAGAGTCTCTATATTTTAGAAGGATGAGAGCACAGTGTGGTTTGCCAAGACCAGGCAGTGTTTCCTTCTGCTGGTGGGTTTGAATCACAGTCCTTGCTCTTAGCAGCCCAATGACTAACTCACAGCAAGGCTCCTTATACCCTTATACGTGTGTGTGTGTGTGTGTGTGTGTGTGTGTGTGTGAAGTGCCATCACGCTGGTTCCAATGCATAAGGTTTCCGAGGAGCATCTGGTGGGTTTGAACCACCAAACTTGCAGTTTAAACCGAACTTGAAGCTGAGTGCTTATCCTACAGAACCACACCAGGACTCCATAATTATTAATATATCTCTATAACTATGTACCTCGATGTACAAATCCTCACAACTGGACAAATAAGTAACATCATGGTAAATAGAGAAAAGACTGAACTTGTCAAAGACTTCATTTTCCTTGGATTTACAGTCAACACTCATGGAAGCAGCAATCAAAAAATCAGATAACATATTCAAGAGACTACGTGTCATTTTTGGGACTAAGATGGGCCTGACCCTAGTCAAGATATTTTCAGTGGCCCTATATGGAGTCCTGGTGTGGTGCTGTAGGTTAATACACCAGATTGCAAAGCCATTGGAACTGCAAGGTTGGTGATTCAAGCTCACTAGTTGCTCCTTGGAAACCCTATACAGGGTCACTATGAGTTGCAACCGACTTGATGGCACTTGACAACAAATATGCATGTGAGGAGTCCTGGTATGGTGCTGTGGGTTAATGTACTAGACTGTAAAGTTGATTAGAACCACAAGTTTAAAGGCTCAAGCTCACCAGCCACTCCTCAGAAGCAATATACAGGGTCACTATGGGTCAGAACCAACTTGACAACACTTAACAAAAACATATGCATGTGAAAGCTGAACAATGAATAAAGAAGACTAGAGAAGAATTGATGCAATTGAGTTATGGTATTGGAGAAGAACATTGATAGTACCATAGACTGCCAGAAGAACAAACAAATCAGTTTTGAAAGTATAGGCAGAATGTTCTTTAGAAACTAGCATGATGAGACTTCATCTGTCATACTTCATACATAATGTCCCTGGAGGACATGAAGCATGGTAAAGTGGAGGGTCACTGAAAAAGAGGAAGACCCCCAATGAGATGGATTGACACAGTGACAGCAACAATGGACTCAAGTAACAACATTTGTAAGGATGGCACAGAACCAGGCAGTGTATCATTCTGTTGTGCAGAGAGTTACTGTAAGTTGGAGCCAACTGGATGGCACCTAAAAACAATAAATACGTATATGTTCATCTCAATTTCTCAGCACAATTATAACTTTTGAAATTCTAAATTAAGAATTTCTGTTCTTTATTAAAACTTAAATCAATTCTCATTCCACTGATTTTATTTCTACAGTTACCAAAATTATAAGAAAAACATTGACATTTATCTGTATGAGCAAATACTTGTCATGTTGTTGTTGTTGTCAGGTGCCATCGAGTTGGAACCGACTCATAGCGACCCCATGCACAGCAGAACAATGTCCAATCCTGGGCCAACCTCACTATCACTGCCACATTTGAGTCCATCAATGATGCCACCTGGCCAATCCATCTCATTAGGGGTCTTCCTCTTTTTCTCTGACCCTCCACCTTACCCAATATGACATCCTTCTCCAGCAACTGTTTCCTTCGGACAATATGTCCAAAGTATGAGAGACGAAGCTTAGCCAT
>NW_006408533.1:14363181-14365156 GCF_000296735.1 Chrysochloris asiatica
GATTGTGTGGATCATGACAAGCTATGGACAACATTGAGAAGTATGGGTATTTGGAACACTTAATTGTACTTCTGAGAAATCTGTACCTAGACCAACAAGCAGTTGTTCGAACAAAACATGGGAACACTGAATGTTTTAAAATTGGGAAAGGTGTGAGACAGGGTTGTATTCTTTTGCCATAATATTTGTCATAGGAAACAGAAATATGCTAGATGTTCAACTGCAGAAAGATAAATATAATATATGAGATGAGTCCCGGTGGGGAGGGATTATGTCTCACACAGTGGGAATATACAACCCAGTGGGGAGAGATGATGCTTTTAGAATTGTTTATTAAGCAAAAATTATGGTTGTTGTTTGTTGTTGTGAAGTGCTGTCGAGTGTCCTGGTTGGGTGCTGTGTGATAAACACTGGTTGGGAATTTGAACTGTCGAACCTGTAGCTCAAACTGACCTTGTAGTCCAGTGCATTATCCCACAGTACCACACCAGGACTCCTAGAAGCCTTTAATTAATATACTGGTAGAATAGTGGTTATGAATCAGGCTGTGAACCTCAGGGTCAGCTGTTCTGTGGTAGAAAAATTAGGCTTTCTGCTCCTGTAAAGATTTACAGCCTCAGAAACCCTGTACAGGGTCACTATGAGTCAAAACCGACTCCATGGCACATAAGCACCAAGAGAAAAAGATGACATTTGTATAAAACTTCCAGTTTCTATCTAATATGAGCAGTATTAGCAGATTGTGTCCAATATGAGCCCAAGAATACATTTGTTTTTTAACTTTTTCTTTTCTATTCTACTTTTGATTATGTCAAAACATAAAAATATTTCAATCTTAGATTTCTAATTTTAGGTATGATTGTCAAATTTGCAGACTTGTAGTAATTAAGTTGTGCTCATTAATTTAACTTTGAAAGTTGATTCTATAATTTGGTTCGGTTAAGATCTCAATTTATTCAGTTAGTATTTAATTAGAAGCATGAGAAAGAACTGGAGGCTATCTTCACTGCATCAAAAAGAAGCAAAATGTGTTGTTTTTACAGTAAAATCACCAACATGCTGTCCGGATTACAAAGAAAAACTTGAAAATTTATTGTAGAAAATATGGATTTGCAGATTTGTTAACTTTTTTGAAGTTCCAGTCACATATTGAGTAAGAAATTCAGAATCTAAAATATGTTCTGAAATGGAACATACAGAGCCTCATTAAATTATTAAAATATTTCACTGGGGAAGATGAATGATTATGTGACAGAGGTAAGCATTTCTTACTCTAAATGATTTCTCTTTTACTTGAATTCTACAAATGATTGCAGAAGTCTCAAATAGGCTTTGATTTGTACCAACAAAAGCTTTTTATATGAGAAAAGAAGAAAATACCCTTCATTGCCTCAAAATGTCAGAGAACTCTAGTGTTTAACCTCTGGATGATGGCTTAGTTAAGTCACATGGAAAAGAGAATCACAAAAGAAAAGCTTATCAGAATCTCTAAATTGTGTCGAGATAAATCTTTGCCTGTGGTTGACATTTTTACTCATCTGTTTAAATTACTTGAAAATGCTTTTGTAGGTAAGAGTGACCTTGACAAATTAGATTTTTTTCTCTTTTTCCCCCACAGTGGTTTTCATATTAATACAAGTGTGACCTATTTGAGGAGTTCTGGTGGTGTTGTAGGTTAAGTATTGGGCTGCTAACTTCAAGACTGATGTGAGTATTAGACCACTACTGTAAAAACTCAAGAAAAGATTTTCATAATATTTACTAAGGAAATGTATTACTAAGAAAAGGACATCTATAGTTCAAATAAGTCATTTAAAAACAAAATTTGTGATATATACTTATTAACTAGATATTTTTTGTTTCTTGTTTTTTTGTTGTTGTTTTTTCCCCTACCGCTATTTGCTTTGTTAGCGTAGTGGTTATGAATCGGGCTGCGAGACGCAAGGTCAGCAGTTCGAAACTACCAGCTGTTCCG
>NW_006408533.1:14365941-14366541 GCF_000296735.1 Chrysochloris asiatica
CACCTTATATGGTGACTCATGAGCTTTTAGTAACTGAGATGCTACTTGCCAAAATGGATGTAGAGCATTGTCTTTGTGGAATATATTATACCAATTGACCAGGGTGTCCCCTGAGACTATGGTTCTAAAACTTCAGGCCCAGCAATTCATTAGCTTAAGATGTCTGATGATATCTAATAACTTTTTGTCTTTTTGACAACTGTATGCTATCCACCACATTTGTAGCGTTTGCAACAAAGGTAAATACCCATGTACAAATATCCCCTGTAAAATCCTTATATATTTGTGGGCATACTCCCACTCTTCCTCCCATACCCATTCAACCTGTGCATCTGTCCAAATATCTACCCACAAGACATTGTTGTTCCGAAGTTGTGTATATAACACCATTTATCTCTATCTCCTTTAGCCCTTGAATACTTTCCTTTGTCTTCACATGTCTTCATCATTCTTCTACAAACCTCCCTTCTTCTGTTATGTTGCCCTCCCCATGATATGAGTTAGCATGTGAGTTTAAACAGTGAAGTGCTTTCCCTTCCCTGTCACCCTTGAATTAGACAGTGACTTACTAGACAGTGAATTACTCTCCCTTCCCTGTCT
>NW_006408533.1:14367911-14369408 GCF_000296735.1 Chrysochloris asiatica
ATTCTTGGGGAATTTTCTGTTGTCAGCCAAGATCCATCTGATGTAGCAGTGATATCCCTCATTCTATATTGTGCTCTACATCTGACTTGAATTTCTGACAGTTCCCTCTCGATGTACTATTGCAGCCTTTTTTGAATTATCTTTAGCAGAATTTTACTTGCATGTAATATTAATGAAATTGACCAATGATTTCCACATTCTGTTGGATTGCCTATGTTTAGAATGGGCACAAATATGAATATCTTCCAATCAGTTGGCCAGGCAGCTGTCTTCCAAATTTCTTGGCAAGATGAGTGACATACATTTCCTAATTTCTTGGCATAGATGAGTGCTGTATCCGTTTGTTCAACAAACTTCCTTTAATTCTGTTTATCTAGATATTTTCTAATTTTGCCATCAAAATTGAGGGAGATTTTTGCTGGATATATGACTGCTGATTGGCAATATTTCTGTTTTGTATATGTCTCCCCATTGACTTCTTGCCTATATCGTTTCTGCTGAGAAATCTGAATTTAATCTTACTGATTCTACTTTGTAGGTAACTGTACATTGTTCCAGAGCTCTTTGACTATTTTTTCTGTGTTTTCTTAGTCTCTTCCATTTCTGTAATTACAATTACCTGTAAGTTATTTCTCTTCATATTTTCCTACATGAATTTTTCATGTTTTTTTCTCATTGTTCTAGCTTGCTAGTTTTGAGGGGTGTATTTTCAAGCTCACTAATTCAAGCTTCATTGAGACAAATCTACTTATCTGCTCTTTCAATGTATTGTCCATTTCTGAAATCTTTATATTAATCTTCTGGATTTCTATTTGCAGCTTTTATATTCTTCCAATCCTTTATCTATTTTGTTTTATTGCTGCTGTAGTGCTTTTCTGAATGCTTCCATGTTTCCCTTGATCTTTCTGTCAATCGCTTCAAGGTATCTAAACACCATTCTCATTTATTCTTTCTCAGATAGTTCCAGTGCCTTTTTCCTCAAGAATATAGTCAAGTGCTTTCAGGGGCAGGGCATGATGGCAGATTAGGGAGAAGTGTGATGCAGAACTCCAACAGTAATAACACAGAATGTAGGATGAAGCAGGTTCAGGGGATAGTCCCAGAACTCTAAACTATATATAAAGGAATATTTAGAAGGATTGAAGACTTACTGTTAGTGATATTTGTTGCAGAAACAAGAAAGTGACACTTTTTGATCAGCAGCTACCAGTGACTCCCAGAGCGGCCATCTTGGGCATTACGAAGCAGGAACAGGATCAGAGGAGTGCTCCCACGGCAAAGATCTGACCGATCCTCAGATATAAAGTTGTGAACCTTTTGTCCTTTACATTGGTCTCTCATTGCTGAATAGAGGGGGTGCCTGAGCGAGTGGATGCCCCACCCCTACCCCCCAAGAGGGTTCTGCTACACATAAGCACAGATCTGTTCAGCAAAGACCACAGAGTGCAGAATCTAAGAACAGGGAGAGGTAACCAGAACTGCTTAAAGTGAGATGGT
>NW_006408533.1:14370900-14390211 GCF_000296735.1 Chrysochloris asiatica
AAGAGCAGGCATGTAAGCTTGCTGGCGATCACATCTACTGGTGATTGGAAGAGAGGGAAAGGCAGCAATGAAGATATGAGCTGAATTTGACCATGTTCCATAGACTCCCATCGACCTGGAGATGAGAGACAGAAGAGCAAGGGCTGGTTGGTCTGAAGTGGCAAGCTCTGAGGACTCTTAAGCCCATGCACAAGGACATAGCCATAGAATGCTAGAGCTGAGAGTGAGGCATCCAGCTTATTTGAAGTGAAGGGAGATGCAAAAGAATTCCCAAACTTGTAGATAGTACCCATTTGACCTAGCTTTGATGGCTTGATGATCAGAACTTGACCAAAGGAAGAGAAAGAAATTTGATAATGGAAACAAATGTAAATTGCTACAATTTGATGAACTTGACCTGTACTTATGGATGTTGTAGCTCAAAATACCAACTGAGAGGGAAGGAATCTTCACATCCAGGATCAAGCATATCCTCTCTATACACAAGATTGATACGGTTGGGCAACTTAGACATTGACTACCTAGAATGTGGCGGGGAGCTATAAAGGCATGAGGTGGCTGGCTTAAAGTTCTCAAGAGGTACTTTAGTTTCAGAGACTGTGGGGGAAGGTAGAATGCCCACTGAATAGTTTTTATATTGTCTAGATGGGTCTGGTGAAAGGAGATGGGGATAAGGTTCTTATGATTCAATAATAAATCATTGTTATCATGACTAATTGCGATTGTCACAACTGTAAAGGTAGAAGTTTTGTAACATAAAGGATGAAGTAGTTAATCTTAAATGCCAGTAACAGAGGACCCTAGGGCCATCAAAGGAGATGAGCATGAGCAGAATGTGGAACCCTATCTAGAGAAGCAGCAACACCAGAGATGGAGGCAAAGGTGGTAACATCGAGAAACAGAACTGCTGAGAACTCTAGACTTAGGGACAGAGAAAGATTGTGTGCTGGTGGCCAGGAGACAGGCTTGCAGAATGTGCCCTTGGGTTTTTTAAATGATTATATATTCATGAGTGTTTTTGTGTACATTTTAAAAAAAAATCAGAGGGACTAGAAGCAAATATTATTGACTGGTGATGCATGGAGGGGATTGTAATCATTGCAATGATACACAATACAATAGGAGGAGTGCAAAACTGATGTTCTCCCATGTAAACTATCACTCAATGAACAGTGAAGGAAAACTTTTAAAAAAAACTGAAAAGAATGGATATTTTTGTATAAATCACTCTATCTTTTTTTTTCTTTCATGTAAACAGAAATTCTCTGAGGCTTTTGAAACTTTGTGGTGGTATATTTGTGTTAAGTTGCTGATTGCATGTTGGTGTAATCTTAGATACTCACCAACTTCTTTTCTGGTTGGTATGATTAAGGATGAGCTTGTGACCTGTTCTCTGTTAACTGCTCTTGCAGCTCAGTTTAGGATGAATTTGACTGATGTTGGTTGTTGTTGATCTGGTGTATAGCAGCTGCTACTGGCTCTTGCTCAGTAGGTGCGTTATAGAGGGTATGATTCTGGCTGGGCTATATGGACACACACAAGTGAGATGGACTACAAACTAACAATCTAACAAGCAACATCAAAAAAGAAAATAGTAAAGCAAAGAAAGCAGGCCACAGCTAGTAAAAAAAATGACAAAAAACAAAGAGAGAATAGAGGGAGAAGAAGTTTTAAAAAATTAAAAAGAGAAAAATAAAAGGAAGAATCTAAAGAGAAAGAAAAAGAGCTAAATACTGTTAGTGAAAGTAATGAGAGGCCACTGAGTAGTAAAGAAAATAAAAAGAAAGAAAGAAAGAAAGAATGAAAGAAAGAAAGAAGCAGCACATAGGAAAGAGAAGCAGGAAAAAAAAGAAGAAAAATATGAAACCCAAAATAGAAAGTATAGAAAATAAAGGAAACTAAAGAATAGAAGAGCAAGGATGAATAAACAAACAGAAACAATGAACGAAAAAAAACCAAATAGGTGCAAAATCCAGAGTGGAGAAAATTCTGGGATCTCCTGCCAGTCAAGGACCTCACATCATGGGCAAGCAAGGGATCAAACCTAGGTGGAGTTCCTCTAGGGCGAGGTGTTGTCTGTTCTCCACATCCAATCCTAAAGTAGTTCTTACAATTCCCAAAGAAGCAGGGGAAACAGGAATCAGAGAGAAGCCAAGGAAGAGAGGTTCTACTAGTCCCAAGCTTGCCAGAAGTGGCTCTGCAGGTCTGGAGCAGGCCACACCTGATTCCAGGGGCCGAGGTTTGTGCTCTACTTACCCACTCCCTTTGATGTGCTACCAGTTACCCCGAGAACAGGAACTTCCTAGGGATTGTATGAATGTGGGATACATGGGCACCATCAAGTTCAGATCGCAAGGCCATTAAGACTGATGTTCATCGGTTCCATTAGCCCATTGGAGTAATTGATTCCAAGAGTCTTCAGTTTTCATCACCCTTGTTTACTCTGCACAGGAAGAGACCAAAAGTTTTGCCGTAGATGGCTGCTCATGAGCAGATCATCAGTATTACATTCAACAAATCATACACTAGTTTCATTTCAATTATTGTGACCTCCTCCACGTAGCATCAGTTATGCCATTTCCTACCTGTAATTCTTATTTCCATTTCAACCTCCTGCTCAACCCTTCTAAGGGATACCTTACTCCTTGGTATTATGGTTAACTTTATAAGCCTGTCTATTTTGGGAGCCCTGATGTGGTACTTTAGGATAAACACTGGACTGTAAGTTTGCTTTGAACTGAAAGTTCAGCTATTCTCACTTACCAGCTGCTCCTCAGAAATCCTAGACAGGATCGCAATGAGTTGGAACCTACTAGACAGCATGTAGCAACAAGTCTTGGGAATAGTTGATTCCCAGGGGTGGTGGGTTCAGTTCCAGGCTGGAAAGGTGCCTAAGGGCCGCAGTCTCCAAGGTTCCATCAGTGTCTATCAGATCCATAAATCTTTTTTTCTAACTTTTCACATTTTTTTTTTTTTTCATTTCCTCTGTCCAGGACCTTCTATTATGATCCCAATCAGATGAGACCATCTAATTTATTCTGGTCTCAGGGTAGTGTAGGCTGTGGTACATGTGATTCATTAGTCCTTTGGACAATTTGCTTCAGACTTTCATTTCCTTCACTCTTCTTTACTTCTGACAGAAGGATTTGAATCTTAGATGACCATTTGCCATTTTTAAGACACTGGTTGAAACTCAACAAAACAGGATATGAAACATTTTCTTTGTGCTATGCAAAACATTTTCTATGTTACGCCAATTGACTTAGAAGTCCCCGAAGACTATGGTTCTAAGCCTCCAAGCCCAGTGACTCAATTCCTCAAGGTGTTTTGTTATCGCTAAGAAGTCATCAGAATTTTGCCCACTCTCACTTAACAACAGCAATGTACCATATATCTAAGTACTTTGGAGATTGAACAGCTTTCATATATTTTGTGCCATTTGGATTTTCTTGGCTGTAGTCTTTCTATGTTTTTCTTAGAAATGATTAAATATTTTTTTAACCTTATGGGTAAGAGCTGTTATTTTATTAGCAATATTGCATGAATGAGACATAATTTTTTTCTGGATTATTACTGGTCTTTTGGCTTATACAGTAGTATTTTTCATGAAAAAGAAATTGTGTAAATCGGTTACAGTTCAGTTCAGGGAAGCTGAGATCATCCACCCTTGATGCCAAACATGGTGGATAATAAGCCCCACTCCACATTCCAAATGCATCCCCTATTAATCTCAGTTTCCCTTCTTTGGTCAGTCCAGACCCCAGCTGTACCACCCAGCCCTTTCTTTTTCATGCCCATGCACCCATAGTGCTGACCCATCTCTTTCTTTGGTCAATGATTTGTTGGAAGGACCACAGACTGCAGAGAAAGAAGTTATCTTTAATCTAACAGAAAGTGAATAAAAATACACAAGGCAAAGTCCAGGAGGGATCTTGGTGTTGTTCTTCCATGCCCAGGAGAGACATTTACCTTCCTGAAGCAAATATCGCTCTTTCCATCCATAAAGTTTCGTTGGGCCTCTATCTCCCAGTGAGTCAGTCCCTACTCATTGGTCTCAGGCATGATCACATTGTTCAATACAAAAGATTTCCACACCTCGCAGTTTACAATTTCCTAGCACCTCTAATAAGTCAATTTTTTCTTTTACACAGCTTCTGGGTTTATGGTTTTGATAAAGAATGTCACCGCAACCAAATGTATTACTAAATTTAATTCTAATTATATTGCATTGATTTATATATGAACCTTTCATCCATCTGGAATTTTTATTTAATTGTAATGTAGGAAAGAAGTTTTGATTCCTGCATTTTCAAATTGTGCTACCACAGTTTCCTAACAAAATGCCACTGTGTTTCAGTGTGTTGGATGCCATCTTTGGGGGTGGTTATGAGCCGACTCATAGTGACCCTGTACAGGGTTTCCAAAGCTGTAAATCTTTATGGGAGCAGAAAGCCTCATCTTTCTCCTGCATAACAGCTGGTAGTTTTGAACTGCTGACCCTGAGGTTAGCAGCCCGATTCATAACCACCACACTACCAAAGCTCCTTTATCATATATTAAATGCCCATTTATACTTTGATTCATTTCTGGCTTTTGTTGGGTAAAAATTTGCTGTTGATATTTTGTTGTTGTTGTTGTTAGGTACCCTCCAGTCAGTTCCAACTCATGGTAACCATATGTGTAACAGAACAAAATAGCACTTTGTATTGGCCCATCTTTATAACCATGCTCTGTTTGAGCCCACTGCATTCACGAAGTCAATCCATCTCGCTGAGGATCTTCCTCTTGTGCTTGCTGTTCTTCTTAGCTGCTGTTGTGTCAATTACGACTCATAGCAACCCTTTATGAGTTCCATTTCATTTTTGACAACTTCTCATTTTTCTAGAGTCATGCCTCATACATTCCACGTTCCAATTTTTAATGGATGTTTGCAGCTGTTTCTTACCATTTTCAGTTGGACTTTATCAGCAAATGAAACTCCCAAAAGCTTTGCTCCATCCATGTCATTAAGGTCAACTCTACTTTTAGGAGGCAGCTCTTCTCCAGTTGTATTTTGAGTGCCTTCCAACATGAGTGGCTCACCTTTTGGCATATATCAGATAATGTTCCACTGATATTAATAAGCTTTTCATTGGATAGTATTTCAGAAGGAATTACTTCTTCCTTCTTTTCATTCTGTCTTAGTTTGGAAGCTGAGCTGAAACTTTCCATCATGGATGACCCTGCAAATATTTGAAATAGTAATGTCATAGCTTCCCACACCACAGCAACACAAAAGTCATCACAATAGGATAAACTCACAGAAGAGTAGTAAGTAGGTATTTTTGTGACTTTATAATCACTATTTTAAGTTCATTAAATCAGTTCTCCTTCCTTAAAATATTAAATTTACATATTCATGTTTTCAGGTCTTGCTTTTTGGTTCTTAATTATATTTTATAAGACTTTATATATGTCCTATATGATCCTTAAACTTAATTCTAATTATTTTATAGCTTTTCCTCTTATTACACATGAATTATTTTTCCCGTTTGCATCCTTATTATTGCTTCTACAGAGAAAACATAATGATCTTTATATGTTTATGTTATACCTGGCCATTTACAGTTTTTAATTAGTTCTAGGAAGTTTTATTAATCTCCTGATTTCATAAGTATGAAGTCAGATCATCAGTAAATGAAGATGGTTTAGTCAGATGCATATTTTCTTCTTTTATTGCCTTAGCTAGAATTGCCAAATGATATTGAGTAGAGTGACAATTCCTGGATGTTCTGATCTTAATGAATCTTGTTTTAACATTTCAGCATGTAGTTAATGTTTACTATTGATTTTTAAAATACACTCTTTATCAATGTTAATAGATTTTTTTCCCCTCTATTCCTATTTTAAGATTCTATTAGTAGTGTTGAAAAGTTAGTTGAAAAGATATACAATATCTTTTAAGGGTCTGATAACACAAGCAAAGGACATTAAAATTATGAATCTTGATGTAAGATTTCTTAGTATTAAGAAGTTGCTTTATCCTCATTGTTTTTAAATGTAGTGTTCTATTTTATTTTGTAAACATTTTATGTAGAATTTTTATATCTGTATTGAAAAGTGAAATTGATGTCTGTTCTGTGTAGATTTGGGGTTAGTTTTACATCAGCTTCACTGAGTGGTCTGTAATTCCAGTTTTATTTATGTCTTGAACTGGATTAAATAGCATAGAAACAATTGCAAATTGAAATAAAAATATACGAAAATTTTCCATTTAATATAGTTGGCACTAAGCATGAACAGGAGTCCTGTGTGGCACTGTAAGTACTAACTGTGCTAACTGTGAGGTCAGTGGTTCAAACCCACCGATCACTCCTCAGACACCCTATACAAGATAACTATGGCTCAGAACAAGCTCAACAGTACTTAACAACAAGAAGCATCATTGGAAAATAAATATTATTTGTCAATATTATGTCAAGAAATGTTTTGTTGTTGTTGTTGTTAGGTGCTGTGAATCAGTTCCAACTTATAGCAACCCAATATAGGATTTTCAAGGCCATAAATCTTTCCAGGAGCATTTTTCTCCTGTGGAGTGGCTAATGCCACCTTTGTGGTTACCAGTCCAGTGCTTATCTTACAGGGTCACTAGTGCTCAAACAAATTGTTTGTTGTTGTTTTAAATGTTGTGGAGTCAGTCTTGACTCATAGCAACCTTGCATAGGGTTTCTAAGGCTGGTGAGTTTGAACTACTAACCCTGTGATTCACAGCCCAGTGCTTATCCTTTGGAGCCACTGCATTCCCAAATAAGTTGGTAATCATCATAAAATACTTTAATACTTACATATTTCAAATGGGTCAAGGATTTCAAGGTATAATAAATAAAACAATAAACATACTAAAGGTACATATGGAAGAATAACTATTTTGGTACATCCTTCTTATCTGAAAGAAAGCAAAGCCTTTCAAAATTTGACAACAAAACAAAAAGTAAAATTAAAAAATGGACAAATTTTAGCCCATAAAAATAAAGATATCTTCATGGCAAAAATGACCCATAGAAGTAAGAGTTTCAGCAGAAAACAGAACCGAATTCCATAGGTTTAAAAAAATCTTTAGTGAATCACTGCTAAGGGGATACAGTCAAAGGAAACAACCAGGAGACCTTGAGTAACCAGAAACTACCAATAATGGAACCATCTCCACATATTGGTTTGGAGAATAAGAGAATGTATTTGTTTCCTAAGACTGTTGTAACAAAATACCACAAACTAAATGACTTTTCAGAACAGATATTTATTGCCTCAATGTTCTGAAGGTGAAAAATCTGAATTGGATGTTAGTTTGGCCATGTTTTCTCAAGACATTAGGGGACGATCCTTTCTCAACTCTGGTAGCCTTAGACATTCTCTGGCTTGCAGCTGAAGTTCAGCTCCATGGTTACATGACCATCTTTCCCCTGTCTGTCTCTGTGTCTCGTCTCCTCTTTTATAAAGAGTCACTAAAATTAAATTTGGACCCAATAGAATTTGGTATGACCTCATGTTAACTGATAACATTTTCAAAGACCCTCTTTCCAAACAAGGTCATGTTCACAGGTATTAAGGGTTAGGATTCTAACTTAATCTTTTCAGTCACAATATTTAATCCAATAATAGAGAGGAAATAGTGTTCCTGGAGCTTAGTAAAGGAGCCCTGGTAGCAGAGTGGCCAAGAACTTAGCTTATAACCAAAATGTCAGTGGTGTGAATCCACGAGCCACGTCCCAGGGGAAATATGTGGCAGTCTGTTCCCATAAAATGAAGATCCTAGGGGTCAACAAAATAAAATTATAAGAAAGAGTTTTATTTTTCAACTAAAAAATAAAAACAAATGCTATTGGACAGTTCACTTTGTCTTAATGGGTCACCATCAACTCAAGGGCAGTGGGTTTGATTTGGGGCTTAATTTGGGGGCCCAGTAAGAGCTGGAGCCTTACAGCAGGGACAGACTGTCAGTAGAGACACAGTCATGGCCAGAAATGTGTCTCAAAGAGAAAGGACAACAACAACAACAAAATCATTAATTTTTTCTTCCTGACTTTCTATAGTAGGCAAGCTTCTAAGATGTCCCTGAATTATCTCTCCATCCTGGATTTCACACAATTGCCTAAGTGCCTCCACTCCAGTGTGAACTAAGGTGATGGGATGCCACTTCCATCACTAGGTTACAGGAGACTATACCTTCTTTCTTCCTAGTTGATGGTCTCTATTGCCTCCTGTTATGGAAGAATAACTGGACTGTAAACCACAAGGTCGGCAGTTCAAACCCACCAGCTGCTTCTCAGAAAGGGTCGCTATTAGTCGGAACTGACTCGACAGCAATTAACAACAAAATTGCCTTTTTAGCTTGCACATTTGAATGAAGCAAGCTGCCATATTGGAAAGGCCCCATGTCAAGAAACCTAGGGAGGTCTCCAGGCAACAGTCAGAAAGCAACTGAGACTCTCAGTCCAACAGTCTACAGGAAAATTGATCCTCCAATAACCATGTAGGCTAGAAAGTAGTCTTCCCCAGTAAAGACTTCAAATGATTTTGCAGGCCCTAGGCCAACACTCCAATACTAGCATTGCTAGAGATAATAAAGCAGAAGGCCCAACTAAGCCAAGAATGGATTTCTCTATAGTTAAGCTCCTAAATTTGGAGGCAAATTGTTACACAACTATACATTACCACTACAGATTTTGGTTCTTAGAAAGGGGTGCTACCACAAAAATTTGTAAAATGCTAAAATATCTTTTGTACTGGGCAGTAGGTAAAAGCTGGATGGAATTTGATGATCATGACAAAGAAGGCTTAAATTGCCTTGAACTAAATGTTAGAATTCTGGATTTTGCCAGTGAGAATTCAAAAAGATGTAAAGAACATACAGTAAGTCCCCAGGTTACAATGACTTTTGTACTTGCTGTTTAATGTTATATTAATTTGCCTTCATTTTGAAATTATTGAACCCACCTCTACTCTCAATCAATTCTTCAATACAACCAGCTTCACTTGCTTCACATGCAGCTTTTAAATAATTGAAATGACTTGGATCTGTTTCTTGAGCTAAAAACTAAATCAAACCACACCCGTTTCAGACCACGAATTATAATTCATTATGGCCCTGTACAACAAAGGCAAACTGCCCTGTATGATTTCCTAGGTAATCTTCATGAAAGTTGACTGCCACATCTATTTACAACAGAGTCCCTTTTGTAAAAAACCTTTCAGTTATCAGCTGAGTATTTTAGCCACTGTGCCACCAGAGAACCTTCTTGAACTACATTAAAGGTAAATAAGAACCGAAGTACCACATGTACCTGTTCCAGCTTAACCTACAAATTAGACTTAATGACACACTAAGGAACAAATCTCATTTATAAGCCTAAAGAAAAAAAAAGCCTTTCAAACCTTCATTTGCCTTATGTTTGTTATTTTCCCATTGGGCAAAATGTGTCACATGGCTAACATTTAGGCATGAGATAGAGAAACAAGCTCCACCTATGATGCTGTTGTTAGGTGCCATTGATTTAGTTCTAACTTATAGTGATGCAATACACAACAGAACAAAACAATGCTTCCTCCTGGATCATCCTCACAATTGATGGTACATTTGTACCCATTGCTGCTGCCACTGTGTCAATCCATCTCTTTGGAGGTCTTCCTCTTTTTCACTGACCCTCCACTTTTCCAAGCACAATATCCTTTTCCAGGGACTGGTTCCTCCTGATAACATGTCCGAAGCATTCTGACTGTACTGTTTCCAATACATATTTGTTTATTCTTTTAATATTTGTTTCCAACATCATAATGCAAATGCATTGATTCTCCTATGGTCTTTCTTTTTCATTGTCCAACTTTCACATGCATATGAGGCTATTGAAAATAATACGGCTTGGGTTAAGTTCACTTTACTGATATCTTAGCTCTTGAATTCTTTAAAGAAGTCTTTTGCAGCCAATTTACCTACTCAAATGCATCATTTTATTTCTTGAATTCTGCTACCACGAGTGTTGATTATGGATCCAAATAAAATGTTAGGGATTCCTATGATAATAATCCTCAGTGGTGCATTGGGTTAAGCATTGGGCTCCTAAATGAAAGGTCAGTGTTTTGAACGCACTAGCTGCTCCAAGGGAGAAAGATAAGGCAGTCTGCTTCTGTAAAAGTTTACAGCCTCAGAAACTCTGGAGCGATTCTACTCTGTCCTACAGAGTCATTATGAGTTGAAATCAGAAACAGTGAGTTATTGCTTGGTTTTCTTATAGGAAAGAAAAAAATTGTGAATTTTGTTTTCTTTTTCAATTCTACAACAGTCTGTCCTGGTGTGGTGCTATAGGATAAACACTAGAATGAAAGGTCAGTTTGAACCAAAAGGTGGCAGTTCAAACCCATCAGCCACTCCTCAGAAACCCTATATACATCTCTACGAGCCAGAACTGACTCATTGACATGTAACAACAACAACTGTCTATTCACTAACCACAAATTTCACAACCCTCCCACTTGTAAAACGTGTTCACCTCCATTTAGGATCCCAAAATATCTTCCTATTATGGCACCAAAACTGAAGGTCAAGATTTTATGATTTTCATTATACCTGGATGTGTCTTCTTGGTGCTGACTCTTGATTAGAAATTTGTGAAGTCACAAACACAAACTATCTGCCCCCTCCCCCATTCACATACACAAATTGGAATAGTAAGATAGAGACAGACTAACCGTAGTAGAACTCCTTTCAAAAGGGAGTAGTAATAGGCACTGTGTAGACCCCAGGAGTCCTGGTGGTGCCGTGGGTAATACATTGTGCTTCTAACCACAAGGCCAGCAGATCAAACCCACCAAGCACTCCAAATGCCAAAGATGAGGCTATTTGCTCCCATAAATAGGTACAGTTTCAGAAACTCTAAGAGGCTATTATACTCTGTGCTACAGGAATGATATTAGTCAGAATCAACTCAATGGTAGTAGACTATGCAGACATCGGTTCATAACAATCCTAAAATCTACTCGGACAAATGTTATAGGGACCACTTGCTCTGAGAGTAAGAAATATGATTTTATTTGAGCCTGAATATGCTCCTCTTCGGAGTCCTGGTAGCTAACTATAATAAGGTCAACAGTTAAAATCTACCCATAGTGCCATAGAAAAAAGATGAGGATTTATGTTCCTATAAAGATTTGCAGCCTCAGAAACTCTGCACAGGGTTGTAATGAACTGGAACCAACTAACAGCATCCCTCTGCTATTCATAAGGTTTTCAGTGACTAAATATTCTGAAGCAATTCATCTCTACTTCTTCCTAGTCTGTCTTTATCTGAAAGCTGTCCACCATGGGTGACCCTGCTGATATTTAAAATACCCATGGCATAACTTGCAGAATCACAGCAACTCACAAGCCACCACAGTACACAAACTGATAGACAAGTGGATAACAGAGAAGTGCCGTCAGATATACAGCCAGAAAAAGAGACCCTCAGGTTGGAAGGCACTCAAAATGTGACTGAGAAAGAGCTGCCTCCTCAAAGAAGAGTTGACTGTGATTATGCAAATGGAGTAAAGCCCTCAGCAGTAAATCCCTTGGAACCTTCATTTGCTGATGGGCACAACTCAAAATGAAGAGAAACAGCTGTCAACATCCATTAACAATTGGAACATGGAATGTACACAGTATGAATATAGGAAAATTGGAAATTGTCAAAAATGAAATGGAATGCCTAAACATTGATATCTTAGGCATTAGTGAGGTGAAATGGACTGATATTGGCCATTTTGAATCTGGCAACCACATGGTCTACTATGCCAGGAATGACAAAGCGAAGAGGAATGGTGTTGCATTCATTGTCAAAAAGAACATATCCAGATCAGTCATGAGGAACAATGCTGTCTGTGATGAGCCTACAATGAAGACCACTTAATAACAGTTAACTGGTAGTAATCAAATGTATGCACCAACCACTAAAGCCAGTGAGGATAAAATAGAAGAATTCTACCAACTTCTTCAATCTGCAATTGATCAAACATGCAATCAAGATATAATGATCATTACTGCTGATTGGAAAGCAAAGGTTGAAAACAAAGAGGAAGGATCAGTAGCTGGAAAATATGGCCTTGGTGATAGAAATGATGCTGGAGACCACATGATGGAATTCTGAAAAATCAATGTTTTGTTCACTTGAAATACCTACTTTAGACAACATAAGAGACAACTATACACATGGACCTCACCAGATGGAATACGTAGAAATTAAATTGACTACATCTGAAGAAAGAGACAATGGAAAAGCTCCATATCATCAGCCAAAACAAGGCCAGGTGCAGACTGTGGAACAGACCATCAATTGCTCATATGCAAATTGAGACTGAAGATCAAAACAAGTCCACGAGAGCCAAAATATGACCTTAAATATATCCCACCTAAATTCAGAGATTATCGGAAGAACAGATTTGATACATTAAACACTAAAGATCAAAGACCAGAAGAAGTGTGGGATGACATCAAGAACATCATACAGGAATAAAGCAAAAAGTCATTAAGAAGACAAGAAAGAAGGAAAAGGTCAAAATGGATGTCAGAAGAGACACTGAAACTTGCTCTCCACTGATGAGATGCTAAAGCAAATGGAAAATGAGGAGGTACAAGAGCTGAAAAGAAAATTTCAAAGGTCAGCTTGAGATGTCAAAGTCAAATATTACAATGAAATGTGCAAAGATCTGGAGTCAGAAAACCAAAAGGGAAGAACCCGCTCAGCATTTCTCAAGCTAAGGGAACCGAAGAAAAAAATTCAAGCCTCAACTTTTGTTATTGAAGGATTCTCTGGGCAAAGTATTAAATGATGCAGAAAGCATCAAAAGAAGATGGAAGGAATACACAGAGTCACTGTACCAAAAGGAATTGATTGATGTTCAACCATTTCAAGAAGTAGTATATGATCAAGAGCCAATGATACTGAATGAAAAAGTCCAAGATGCATTGCAGGGATTGGCAAAGAACAAAGCACTAGTATAGATGAAAGAAAAATTGAAATATTTCAAGAAAGTGAAGCGGCACTGGGAGCACTCACTCATCTATGCCAAGAAATTTGGTTGACAACTATCTGCAGAAAACAATTATATATATATATCTTTGATATCCCATGCGAGTAAAGTATTACTAATGGTAATACAGAAATGACTGCATACATACATTGACAGAGGTTCAAGCTGGATTCAGAAGAGGACGTGGAATGAGGGATATTATTGCTTACGTCAGATGGATATTGGCTAAAGGCAAAGAATACCAAAAAGATGTTTACCTGTGCTTTATTGATTATGCATGGCTTTCGATTGTGTGGATCATGACAGGCTATAGACAGCATTGCAAAGTATGAGTATTCTGGAAAACTTAATTGTGCTCATGAAGAATCTGTATATGGAACAAGAGACAATTGTTCGAACAGAACATGGGAATAGTGAATGCTTTAAAATTAAGAAAGGTGTAAGATAGGGTTGTATTCTTTCACCATACTTATTCAACCTGTATAATGAGCAAATAACCCAAGAAGCTGAGTTCTACGAAGAAAAACATGGCATCAGAACTGATGGAAGACTCATTATCAACCTGCAATATGCAGATGATACAACCTTGCTTGCTGAAAGGGAAGAGCACTTAAAATACTTACTGATGAAAATCAAAGAGCACACCTTTCAGTATGGATTTCATCTCAACATAAAGAAAACAAATAACCGCACCACTGGACCAATAAACAACATTTGCATCAATGGAGAAAAGATTCATTCTTCTTGGATCAACCATCAACACTCATAGAAGCAGCAGTCAAGAACTCAAACGACGTATTGCATTAGGCAAATCTGCTGCGCAAGACCGTTTTAAAGATGTCGGTTTGAGGACTAAGGTGCACCTGACCCAAGCCATGGTATTTTCAATAACCTCATACGCATGTGAAATCTGGACAGTGAATAACAAGGACCGTAGAATAATTGATGCTTTTGAGTTATGGTGTAGGAAGAGAATATTGAAAGTACCATGGGCTGCCAAAAGAACAAACCGATTTGTTTTGGAAGAAGTGAAGCCAGAGTGCTCCTTGGAGGCCAAAATGGCCAAACTTCATCTTTCATAATTCAGACATATTGTCAGGAGGGACCAGTCACTGCAAAAAGATATCATGTTTGGTAAGGTGGAAGGTCAGAGAAAATGAGGAAGACCCCCAGCGAGATGGATTGGCCAAGTGGCAGCATCAATGGGCTCGAGTGTGGCAACAATTGTGAGGTTGGCCCAGGACAGGGCAGCATTTCATTCTGTTGTGCATAGGGTCGCTATGAGTTTGTACCAGCTGAATGGCACCTAACAACAACAACAGCATCCCACCACCACCATGCTTCCTTGTTGTGTCTCATTAGTAAATTTTTGTATATTTGTGTCTTCATTTTGTGGTCTATATTCTTGACTCAGCACTTTGAGATGTCTTTTCTTTTCCTTAAGACATGGCTCCTGCTTTCATATGAGTAGTTTCATAGCATCCTTTCTTTTTGTAAAATGTTGGAGGCCCAAATGTCTTTTTGAATTGAAGAATTGAATGATCTGAATTCATTTTGATCCAAGTTGGTAGTCTTGCTAGTTAATCGCTTTAAACAATGTTGTAGCATTTCTATATATTAGATATTTTCAGATTAAATTCCCCTAATTACACAAACCAATGCAAAGGTACTTAACAAAAACAATTACGCAAAGTCATACCCACAGTTCTTTTCAAGATAAGCTGCAGGTAGCTTTAAAAGCTAGCTTTTCAAGGATCTTTCTAAAGTAATATACACTTATTGATCTAATCAGATTTTCTCTTTGGGTCTATTTTTCAAACCAACTTTATTACAGTACGCATTCCATACAATATCGTGTACTTCCTATTTGCCTTGCTAATGGACTGAGTGCATGCTCTTAAGCAGAAAAAAGAAGCTTTGTCATTAGGGGAAAGGAGAGCATGTTTCTGTTGAGGGGATATGGACCAGGTTTATCCTCTGCCACTGGTCCCTGTATGTGAACTAAAGAACAATGATAGATCCCAAACTCATGATATTTATGCAGAAAATAGTTATGAAAGAAGGAGTTTAAAAATGGTGTGGATTTGTTTGTTCTTGTTCCTCTATACCAAGCATCCTAGAAATAATACAGAACGCATCCAAAGGAGACCTCATGGAGACCTCTGAAGGGTATAAAGTAGAAGAAGGCAAACTGATCAGAGACCCTTGGATTCAAGGAATGAAAAAGGCATACTATGATGCTTCACCCAACAGAAAAAGCCATAGTAAGTCCTCCATTTCTTGGTCTTTAATGCAGTAACAGAAGGTGGCTCATGTAGTCTCATTCCTCAGAAGAATGAACCACCAGGCACTCCCAGAAGCACTGGTAAGAAGGATCAGGAGCCCCGCTGACAAGGAGCAGGCAGGAGGGGCGCACTCTTGCCCCTGAAATTACCTTCCCCTCTAAGAGACACTTAGTGTCCATGCAGCACTGGAAAAAGAAATGCCACCACAAACACCTGGCAGGAAATACTCTTCACCATTCACAGACAGGAAGTCCTAGCACAATAAGCACCCAGCCCAGGAAGGACTTTCTTTCCTGACTTGCCCAAGAAATTATCTCCACTAACAAGAGATCCTGGTGCAGAAGTGGCTGTGGAGGAGTAAGAGGTGGGAAGAGCTGAAGAAAGGGAGATCCTATCTCAACAAGCATTCAGTCTGGGAAGTGCTCATCCTGGGTGACAGAGACTCCCTTCTGCCACCTAGAGACACCAGGCAGTCTAGTCTAGGGGAACTACTACTCTCTCAGACAACTCCAGCCGAAACCTGTGTTGTTGTTGTTGTTGTTCATGGTGGTGATGGTAAGTGCCCTTGAATTTGTTCCAACTAATAGCACTCTGTATAGGGCTTCCAAGAAGTTGCTGAAGGGTTTGAACCACCAACCTTGTGGTTAGCAGTCCAGTGCTTATCCTATAGCACCATACAAGGATCCCTAAAGACCAGTGTGTGTGTGTACTGCAAGTGACATCTGGGTCCATTCAAAACCTGTGCCTAGACAATGAGGCTGTCCTTGCAACAGAGCAAGGAGATACTGAATGGTCTAAAACCAGAAGAAATGTTTGTCAGTGTTGTATCCTTGTACCATATTTATTCAATCTGTATGCAGAGCAAATAATCTGGGAAGATGGACTATATGAAGAGGACAGTATTAGGATTGAAGAAAACTCATTAACAGCCTGAGATATGCTTATGACTATGACCTTTGGTCATCCTTCAGATGTAGAACTGAGCTCACCCCATGGCTCAATTCTCAGCCAAGCAATAGATAGGTATGTAGCAGGGGACAACATTAGTGAAGTACACATACCGTAGAATGGTCAACTATTTGAGATCAAAAGAGAAGCATTTACCTAATGACAAAATTTTCAAGGGTGAGGAAAATAAGGAATGGAAACAGGAAACACAGGGTTCAAGAAGTGAAATAAATGGTGTTACATTAAGACAACAGCAATCAAGGTGAAAAGAATTATATGATTTGTTGAACGTAAAACTGATGATGTGCTCTGTAAACTTTCATTCAATTCACAATTAAAAGTTTGTTGTTGTTTTTTTCATTTCATTGAACTAAATACAAACACACATGCATACAAATGAGTGCAAGTAAAGTTGTGGACATTTTAAAAAGATCTGTGAACTGTTTAAATGTCATCACTGTTGTGATATTATGTTACCATTTTGCACAATTTTACTATTAGGGGAAATTGTAATGTACACAGGAAATCTGTGAAGATTTATATAAATGTATGTAATCTGAAGTTATCTCAAAATAAGCATTATAATTTTAAAAGCTCACCCAGCCCTGATAATATTGAAATGTTATCAATATTCTTCTATAGTGTCCTGTGTTTTAGACACTATTAAGGTAAATAATGATTCTTACACTGGTAGCGTAGTGGTTATGAATTGGGCTGCGAATCGTAAGGTCAGCGGTTCGAAACTACCAGCCGCTCCGCGGGAGAAAGATGAGGCTTTCTACTCCCGTAAAGATTTACACCCTCGAAACCCTGTACAGGGTCGCTATGGGTCGGAACCGACTCGACGGCACTTAACAACAACAACAAGGGCTTCAAAACTGTTTTCCCTGCTGTGTTAACTTTAATAAATTTAATTCTGCCAGAGAGAGAGAAAAGAAGGGGAGAGATATAAATGTGTACATACATTCCTAACATCCTAGAAACTGCTCAAATTCCTACTCAATTATTTCCATATTTTCTACTACTAAGTGGCCACAAGACTTTACATGTTCAACTATGTAAACATTTGTATGGATTTGTGATGCCTTAAGCATCCCAAAACCTCTGCTCAACCTCAGAACTTTAGATAATTGGGACTTGTATTTGACTGTTCATCTTAAAAGTGGGAGCTCTTTATCTTCTTCTTTAACAAACATAAATATAGGCTTCTCACAGCTTGAAAGACCTCCAGTTTAGAGCAAGACTTTCTGTCTCAGTAAGTAAGCTTTGGGGGAGAATCTGTGATTCTTTTAGCTTGTCTTCCTTGGTTTCTTGGTGATCTCCACATGGCAGCAATCTTTCCCCATATGTGTTTCCTTACTTCTGTGTCTAATATGCTAATTTGTTTAACCTTTCTCTTAAATTTAATTTAATTTGGGAGAAAATATATACAACAAAGCCCACTCTCACTCTAAACATACTGATAATGACACTGGTTACATTCTTCACATTTTGTCAACATTCCCATTATTTATATTGTTATTTCACTTCCATTTACTTAATCAAAAATAGGAGCATTCTTCATTATTGAAAACAATAGTCCTGTGAAACTCTTCACACAAAAAATATCTGGCTCTATTTTTGTTGTTAGGTGCCACCCAGTTGATTCTGATTCATAGTGTTCCTATATAATGTAGAACAGAACAAAGCACTCAACCATCCTTATAATTGTTCTTGTTTAGACCTGTTGTCGCAACTATGTGTCAATCCATCCTGTTGAGTGCCTTTCTCTTTTCCAATAACCCTGTACTTTACCAAGCATGATACCTTTCCGCAGGGACTGGTCCCACCTGATAACATGTCCAGAATATCTGAGACAAATTCTCACCATCATCACTTTAAGGAGCATTCTGTTCATCATGGTGTTGTTTATTGGTCCAGTTGTGACAAGTTTTTTTTCTTTATATTGAGGTGCAATCCAGATGAAGGCAATTGTCATCGATCTTCATCACTAAGTGCTTCAAGTCCTCTTCATTTTTAACAAGCAAGTTTGTGTCATCTGCGTATCTCAAGGTCTTAATGAGCCTTTCTTCAAGCCTATACTGTGCTCTTCATATAGTCCATATTCCTAGATTATTAGCTCAGCATACAGATTGAATAAGTATGGTACAAAGATATAATACTGACAAGCATCTTTTCTGATTTTAAACTATTCAGTATCGCCTCGCTCTGTTCTAAGGACAGCCTCGTTGCCTATGTACAGGTTCAGAATGGACCCAGATAAGTGTCTTTTTTTGCAATCTTATACAAGGTTTGTTATAGTTACACAATCAAATGTGTTAATCAATAAAGCACAGGTAAACATCTTTCTGGTATTCTCTGCTTTCAGCCAAGATGCCTCTGAAATCAACAATGATTCTCCTCATTTCATGTCCTCTTCTTAATCAGGCTTGAATTTTTAGCATACATCTGTAGATATACTGCTGCAATTGTGGTTGAATTATCTTCAGCAAAATTTTATTGACATGTGATAATAAAAGTATTGTTCAATAATTTCCATATTCTTTAGTGTCGCCTTTCTTTGGAATGAGCATAAATAATGTATCTCTTCCAGTCAGTTGGCCAGGTATCTATCTGTCTTCCAAATGTCTTGACACAGACTAGTGAATGCTTGCAGCACAGACAATGCTTGCAGCAATGCATCAGTTTGTTGAAGCATTTCATTTGTTGTTCTGTTAGTCTTAGAGTCTCCAGTGTGACTTGGATTTCTTCCTTCAATACCTTGGTTCTTGATCATATGCTGCCTCCTGAAATGGTTGAGCACTGATCAGTTTTTTTCTGAAACAGTGACTCGGTATATTTCTTGCATCTTCTATTGATGCCTCCTGCATGGTTCAATATTTTCCCCATAGAATTCTTTAAAAAAAAAAATGTCTTCAATGCTTTCAGTTTGATAAATGTTTAACATGCTCTTTCCTTTGGGTTTTCTAACTCCAGGTCTTTGTACATTTTATTATAACATTTTATTTTATATTTTCCAACTACTCTTTGAGATTTTCTG
>NW_006408533.1:14390741-14415804 GCF_000296735.1 Chrysochloris asiatica
GCCATATTTTCCATCAACTTTTGTATTTCAAAATTTTCAACTACATCTTGATTGCATGTTTGATCAGTGTCAGACTTCAGAACTTGGTTTAGTTCTTCAATTGCTTCATCTGCGACTTTAGGTATGGTGCATGATTCTGAATAATAGTCAGATTAACTGTCTTCATTGTAGGCATTTGGATATTATTCCATCACAGATAGTATTCTACTTCAAGATATATCTTGAAGGACTTCTGACAAGTTGGCAGACTAGACAGACATGCTATAAAGCCTTTACAATAAAGATATATATATATATGGCACAATGAACTATACACAGAGGACAATCCTGAAACCCTAAGCTTCAGAGGAAAGGTTAGAAAAGTAGGTGGAAAGGCTGAGCACACGTGTCAAAAGACGGAGAATGACTAATGACCAACAGCAGCCAAATTGAATTTTTGCAAGCAGTTTTGGAAAGAAACAAATGGCAACCTGACAGTGCAGAATCATAAAGGTAATGGAAAAGGTGATATTCCTTCTTCCTTCCCACACCCCATGGATAACATAGGTAAGGCCAATCCCCACCCTCACCTACTCGTAGTGCAGACCCTGCTTTCCAAGAATTCTGAGCCACATGAGTTAAACCAGTGTGAGGTGGTTGCCCACTGTGCTGCTTTGGTGCATAGAGTCAGGTGGTCTTTGCTCCAGATCTACAGAACTCATAGAGTCTCCAGGCTAGAATTAGACTAGCAGGAACTTTCATAACCAGCCACACTGCCCCCAGCTGTCCTCTAGTTCTTACAGACACTAAAACTAGCAACTGGAAGGACCTCTATGAACTACTTCAGACTGGGTGCCCTGAATATAGACAATGCCTAGTCCTATAGGAACTTCATCTAGGGCTAGGAACTCAGCCATCACATCTCACCTTCACCAACCTCGTGAGCTTCTCGTCCAGGCGGAGGTCCCCAGACTTTTCTATTCTCAGTCCAACAACTGCACTTATTTTTTTATTTGTTTGTTTCTCCTTTGGTTGTTTCATTGTTTTTGTTTGTTTATTCTTTCTTCTCCTTTTTCTTTTCATTCCCTTCTCTTGATTTTTATCCATTCTATCACTGCTTTTGTTTTTATTTCTGTTTCTCATTTTCACCCCCTTATTTTTTTCCTCTTAATTTTTGTTTACTACTCTCTACTCTTTCTCTTTTCATGTTCTCTCTCTGTTTTTTTTTAATTTTGTTTCTTATTTTTATTTCTCTCTTAATTTTCTCTTATATGACTCTATTTTCCTGTCCCTATATTCTGGTCTTAGCTATATTCTTTTACTTTTGCTGCACGTTTGTGTTTCTTTTTTATCTTTTATTATATTCTTTTTTTTCTTTTTGCTGTCATTTGCTTCTGTTTCATTTCTCTATGTGTGTTTTCTCCTCTTGCCCACCCAATGGGAGACAGCAACCTTTCCTATACAGCTTAGCCACAACCATACCCTCTTCAGCTCTATCCATTGAACAAGAGTTAATATCAGTTCCTATGCCACCTGGTCAATGATAAACATCATCCAGCACTAGCCAAATCCATCCTAAACTGAACTACATGAACAGCAAATGAAAACCATCCACACATTTCCATTCTCTAATCACATCCAAAAGGAAACAGTTGGTAAGAGCCTAAGAACACACCAACATACAATCATCAATTAAATACAAATATGACACCACAATGTATGGGGAGGGGGGGAACAGGAGAGTTTAGATCACATGAAGAAATGAGAGAGTGCGGCTCAAACAAATGACCAAGGTGCGGATTCAGAAATCATTTCTGAGGTAGAAAAGATAATGGAATCACCTGAGAAATAATTTTTTCAAAGGAAATTTAGGTAGCTTTAGAGGATTGACAGAAAGATCACAGAAATCAAGGAGAACACAGAAAAATGTTTAGAACCTAGGAAAACACTACAAGAACAAACAGACAAAATCAATGGGAATTGTATTACAATGCAAATAGAAATCCAGAAGATCAATAATAAGATCTGAGTAATGGACAATACATTGAAAGGACCAAGGAGTAGATTTTAGTCATTGAAGCCTGAATTAGTGAGCTTGAAGATAAATCTCTCAAAACTAATAAGCTAGAAGAATCATCATAAAAAAGAACAAAAAAATCTGAAGAGAACATAAGATTTATGTGGGACACCATGAAGAAGAATAACTTATAGGTGATCAGAATTCCAGAACAGAAAGTGACAATCAAACATATGGAGAAAATTGTCAAAGAGAGACTTACAACAAGATGACAGACTACACAGATGCACTAAACAAACCCTGCACAACAAAGATATGAGAGACCAAATAAAGCAGACACAGATGAAAATTCTGGCACCCTGAACTTCAAAAGAAAGGTTAATGATATGGATGGATTGCTTTCTGGAAGGAGAGGCTGAGCAGGGATGACAAGAGTGGGAAACTGACTGATGAACAGTTGGCCAGACAAGGTTCAGCTGTCTTGTGAGCAGCTTTCAGGAAAGAGGGAGACCTGGCAGAGAAAACTTGTAAGTACAACAATAAAGGTGCAATTTCTTCTTTTTCATCTTGCTCCACTGGTGACCAGAGCTGTGGTCGCCTACCATGCTCATAGCACAGACCCTGCTCTCTGGGAGTTCTGAGCCACTTGGTTAGGAGAAGCATCAGTGTGAATTGGGGGCCAGCTGCACACTTTAGTGCCTTGATTCAGGTGGACTTGGCTGCAGAATTACAAAACCCACAGAGTCACCAGACCAGCATTTAACCAGTCAGTATACCCCCAGTTTCCCTGGTCCTAACAGATACTGAAACCAGTTCCATCAAGGGACCCCATAAACTGCCTCCGGATTGAGTGCCCTGAACATAGATAATTACCAAGATCAATAAGAACTCCATCTAGGGCCAGGAACTCTGCTATCACATCCCTTCCACAAACATCTCATGAGCTCCTTGAATTGCAGGAACCCACCCACCAGAGATTTCTTCCCTTCGGGTCCAACAAATACACTGTTTGTTTTTACAAATATGACAACCCACAATACTCTGGAGACAACAGACAATTTTAGCTAATATAAAGAAACAAGAGAGTAATTCAAATAAATGACCAAGATATGCAGAAAGAAAAACATTTCTGAGTAAAACAGGTAATGGAGCTAACTGAAAAATAATTCAAGATAGCAGTATTTTAGAACATCAATAGATAGACAGGAAGATCATAAGAAAGCAAGGAGAATGTAAAAAAGGCTTTAGAAAGATTCAGGAAAATGCTACAAGAACAAACAAAATAAATACAAATTTTGAAACAATACAAGACTTGCAATTAGAAATCCAGATTAATATTGAGATTTGTGAAATAGACAATAAATTGAAAGGACAAAGGAAAAGATTCAAAGCAATGGAAATCCGAATTAGTGAAATAAAAGATAAATCTCTCAATACCAATATGCTAAAAGAACAATCAGATAAAATGAATGAAAAACTCCTGAAAAGCCTAAGAGTTATTTGGGAAAACAAGAAGAAAAACAATTTATGGGTAACTGGAATTCCAGAACAAGCTCAGAGAAATTTTCAAAGAGTTGTAGAAAGAAAACTTTCCTAAAATCATGAAAGAAGATAAGCAAACAAGAAGCTGAACAAACCCCAAATAGTATAGATCCCAAAAGAAAATCACTAAGACATATCATAATCATATTTTCCAAAATCAAAGACAAGGAAAAACTCCTGAGAGCAGTTTGGGAAAAAAATAAGTTACCTAAAAAGGAGACTAAGCTCTGATTTCTCAGAAGAAACCATGCAAGAAAGAAAGCAATGAAATGATATATACAAAACTTTGAAACAACAAAAAAAATTGCCAACCAAGAATCATACACCCAGGAAAGCTGTGCCTCATTTACAAAGGTGAAATTAGGATATTTCCTGATAATCAGAAATTGAGGGAATTTGTAATGATCAGATCAACTTTACAAAAAATACTAAGGGCATTCTTTGGACTGAGAACCAACAACAGCAGACAACAACTTGAGGTTACCATACATGACAACACCACTCAGAACTCAACCAGATATAAAAGTAGTTAATGTAAAACAAATCTGCAAGACTGAAAATAAGAAACCAGACTTATCAATATGTAATGAAGTCAAATACAAACTATAAAGTAGCTAATAAAGTACATACAGAACTTCCAAATGGCAAGGAAGCCAAGTAGATTTCAAGATAAAACTGATTTATTTAAGCAGGGTAAAAAATTAATAAATTACAGTGTTAACAAAGTTATCACTCAAATATGCTGGTGAAAATTAGGACATTCCAGATAAACAGAACTTTGTGAATTCACATTTAATTTCTTCTACTACCCATTTGCTTTTTCAGCAGGGTGTTATTCAGTTTCCATGTATTTGACTTAATGTCTTTATCTTCCTATTGTTGAATTCTAATTTGATAGCATTGTGGTCTGAGAAGATGCTTTGTAGTATTTTGATATTTGTAAATTTATGGAGATTTGTTTTGTGGCCTAAGACTTGGTCTATTCTGGAGAATGTTCCATGTGCACTGGAAAAGAATGTGTATTGTGCAGTTGTTGGGTTGAATGCTCTGTATGCATTTTTGAAAGTGCTGTATTAAAATCACCCACTATTATTGTAGATTCATCTATTTCTATTTTCAAATCTATTAGAGTTTGCTTTATATATTTTGGAACTCTTTCATTGGGAGCATAGATATTTATTCTGGTTATGTCACTTGTTCAATTGTCCCTTTAATCATGAGATAATGTCCATATTTATCTATTATGCTGGGTTTTGCCTTAAAGTTTATTTTATCAGAGATTAGTACTGCCACTCCTGTTCATTTTTAATTGCAATTAGCTTGGTATAATTTTTTCTATCCTTTGACTTTTAATCTATTTTTGTCTCTGTGTGTGAGAAGTGTCTCTTGTAAACAGCATATTGAAGGATCTTGTTTTCTTATCTATTCTGCCACTCTCTCTCTCTTAACTGGTGCATTTAATCCATTTACATTCAGTGTAATTATCAATAGGTATGGATTAATTGCTGCTTATATTTGTTTGTTTTTTGTGGTGTTGCAGCTTTCTTTGTTCTGTGTGTCTTCCTTTGTTGAGTTCATGCTTTTTTGTGTTCTTTCTTTTGAGTTGCCTCAGTTTTAATGTTTCCATGTTCTTCTTGGATTTTCATTTTCTTGGTATGTTGTGAAGTGTTAATTTTCTTTGAGGTTGCCTTATAGTCCATTAACTTTTCTCTCCATTTCCTGCAGTCTATTTTATCCTGTAATTGACCTGACCTTCTCACCATCTAGTTCTCTGTTCCTACGTGTTTGCCTTCTTTTACATAGTAATTGTTTGATCATAGACTGACCTCTTTAGATTCAGAGAAGGAGAGGGGCTGTGTGCTGATGACCAGGACTCAGGTTTGCAGGGTATACCCTTCGGTTGGTTGACGATGCATGGAGGGGATTGCAACCATGGCAATGAAACGATATACAATAGGATGAACGTGAAACTAATGTTCTCCCATGTAAACTCTCTCATAATTCACAGTAAAACATTAAAAAACAAACAACCAAAAACACCCTGTGATACAGGAATTAAGACTGAGTGTTTTTCTACTAAGAGAGATTTGTTTTCATTTAAGTTCCAAGAAATGTGATATAGCCTTTTTAATAGCAACAGTGGTAACTGACACACAGTAAACAATTTTTAAAGACAGAATGAGCTCAGACAATATTTAAATTCAAAGCTGGTACTTTTTGACAGGCAGCAGAAGAGCCCAGTTGGGGAGTCAGGCAGGCCTTTGAATCCAGCTTGGCTACAAGCTGTGTGACCCTGGCCATGTTATAGAACCTTTCATTACTTCAGGTTCTTTGTCTGGAAAATGTTGCAGTAATATTGCTCCCTCATAAGACCACTTAATACATACAAGGTGCTTAAGACAATTCCTAGCAGATTTCATAGTATTCATAAATGTTGACTTCTAGGTTTACTGATTTCATTTTGTTGCTTTCTCTCTAGGCCTCTCCTTTCCTTCTAATAGAACTACCTACATTTTATGTGCAGTTCTCCTCTTCCTTTCATTTGTCTGTATACACCCTGATCTACCACCAACAATACTGGCATTAGTACAGGATGGCATAATCCTGATTCGGGTAGGTCATGTGGTCACTGGAAGCTGAAATCTAGAGGTAACTGGAAACTGTAATCTCCAGGTACATCAACTTGTTCCCAGAACACCATTGCCAACAAGCAGTGCTTACACAGCTGACAAACCAGACCCCACATCCAATCAACATCTCTCGGTATTATTGATTTCTTCACGTGGGGTATAGACAGTTCATTATAATGTACCTGTGAAACCCCTGCTCCATCCCCAACCCCAGCCTCATGTCAAGAACATACCTGATTTTGTGCTACATGGAATTCCATACTTAGCAGAAATTTTTTTTTCACACGCTGCAGAAACTTTAGTTTCTAATCATCTTTATTTTTTCTTTGTATGTTTAATTATGCTAGATTCTTGCTTTATTAGCCCTATTAGATTAACTTTTCTCTTTGAAATTGTATGAGGTTTGTATTGCTGCTGTCAACAAGCTACCAGAACTATAGTGACTTGAAACAACAGAAATTTATTCTGTACAAATCAGGAGGTCAGAAGTTTGAGATCAGTTTTATTGGGCTTAAGTCAAAATGTCAATATGGTTGCTTCCTTCTAAAAACTCTGAGAGAAAAAGCTTATTTCCTTGCCTTTTTCAGAGTCTAGTGGCCACCTGTAAGGAGCTCTGGTAGCGTAGTGGTTACGAATCGGGCTGTGAGCCTAAAGGTCAGCGGTTCGAAACTACCAGCTGCTCCGCGGGAGAAAGATGAGGCTTTCTACTCCCGTAAGGATTTACACCCTCGGAAACCCTGTACAGGGTCGCTATGGGTCGGAACCGACTCGACGGCACACAACAACAACAACAACAAGTGGCCACCTGTAGTTCTTGGCTAATGGCCTCTTCATCTTTAAAGTACATCACTCCAATCTCTGCTTCCATCATCATTTTGCCTGTTCTCACACTCTGACTCCCCCTGTGTCACTGTTTAAGGACCATTATATGATTACATTGAGTCCACCCAGATACTCCAAGATAATCTCTGCACCTCAGAACCATAACTTAATTAATTTAACGAAATCTGCAAAATGCATTTTGCCATATAAAGTAGCACTCACAGGTCCCATGGACACATTTACCAAAAACAAAGTGCTTTGGAGTCAGTTCCAAACTCATAACAGTCCTATAGGGCATAGTAGGATTGCTTCTTAGGGTTTCTGAAACTGTAAATCTTTACAAGAGAAGACAGCCTCGTCTTTGTCCTGCAAAGCCTCTGGTGCTTTTGAATGAACAATGTCACTGTTAGCAACCCAATGCTTAACCTACAGCACCACCACATGCTTCTTGAACACATTTTTTGTTAAGTGCCATCGAGTCAGTTCCAACTCATAGCGAACCTGTCTAGGGTTTCCAAGGAGCTGCTGGTGGGTTTGAACTGCCAACCTTGTAGTTAGAAGTCCAGTGCTTATCTTAGAGTGCCAAACCAGAATATGTTTAAGAGATCCTTATCTAGCTAGCCACAAAAGTGCTTTACCTAGAAGACAAAAGGAAAAAAAGGAATGAGGAAAGAAAGAAACAGTAAAGGAGATTTTGCCTCATATGAATAACAGCAAATTATGCACAGCTCTTCTTTGATGAATCAGAGGAAGAAGTGGCAGAAGTAACCAGTCATCAAAGCCAAAACGAATTTTATGTTTTAAAAATTGAATATGCTTTGCTGACATGAATTGAGAAGAGGGAAGAAAGTAAAATGGGCACTGCACATGTGAAGTTGTCCAATATGAGAAGTACTATCATCAAAAATAGTATGAATTTTAAAAAAAGAAGAAGAATAGTATGGATTACTAGGAAAGAATGTTTAAAAGTTCCCACTGCAGAGATTCAGAATAGAGAAGGAACTAACAAATCACTGTTTTATTTTGTAACACAAGTAAAATCATGAAGAACAGGCCTTTATTTAAACCTTTTTCTATCTATTCCAGCTCACAAAGGTCCATTAGGTGGAAACTGATTGATCATAATGTTGAGTTTAGTGGAGGAGAGTGCCACCATCTGCATGAATTCAGCAATCGCAAATCCTACCAGATGCTAAGAAGAAAGATCTAGCTGTATTCTTCTAAAATTACATTGATGCTGGGCTGTTTGGTAACTGTCCATCTTAAGCGCTGTGAAGGGGTATGGACGTAGTGGGTAGATTCATGCTCTAAGGATAATTTTCTTATAAAAGGCACATTTCTTCCTATGTGTGCAGGCAAAGAAAATATAAAGTTCAGCAAAAGTAATTAAAGCATTGTAATTACTTACTGTAAATTCTGACTAGAGATTATTTGTGTTAAACTTCACTTCTAATAGAGCAGCAGTATTAATTATTCATATTATGTAGATATTTGATTTGAGCTATCTTGTCATATTGTTAAATTAATCATGAATATGGATTTGAGAAACATATTTTCATCATATCTTATGATTTAGAGGCTTCTGCAAATGCCTGTGTTGCAGTCTTTCATTAATACTGCTGAACCAAATGTATTTTCAAGAGAGAAGACTTTTTTTTTAAAGCATGAGATGTAAGCAAAATAACTAAAATGAATTTTAACTGGAAATTTGTTTATAAGGATTATGAGAGAAATATTCATGAAGCACAAAATGCAAAGGTTATTATTCAAATAATATGGGAAGAGCTTCTATTTTTGCATACAGACAAATGCCAAAAAGGAAGCAAAAAGCTATTTGAGAAAGGAAATAAAACTGCTTCAGATTTTTGCTCAGTACAAGCAATTATTCTACTGTTAGAAAGTTGAAGAGAGTTAGTTATTCTCACTCAATGTAAGTAATACCCATAGTCATATTTGTTAATAGAGGAAAGCAGGAAAGGGTAGTTAGAATTTATACACACATACACAGTTCTACAAACTTCAGTTAGCTTAATATGATTTGGGCAATGGACAAGAATAAATAAGTAGAATACATACTACACTAATTTACTCTGTTTTCAAGCATTTGGTTTACAAAACATGTAATTAGTGTGAATCTAGTTTGGAAGGATGGGGACAAAATAGAGAGGACAGTTTCTTTTTAAAATATTAAACTAAAGAAAATCCCAGTGGTTTTGAGTTATACACTGTTGTATTTTTTTCATTCCTCAATCTAGCATTTATTCAGTACCCATTCTATGAATAATTACCAGACAAAGTATTTTGTTAAATGTTACTCAGTGCGATCATATAATGCACTGGAAGTGGGGAAACTATTTCCTCTCAGCCACCCATAGGGAAAACTATGTATTAAACTGAAATGTTGCCAAGTGCCATCTCTCATTCTCCAAAGACTCAAATCCCAGTGTCTCTTCATCCCTTCCCCCACTCAGGACAGACTATGAGTTTAGAAAGTTTCCTCTGGTTCCTTCTTCAATCCAGTATTTATATATTTGTCCCATTTTCTCAGGGTCTTCCTATGTTACTGGCTAGTTAACTGGGAAGATTAATTCCAGCTGTGAGGTGGTAATGACAGAAAATGCCACGCTTGTTAAATTGCAGTCTAGGCTGGGAGGGAAGCCAAAGCCACAGGACAAATACGGAGCATTAGCATTGATTTGTAAGAGTCCTCAAAATACGTACATATACATAATCTTAATGTTTGCCTCAGAAAAGCCTTGCTGGAAACTAAGGTGTATTCCCTTTTGAAAGCCCAAATTCAAATTCTATTTCCTTAACTATGATGCATTGATATTTTCCACTGAAAATATTAACAACCTACAATATACAGATGATACAGTTTTGCTTGCTGAAAGAAAACAGGATTTAAAATACTTACTAATGAAGACCAAAGACCATAGCCGTTGGTATGGGTTGCACCTCAATATAAAGAAAAAAAAGTCCTCACCTCTGGACCAATAAATGACATCAAGATAAATGGAGAATAGATTTCACTTTGCTCAGATCAACCATCAGTACTCAAGTAAGCAACAGTAAAGAAATCAAAGTATTATATTAGGCAAATCTCCTGTAACAAGACCTCTTTAAAGTGTTCAAGTGCGAAGATGTCAGTTTGAGGACTAAGGTGCGCCTGACCCAAGCCTTGGTGTTTTCAGTAACCTGATATGCATGTGAAAGTTGAATAATGAATAAAGAAGACTGTAGAAGAATTGATGCATTTGAGCTATGGTGCTGGAGGAGAATATTAAAAATACCATGGAATTCCAAAAGAACAAACAAATATGTGTTGGAAGAAGTACAGCCAGAATGCTCCTTAGAAGACAGTATGGCCAGACTTTGTCTCTCATACTTTGCACATATTATCAGAAAGGACCAGTCCCTCAAGAAGGACATCATGCTTGGTAAAGTAGAGGGACAGCAAAAAAAAAAAAAAAGGAAGACCCCCACTAAGATGGATTAGCACAGAGGCAGCAGCAATGGGCTAAAGCGTAGCAGGATCCTGCAGTGTTTTATTAGGTTGTGCATAAGGTCGCTATGAATTCATACCAACTCAATGGCACCTAACAACAATAATTTTTCACTAAAATGTTAGTGCATTCAAAAGATAAGAACAAATACAATTTTTAAGGAATAATAGAATTTTTTAATGTAAAATTCTTATTTTAAAAAGAAAGGTTGTTATATGATGAGATACCTTTACCTGTATACTTGGGAGAAGGAGAGTTTTGTTTCTGCCAAGAACATCAGTAATAATTGTTCAGTTTTATCCTATATTAAACCATCAGTTGAGTGACTAATTAAAATCTCAGTCAGAACAAAATTGCTAGAAAATAATGTTCAATGAAGATTATATACAATTAAAAAATAGAGTAATTTTCATCTCATATATATGTTTGGCAGAATTAGCTTGCTCCAACAGCACAGTTATTGTAAGTTTTGCAGGGGGAAAAAAATAGACAACTTTTACCCACATTCCAATGAAGAAGGACTTAAAATCCAAATATGGGCAGTTTGGGGCTATCTTAATGGTCCATTCAATCACAATACGGTTCATTAAGTAGATTGTGCCAAGTTAAGATGGACTTAGAAATTAAATCAACTGAAAAACAGCTGATTAGTTGGTATGGTTGGGCACAGTCTTAGTAAGCGTAATAATTTTCCTAGATTTTTATAGGATGATTTCATTTAATAGAACTTTACTAATTCAAATAAATGAGAATTTTACTGACTCAAATTTAGTATTATCTATGTGTAAAAGATCTGCTAAGGAAATTGACAGATGAAGAAGTTCCAAAGGAATGTTTAATCGATTTGCAAGTGTTTTCAAACACTTGAATAGCAACCAGTTGTGCTAAAGCAATTAATGTGCTAATTACAGATGTACCATTATTTTATCTCTTAGAGCAGAGTCAGCAGGGCCTCAGTTTGGTAGGGCTTTTCAGTTAGAGGATTCAAAAAGTACTTAGAAATATAAAGACATTTATTTCAATACAAGAAAAACTCCAATTTCATCTGGCTCATTATTTTCCACATTTAGACTGTGGTGATGGTGTGCCGGGGAGTCAGTTCTAACTCATAGCAACCCTGTATAGGGTTTCCAAGTCTGTAAATCTTTACAGAAGCAGAAAGCTTCATCTTACTCCCGTGGAAAGGCTGGGCGTTTCCAACTGTTGACCTTGAGCTTAGCAGCCCAACTCAGAACCATTGTGCTACCAAAGCTCCTTTATATTTGGATAACACTCATCAAATTCACCCTATGAAACACAACAGCTCACTAGCATAAAGATCCATTGTAAAAGAATTAATTTGTAAAAGCAGGTGTTTTTGAACTTCTTTTTCTCCTCCATCTTATTATTAAAGAAAAGACTCACATGAGTATAATCTATAATTCAGATAGTTTGCCAATTCTTTATTTGGTTAATTTTACTGAGCTTTTCTGTATAAAGGGGATTTTGGCTTATAGAATGTTTGAAAGTGATAAATAATTGATTTGAGAGTTAAATTCACTCAGAAGCAGCATAAAGGAAAGAAGAATCCAAGAGGGACAGTTTAATTTCTTTTGTTAAATTACTGGCTGCCAATTTATGGTTTTTGGCAGTCAATGTGGTTTTCCTCCAGACTTATAGCATGTTATTCCAAAAGCTGTATTCACAACGCCAATTTCCACAGCACTCAGGGGGCTTATGAGTAATGGATTTAGATGAGCAACTATTGTTACCATTATAGTGGCTAAACTTTACAGTATTTTCCCTCTGCAATAATAGTTCTTCTACTTCAATATGCATTTGCATTTATATTTGCCAAAATGTATTGAAAGTAACGAAGAACGACATTTAGTGAATTATAGTGGCCCAGAAGAAAGTATGGAAGAAAGAGTGAGAGAAAAGGTGGAAAAGAGAATTTGGTACTGTTGGTATTCTAATGGGTTACTGAGTGGTCAGCTGCAGAGTATCTGAATAAGAAAGCTTATGTTTCATTGAGGGAGACTTGGAAGTCTGTATAATCTGGGTTGCTAATCAAAGACAAGAGGTTTTCTGCTCCCATAAAAATTTACAGCCTTGGAAAATCTATGCACAGTTACTGAGTCAGAACCAACTCAATGGTACACAATCACCACCATGCTTCATTTGAGGTCCTGGTGTGGTGCTGTAGAATAAACACTAGACTACTAACCAAAAAGTTACTGGTTAAAACCCAAGCTGCTCCTTGGAAACCCTATACAAGGTTAATATGAGTCGGAAGCAACTCAAAACAAAATCAACAAAATGCTTCATTGCGGAGTGCAGAGGTTCATGATTGAATGGAGCACAAGGAGAACTTCTGGGGTGCTGGTATTGTTCTGTTTCTTGATCTGCTTACTGAATACATCCATAAGTTCAATTTGTAACAATTCACCAAATAGCATATGCATGCTTCAGTGTGTATATTACATTTCACTAAAATATTTTAAAATAAAACATGTGTAACAGGGGAACATGCATTATCTTGCATCTGTTTTAAGTTTACCTGGATGAAATGCCCTTGAGGGCAATTCAAAGCCATCTATCAACGTCATAGTCAAATATGATCTTTTCTATTTCGAGGAAAAGATAGACCAAATTGCTAAGCTTAGGTTGCAGTTAAGGCTCTAGATCTAGTTCTTTAATAACAGAATGGCCTTACATAAGGGATTTAACCTCCCCTAAACCTTAGTTTCCAATTTGAGACGATGTTACAGAATCATTGGATAGCAAGCTCATAGTTAACTGGTTCTCACTGCTGTAGGATGGATGGCCAAACTACTGATTTCCAGATTTCTTTGCTCCAGAAGTAATTAATTACCTCCTTTGGGATTCAGGATCCATAATGAATAAAATCTCCAAATTGATCTCTATTGGAAAGAATCAAACTGTCTTCGTTTGAAAGAAAGCTGCAATTTTGGAAGAGTTGGTAATAGAATAGACAATGATACATTTTAAGGAAGAGAGAAGAGATTGTCCTGCGTTTGAAGGTAGATGGGGACATACCAGATTCTGTGGTTACTTGAATTCTGATCACACTCATTAACCAGTTGCCATCAAGTCAACTCTGATTCATTGTGACCACATGTATATCAGAATAGATCTGTGTTCCATGAAAATTTCAATGGCTGAATTTTCAGAAGCAAATCTCCAGGACTTTTTTGAAAGGTACCTCTAGATGGATTTGAACCTCCAAACTCTCAGTTAACCACCAATGGTTTTAACTGTTTGCATCAAACAGGGCTGCCAGAACACATTCTTATAATTCTTAGATGTCAACAAGATGATTCTCATGCCTAGTAACCCTATGTACAAAAGAACAAAACACTGCTCACGTCTACGTCATCTGCCATTCTCACAGTAGTTATGTTGCTGCCACTGTGTCAATTTATCTTGTTGACAGACTTCCTCTTTTTCATTGACTTTTGGCCAAACATGATGTCCTTCTCCAGGGACTAGTTCTTCCTGAGAAAATGTACAAAGCCAATCATGCTTCCAAAGAGTTATCTAGCCATAGTTCTTCCAAAACAAATTTGTTTATTCTTCTGGCAGTCCATTGTACATACAGTGTTCTTCACCAACACCTTAATTTAAATGGACCAATTCGTCTACAATCTTCCTTATTCATTCTCCAATATTCACCAAAAGTATTTCTCCAAAATACCATGCCTTTGATTAGGCACACCTTAGTCTTCAAAGTGAAATAGTTGTCCTTTAACACTTTAAACCGGTCTTATGTAGCATATTTGCCTAATGCAATATGTAATTTGATTTCTGGACTGCTGCTTCCACGAGTGCTAATTCCAGATCCAAATAAATTGAAGTGCTTGACAACTTCAATAGTTTCTCTGTTTATCATAATGTTATTTACTAATCCAGTTATGATAATTTCCATTTTCTTTACGTTGACTTGTAAAGGCTGTAGTCTTTGATCTGAAGGCTATAGTCTTTGATCTTCATCTGTAAGTATTTCAAGACCTCTTTGCTTCCAGCAAGCAAGGTTGTGTCATCTGCATATCACATATTGCTGATGAGTTGTCCTCCACTCTTAATGCCATGTTCTTATTCATACGGTGCATCTTCTTGGATTATTTGGTCGGTGTACAGATTGAATGAATATGGTTAAAGGCTAAGACCCTTATGTACACCTTTCCTAATCTTAAACCATTCGGTGTTCCTTTGTTCTGTTTGAACTTGGCTCTTGGTCTATGTACAGATTCCTAATGAGCAAAATTAATTGTGCTAGAATTGACATTCTTCACAATGTTATCCATAGATTGCAGAATCCCACAATTGAATATCTTTTAAAAGTCAATAAAACACAAGTAAGTATCTTTCTGGTATTCTCTGCTTTCAGCCAAGTCCCTATCCCTCATTCCACATCCTCTTATAAATCCAGCTTGAATTTCTGGCAGCTCTCTGCCAATGTACTACTATAAATATTTCTAAATTATTTTCAACATAATTTTCTTGCACATGATATTAATGATATTCCTCTACAGTTTTCACATTCCATTAAGTCACTTTCCTTTGGAAAGGACACAAATATGGAAGTCTTCCATTTGGTTGGTCAGATAGCTGTCTTCCAAGTTTTTTGGCATAGACAAATGAATGTATCCAGTGCTGCATCAGTTTGTTGAAACATTTCCATTTGTATTCTGTCAATTCCTGGAGCCTTGTTTTTCACCAATGCCTTCAGTGCAGCTAAGACTTCTTTAAATACCATTGATTCTTGATCATCCTATGACAGCTCTTGAAATGGTTGACAATTGACAAATTCTATTTGGCACAGTGACTTTATGTATTTCTTCCATCTTCTTTTGATGCTGCCTGCATCATTCAATATTTTGCTCCTAAAATCCTTGAATATTGCAAATTGAAGCTTGATTTTTTTTTTTCCCTTCAGTTTTAGAAATGCTAAACATGTTCTTCCCTTTTGGTTTCCTAACTCCAGGTCTGTGCTCATTTCGTTAAATGCTTTACTTTGTCTTCTTCAGCTGCCTTTTAAAAATTTCTGCTCAACTCTTTTGCTTCATCGTCTCTTCCATTCACTCAGTTTAGCTTCTCTATGCTCAGCAGCAACTGTCAAAACCTCTTCTGATACACACACACACATCCATTTTAGTCTCTTATTTGTTTCCTGGTTTTGTTTTTTTTTAATGACCTTTAGCTTGCTTCAGGTATGGTGTACTGGATATCATCCCAAAGCTCTTCTGGTATCAAATCTGTTACTGAGATAGTCTTTACACTGAGGTAGGATATATATATAGTCATATTTTGACTCTCATGAATATGTTATAATTTTTTTTCATTTTAAACCTGAACTTAAATATGGGCAATTGAGGGTTTGGTTCACAATGAGCCACTGGCCTGGCTTTGGCTGATAATAGTGAGCCTCTTCATTGTCTTTTCCACAGATGTAGTCAATTTGACTCCCGGAAGCTCAATCTGGTTAGGCTACTTGTACAGTTACCTTCTATGAGGGTGAATCAAAAATCATCCACATTCTGGTTCTATTACAATGCCTATCCACATCTAAGGCTGATGACAACATGAGCATGCACATGAAATGATTCTGTCTAATAGACGAGTGACAGTGGATTATGTGGTAAAAAAAAAAATTCAAATCAACCATGGCTCTGCCTATGAAATAATCCATGACAGACTTGGGTTTCAAAAAGTTTGTGTAGGGGCAGGGAGCACCATGGCGGCCGAGCACAGGCCAAAGTTATCCAAGAATCTGCTGCACATGAAGTTCATGCAAAGGGGACTCGACTCAGAAACCAAGAAGCAGCTGGAAGAAGAAGAAAAGAAAATCATCAGTGGAGAGCACTGGTAGTTGGACTTGCCAGAGCTGAAAGAGGAAGAAAGCATCATAATCGAAGAGCAGAGCTTCTCATTACGCAAGGACCTTCTCTACGGAAGAATGTCATTCCAAGGATTTAATCCTGAGGTTGAGAAATTAATGCTTCAGATGAACTCTAAGAGCAAAGCTGAAGAAGTTGAAGATGAAACAGTGGAACTTGATGTGTCTGATGAAGAAATGGCTAGAAGGTATGAAAGCCTGGTGAGGACAATTGGAAAAAAGTTTACCAAGAAAAGAGATCGTGCCAATTATGAAGAAGATGAAAATGGAAACATGAAAAAGACCAAGACAAAGAAGGTGTTCTTAAAACCCCAAAATTAAAAAGAAGGCCTTGTGAAAGATAGCAGCACATTTCGGAACTTAACTCCGATTGGTTCTCTGTAGCTTTTGATATTATAATGTGTATTTATAAACAGGTGTGTAATTTTAGAAAATGCTGTCCCTAAAACAAATGTGTGATGGATGTTATACATCCTTTGCTTAATGGTGTTCATCAGAAAGGGCTCTTCTGCCCTTGATCCTCGAATGTACACAGTTATTTGGTGACTTCATATAGACCTTTTGATCTTGGATTTTTAAAATATTGTCTGTGGTTCCTGGTCTTTAATAAATTAATATCATTTAAAAAAAAAAAAGTTTGTGCAGGATGGGTACTGAAACAACTCATGGACGACCATAAACAGAAAGAAGCATTTGGGCATCTACAAACAAAATTTGGACGGATACTTGAAGGAAGGTAATAGTTAATTTAAAAACATTTTTTTACTGCTAATGAGACATGGATACATCACTATGAGCCTAAGAGTATGAAATGGAAGCATCATCAATTGTCAACCAAGAAAAAGTTCAAAAGTCAACTAAGAATTGGAAAAATGATGTTTACAGTTTTCTGGGATCCTCAAGGGCCAGTATTGGAAGACCATCAGGAAAAAGGTTCAACAATCAATAGTGCACATTACAGTGAGATGCTCACTGAAGGGCTGAAGCCTAAATTTCGGATTAAATGCAAAGGACTGCTATCCAAGGGCATTGTGATCTTGCATGTCTGCACACCTCTGCCCATACTGTTAACATTCTGCAAAATCTTCCTTTTAAGGTGTTAACGTACCCTTACTATAGTCCTAAACTTGTTCCACTTGTTTGATCTTTCACCTTTTGGGTCCCTTGAAAGCAGCCCTTCCAGGTCGAAGAGTCACCTCTGATGAAGAAGTGAAGACAGTGGTGCATTCATTGCTCGCAGCTCAGCTTAAAATCAATTTTTAATAAGGGAATACGAAAGCTTGTTGACTGATGGGCAAAGTGTATTGAATAATTACAGATTTGTCTTTTCTAAAATTGATTAAAATTAGTTCTACAGCCAGAGTGAAGATAATTTTGACCCACCCTCATATGATGTTGAAAAATGGTATTTGTAATACAGAAATCATTGGTCTTACAAAATTCTATCATGTATGCTCCAACATCATTTCTATCACCAAGGCCATGTTTTCCAACTACAGATACTTGCTCTCATTTCCAACTTTTGCATTTTAATCACCAGTATTTGTCAATACATCTGATTATATGTTTTATAAATTTTACACTGAAAAAATTGATAGAAATCTTCAAGTTCATTATCACTCGTTTTAGTGGTTGGTATATAAATTTGAGTCATAATTATATTAGCTGGTCTTCCTTGTAGGTATATGGATGTTATCCTATATTAAACAGCATTGTATTTCAAGACAGATTTTGAAATGTTCTTTTCGATGATGAATACACTGCCATTCCTCTTCAATTTGTCATTCATGGTATAGTAAACCATGTGATTGTCAGATTCAGCTGGCCCTAACCAGTTCATTTCATCTCACTAATGCTTAAGATCAAATCCTGATATAACACTGTAGGATAAGCACTGGATTATTAATTTTGGTGTTAGCAGTTTAAACCCATAAGAAGCACCTTGGAAACCCTAGACAGGATCACTATGAGTTGGAACTGACTCAATGGCACTTAACAACAACATTGCTTAGGATACTGATCCTTATGTATTCCGTTTCACTTTTGACAACTTCCAGTTTTCCCTGATTCCTATTTTGTACATTCTATGTTCCAATTATTAATGGATATTTACAGCCTTTTCTCATTTTTTGTTGTGTCTCATCAGGAAATGGTTTAGAAAGCTTGCCTCTATCCACTTCTTTAAGGGGCAGTTCTACTCCAGTTATATTTTTGAGTGTCTTTCAACTTGAGGAACTCATCTCTGAAACTATATCAGATAATGTTCTCCTGTTATTTATAAGGTTTTCAGTGGCTATCCATTAAGAAGTGATCTACCTCTTCTTCCTCATCTGTCTGAGTCTGGGAGCTCTGATGCAACCTGTCCACAGTGGGTGACCCTGCTGATACTTAAAATACTGGTGGCATAGCTTCCAGCATCACAGCAATAAGGAAGCCACCACAGTATGACAAACTAACAGACAAGTGGTCAACCAATAAATGACATCATGATACATAGAGAAAAGATTGAAGCTATGAAAGACTTCATTTTACTGAGATCCACAATCAACACTAATGGAAGCAGCAGTCAAGAAATCAGAAAACATGTTACATTAGGCAAATCTGCTGCAAAAGACCTCCTTAAAGTGTTCAAGAGAAAAGACATCAGTTTGAGGATTAAGGTGCGCTGACCCAAGCCATGGTGTTTTCAATTGCTTCATATGCCTGTGGAAGTTGCAAAATGAATTAAGAGTGCCTTAGAAGAATCTATGCATTTGAATTATTGTGTTGGAGAAGAAATTGAAAGTACCACAGACTGCCAGAAGAACAAACAAATCGGTGTTGGAAGAAGTATAGCTAGAATGCTCCTTAGAAGCCAGGATGTTGACATTTTACCTCTCATACTTTGGACATATTATCAGGAGGGACCAGTCCCTGTAGAAGGGCATCATGCTTGCTAAGGGTCAGTAAAAAAGAGGAATACCTCCAAAGATGAATTGACAAAATGACCTCAGTCATGGGCTCAAATGTAACAACAATTAGGAAGATGGTGTGGAACCAGGCAATGTTTCCTTCTGTTGTGAATAAAATTGCTACACATTGAAACCAACTAACAGCACCTAACAATAAGACTGACATATATTATATTATCAATTTGTGCTAATATTTGTGTATGGCATGAGGTAAAGGTCTCAGTCTATTATTTATGTATATGAATATTGATCATAAGAAACTCTGGATAACATTTTGAAGAATAGGTAATCCAGAACACTTAATTATGTCCATGAGGAAGTTGTACATAGACACAAGGCAGTTGTTGGAACAGAACAAATGGATAGTGAATTGTTGACGATCAGGAAAGATTATGTGCCACAGATGTATACTTTCACTTATTAACTCTCTATACTGAGCAAACAACCCAAGAAGATGGATTATATGAAAAAGAACATGGCTTCGGGATTAGAAGAAGACTCATTAACAACCTGTGATATGTATGCAGATTATACAACCTTTTGTGCTGGAAGTAAAGCGAAATTAAAATACTTATTATAAAGATCAAAGACTATAAGTGTGCATTGCACCTCAATGTTTAGAAAACAAAAATCCTCTTGACTAGAGAAATATATAACGTCATGACAAGTGGAGAAAGAATTGAATTGTCCAAGATTTCATTTTGCTTGTGTTCTCAATCAACACTCATAGGAGCAGCAGTCAAGAAACCAAGAAATGTGTTGCATCAGGTCTATCTGCACATGACTTCTTTACAGTGTTTAAGAGCAACGAAGTCTATTTGAGGACTACAGTGTACCTGACCAAAGTCATGGTTCTTTCAATGACCTTATATGCATGTGAAAGTAGAACAATGACTAAGAAAACCTTAAGAATTGATGCATTTGAGTAATGGTATTGACAAAGAATATAGAAAGTACCGTGGTCTGCCAGAACAACAAACAAATCTGTGGGAGAAGAAACACAGCCAACAGGCTCCTTGGAAGGGAGGATGGCCAGTATTCATTTTTCATACTTCGGACACGTTATCAAGAGAGACAAAACCCTGGAAAAGGACATCATTCTTGTAAAATGGAGGTGCAGCAAAAAGTGAAATACCTGCAACAAGATGGATTGACACGGCGGCAGCAGTAATGGGCTCAAATATAACAACAATGAGGATGGTGCAGGATCAGGTAATGTTTTCATCTGTTGTCCTTATTATCACTATGAGTCAGAGACAACTCGACAGCACCTAACAACGACAACAATGAGTATCCATTGCTCCAACATCATTTATTGAAAAAAATATCCTGAGTGCTTTAAATGGAGTCCTGGTTTGGCTCTGTGGGCTAATGCATCAGACTGCAAAGTTATTTGAACTGCAAGGTGGGTGGTTCAAGCTCACCAGCTGCTCCTTGGAAACCCTGTACAGAGTTGCTATGGGTCAGAATCGACTTGATGACACCTAACAACACCAACAAACAATACTTAGAATATATATATTGAATACATATATAATGCTCCATACAATAAACACTGGACTGTGAACCATAGGTCTGAAAGTCACTGCGGAAGAAACATGAGGCTTTCTGCTCTCTTGAGGATTTAAAGCCTCAGAAACCCTATACAAGGTCACTATGAATCGGGACCAATTTGATGGCACTTAACAACAACATATTTAATTTGAATGTATATTCAATATCTTTAATGCTTTGTTCCTTGTATTCTGACTATTGTTAATAGATCTACAAATTTCCTTTTTTTTTTTTTGCATTTGTTAGAATCTTTTTTTCTCCCCCTTTTCCTTTATTTTCCATTTTCCTTTGTCACTTTGCTTTAGGCATGTGTCTCATAAATAAAAGATAGCTGGATATTTTTAATACAGTTTGAGAGCTACGATACATTAATCAAACTATATTTATTGCTATTATTAATTTATTTGAACTTACTCCTGCCACCTTATTTTGCATTCCATACATGTATGATACTCTTTTTAAATTTTTATTATTAGTCTGACTGCATTTTCTCTATTCCATTTATTTCTCTATATGTATAGGAATTTTACTATTACTAGAGTAATAACTTGATTTACTTTTTTAATACACACGCAGAATTGAATATTTAATAAGCATCGAGATTTAATCTATTCTCAGTCTTACTCATTTACTTAACTCACAATCTTGAAACCAGATGTCCTTCCTAGATATCTAAGGCTATGCTTTGCTGAACTTTTAAGAGAGATACATTTTATTCATATGTTAGAATCATTTATGTATTCACAATTTTTCTTTCCTGACTCTACATTTCAGTAACAATGCTTTGCTGGGTATATACTTTGATTCATGACCTCATAAAATAATCATTAAATAAGAAGGAAACTTCCCACCATCCTAGTAAAATAAGAACTTGGAAACAAAAGTATAGCAATTAAAAGACAGTGTTAAGTGGTCTGTTTTGCATACACATTTTTTGATTAAAATTCTTGCTTGCTACTTAAAATTCAGCAGGGAAATATTTCAAGGAAAACATATCTAGCTAATAGTTTACATATAAAGAAAACAGTGAAACATCCTTAAAATTCTAAGAAGCAACGCCAAAACTCATAGATTTAAGAAATATATACCAAGATATGCTATATTCATATCTACTTTGAATTGTGCTATAGCTTTTGTACAGAGGTAAACAAAACAGAAATGCTCTGAATACTTAAAAACACACAAATAAATGTATTCGTATAAGAATTCTTTACCAGTGACAAAATGCTTAGATGTTTTCTGTCAATTTTTGTTCTTCTCTTTTCCATTAAGAAAGAAGCCCAAACCACAACAGAATCACAGAAGAAATTGTTTTCCTTCCTAAAGGATATGTGTGTGTGGATTCCTGGAAGAAATGTATTGTTAATAAGTTCAGTTGTTTGGAGAAAGTTAAAGTAATTAAACATTTTGTTTTTGGGGTTGTAAAAAGAAAACAGTCTAGCTTCTAATGAGTGGATTTTCCAGGAAGGAATGTTAAACTATGATAGATTTGTACATTCTCCATCTCCTCTCCCACACCATAACCAATAAATATTCATCTGCATTACTGAAATTATGTCTTCTCACATAAACATATCTCATGTAGGCATTGTGTCAAAAAGAGCATTTCAAGATCTATATTGAAGTATATGTACTGCTGTCTCTGATAGCATAATTCTTATAAGGAAGGCCTGTTACTATAACTATTACTCAAATTCACATGTTAACTAACAAACATAGTGATGAATAAACTGAAAATCTCTACTAACTACTTTAGTCTGAAATTGATCAAACATGCAATCAAGATACATTGATAATTACTAGTAACCAGAATGTGAAAGTTGGAAAAAAGAGGAACGATCAGTAGCTAGAAAATATGGCCTTGAGATAATACTGGAAATTGCATGGCAGAATTTTTCAAGACCAGTGACTTATTCATTGCAAGTACCTTTCCAACCATATAAACAGTGACTGTACATATGGCCTCCCCAGATGGAACTTATACAAATCCAATTGACTTCATCTGTGTAAAGAGAAAATAGAGAAGCTCAGTATCATCAGCCAAAACAATCACAGGGGCCAACTTTGAACCAGACCATCAAGTGCTGATACGCAAGTTCGGGCTGAAGATGAAGAAAAATTAAAACAAGTATATAAGAACCAAAATATGACTTTGAGTACATCCCATTTGAATTTATAAACCATATAAAAATAGATTTTATGCATTAAAAACTAATAGCCAAAGACCAGAACAACTATGGAATGACATCAATAACATCATTCATAAACAAAGTAAAAAGTCACAGAAAATATAGGAAAGAAAGAGAAAATCAAAGTAGATATCTGAAGAGATTCTGAAAATTGCTCTTGAAAGTAGAGTGGTGGTGGTGGTTATGTGCCTAAAATTGGAACCGACTCATAGTGACCCTGTAAAGGGTTTCTGAGGCTGTAAATCTTTACGGGAGCAGAAATCCTCTTCTTTCTCCCGCGGAACAGCTGGTAGTGTTGAACTGCTCACCTTAAGGTTTGCAGCCGGATTCGTAACCACTACACTACCAGAGCTCCTTTGAAAGTAGAGTAGCTAAAGCTAAAAACAAAAGACCTAAACAGAAATTTTCAATGGGTAGCTCAAGAAATGTTTAATGAAATGTAGAAAGAAAACCAAAAGTGAAGAAAACGCTCAGCATTTCCCAGGCTGAAATAACTGAAGAAAAAATTCAAGGCTTGATTTTCAATATTAAATAATTCTATGGGCAAAATATTTAATGATGCAGAAAGCATCAAAAAAAGAAGGAATATACAGAGTCACTGTACCCAAAAAAAATTGGTCAACATTCAACCATTCTAGAAGGTTGCATATGACCAAGAATCAACGGTATTGAAGGAAGAAATCCAAGCTGCACTGAAGATGCCTGGTAAAAACCCAAGGCTCTTTAAAATGTTAAAGATTAAAATGTCACTTGGAAGATTAAGGTGTGTCTTCTATAAGCCATGATATTTTCTGTAGCCTCATATGCATGTGAAGGTGGATAATAAAGAAGACTGAGGGGGATTGATGCATTTAAATTATGGTGTTGGTGAATAATATTGAAAAGTACCATGGACTGTCAGAGAACAAACAAATCTGTCTTGGAAGAAGTACAGCCAGAATGTCCTTTAAAATCAAGGATGGGGAGACTTCATCTCATGTGCTTTGGGCATGTTATCAGGAGAGACCAATCTCTGGAGAAGGATATCCTGCTTGGTAAAGTGGAGGGTTAAGGAAATAGAGGAAGACACACACCAATATGGACTGACCCAGTGGCTGTAACAATGGGCTCAAACATGACACAGATTGTGAAGATGGTACAGGAACAGGCAGCATTTCACTTTGCTGTGGGATGAGTCAAACCCAACTTCATGGTACCTGGTACAGCACTGTAGAATAAGCACTGGACTGCTTATGACAAGGCTGGCAGTTCAAATCCCCCAGCCATCCTTTGGAAACCCTGTACAGGGTCGCTATGAGTTGGAAATGACTCCATGGCACTAAATAATAGCAATAGTTAAACATTATTTGGTGTGAATCCATTGAATATGTTTAGACCGTAAAACTTTTAAATGAAAGACTGAAAACAGACTGAATATAGCACTATTGAGAGAGTGTCAAATTAGCAAATTAGTGTAATATTAAATGATGACAGGTGGGCCATGCTTTGTACTGATAAAAGATCCGCTTTCTGGACAGGATTATGAAAAGCTGTGAAAACGGGAATTATATATTTGTTGACATGAACGATTAATTTAACTAGTGTCATTAACAAATAATTAAACCAGGAAAACTAAAGTCAAGTCCATTAATCATTTTAAATTAATTATGACAATGATGTTAATAACAATTTTGCATTGGCATTTGTGTGAACATTTTGGGAAAGAAATATGTACATATCAAAAGAATTAGGAGCAATAGCTCTCAAAATTTAATATGAATCAGAATCTTCTTGGGAGAATAGGTTTATTAGAAATGTTGGACTCCAATGTTAGACTGCCAAAAGAACCAATAGATATATTTTGGAAGAAGTGCAGCCAGAGTGCTCCTTGGAGGCCAGCATGGCTAAGCTTTGTCTCTCATACTTTGGACATATTGTCCGGAGGAAACAGTCGCTCGAGAAGGATGTCATGCTGGGTAAGGTGGAGGGTCAGAG
>NW_006408533.1:14416893-14418549 GCF_000296735.1 Chrysochloris asiatica
GATCAACCATCAACACTCATGGAAGCAGTAGCCAAGAAATTAAATGACATATTACATGAGACAAATTTGCTGCACAAGACCTCTTTAAAGTGTTCTAGTGTAAAGAAGTCAGTTTGAGGATTAAGTTGAGCCTGACCCAAGCCATGCTATTTTCAGTAATCTTATATGCATGTGCAAGTTGAACAATGAATAAAGAAGACTGTAGAATAACTGATGCATTTGAGTTACAGTGTTGGATGCGAATCTTAAAAGTACCATGGACTGCCAAAAGAACAAACATCCATGTTGGAAGAAGTCCAGCCAGAACGTTCTTGAGAAGCCAGGATGGCCAAACTCTCATACTCAGAGGCTATTATCAGAAGCAACTGGTCCCTGGAGAAGGATATCATGGTTCATAAAGCTGAGGGTCTGAGAAAAAGAGAATGATGGATCTCCAATGAGATAGACTGGTACAGTAGCAGCAATGGGTTCAAGCGTGACAGCAACTGTAATGTTGGCGCAGGACCAGGCAGTGTGTTGTTCTGTTGTGCTGTTAAGGTCGCTCTGAGTCAGTACTGACTCAATGACACCTAACAACAACAACAAATTATAAATAGTTATTGCTAAGAACTCTCAAGTCAGTTCATCTTATACAGCAACCCTGTATAAGCTTTCCTCGAAGTGGCTGGTGGGTTTGAATCACCAACCTTGTGGTTAGCAATAGGAATAAATCTGTAAAGTAATAAAATTCTTTCAAAAAACAAACTAAATGAATTAATTTAAGGAGAGTTCTAGTAGGGTGTCAAAATAGCATGAGAGTTGGCTAGCTCCTCCAAGAGCAACCAAAGGAAAATGAGGTAGAGAAATTACCAACAAAAGCGGAAAACTATAAAAAAGTTTTTGGACTAAAGGGGAATTGTCTTGAAATTCTATGTTAGAAGCAGCATCCATTCTAAACTTTAGCCAGGACAGGGTTATGACTGGAGGAAAATATGGTGGGAAAGTAGTCTGCTTTTGCCTCTTCTCCCTCTCTCCTCTATTGTTTTGGTACAAAGCGCATCTATTGTCATAGCATGGGTGATATAAAATTCTATACTGTAAACATTAGGGGGAGTAAACTAAGAGACAACTCTTTCCAGGGAAATAATTTGCATTATCAAATGAACTGAAGAAATAAAATCAGAGAATATTGGAGCCTCAAAACCTAACACATATATTGAATTTTTAAATTATGCTAGGTGGGAAACCTCTGAGAACAAAGATGTTTCAGGGAAAGGGGCTCCAAAGAATATACCAGGGAGAGGTGGGGCTTGATGGTGGCTAGGGTGGAGGTGCAGTGAAGTTTGCCCTCAGCTACAGAATACCAGGTAAAGCAGATCCAGAACAGAGCTTCAAAATTCGGAACAACGTAGCTAAGAATATTATAAAAGTTTGAAGGCTTATAGCCAGTGGAATTTGAAGCTGAAGTAAGAAATCCCATACTTTTGAATCTGCCGCTCTAGGAGGCCTGGAGCCAACATCTTGGGCAAGACCAAACAGCAAGAACAAGTGGGGTAGCAGACATACCATGGAAAACCGCCATGGAAACCTTGGAGCAAATGTGGACAAAACACTTTGTTGGTTTTGCTTTATTCTGATTTTCTTTTTTTGGTTGTTTTTTTAAATTTGGTATCTGGT
>NW_006408533.1:14422556-14423544 GCF_000296735.1 Chrysochloris asiatica
ATTTCTAAAATATATAGGAAACTACAACACCTCTACAAGAAAAAGACAAATAACCCAATTAAAAAATTGGTGCAGGACATGAACAGACACTTCACCAAGGAGGAGATCCATGTAGCCAACATACATATGAAGAAATATTCATCATCACAAGCGATTAGAGAGATGCAAATTAAAACAACAATGAGATATCATCTCACATCAGCAATAACAGCAAAGATCTAAAAAGTAGAAGACAATAAATGCTGGTGGGAATGTGGAGAGACTGGGATACTCCTGCATTGCTGGTGGGACTGCAAAATGGTCTAACCTCTTTAGAAAGCAATACAACACCTCCTCAAAAGGTTGGAAATAGAAATACCTTATGATCCAGCAATTCCTCTACTTGGTATTTACCCACAAGAAATATGAGCCAAAACACGAGTAGATATATGCACACCAATGTTCACAGCAGCACTATTTACAATAGCAAAAAGATGTAGACAGCCAAATCGCCCATCAACTGAAGAATGGATAAACAAACTGTGGTACATACACACAATAGAGTATAATGCTACCTTGAAGAATAACAAGGAAGCTGCAAGTCACTGCATAACATGGATGAACCTTGAGGGCATTATGTTGAGTGAAATTAGTCAGTCATAAAAGGAGAAATATGGCATAAGACCACTACTGTAAAAGTGGTGAAAAGAACTCATACTAAAGTGAGGGGGAGGATTCTTTGCTGGTTGGTGGGATGTGGGGCGTGGGATGAGGGGAGGAAGGGGAAAGTAGAGCACAGGGCAGGGAATAGACACAGGATAGTTTGGGTGCTGGGGAGGGGGTCAATATATAAGAAAGTGGAGGGCCATGGAAGAACAAAGTGGACGGGGAAATAATTAGGCGGGTTTGCATGGGCTAAGTGGGAGAGAGGTAAATAATGATGTATGCACAACCTTTGAACAACAGGGCTCTGGGATACAGGGATTGAGACATGGTTGGAATGGGGAAA
>NW_006408533.1:14424764-14462773 GCF_000296735.1 Chrysochloris asiatica
CACTTGAGATATCAAAGAGATTGTCCGATGATTTCCGCATTCCACTGTGTCACCTCTCTTTGGAATGTGCACAAATATGGATCTCTTCCAATCAGTCAGCCAGACAGTTGTCTTCCAAATTTCTTGGCCGAGACGAGTGAGTGCCTCCTGTGCCGCCTCACTTTCTTGAAATATTTCAATTTTTATTCCATCATTCCTGGTGCCTTGTTCTTTGCCAATTCCTTCAATGCATACCATTACAAAATAGACACTAGAGGGGGAGAGAAAGGAATAGCCAGAAATATCACCATAGAAAGCTTGTAAATCTATCTTCTGCCTATAACTGATTGGAAAACCTAACGTGGGCCTACAGTGTGCCCAGTGAAGGAGGCTTCCTGCAGAGCCTCTACATTATATAAGACTATAGGTGGAATCCTGAACAGCATCTAGAATTTTCAGAGGTGGAAATTTTCCACTTGAAAGGATGGGCATACCAGTCTGGAGCGGCTAGAAGAACAGAAGATACTTCTTGAAAGGAAGACCGACAGCAAAAATACAAAGCAATATATGCAGACCGACTGATTACTACAAGAATAAGCAAATTTCTAACCCAGGAGACATCAAGGCAAGTGGTCAGGTCCCCTCAGAGCAAACCCCCTTCCACGACTAAGACTTGGGAGTTCTATAGAATAAGAATCCTACTTGACAGAAGAGAGAATCTCGGCAGAAAATGCTGAACTTTTGTCCAGCACGTGGGATTACAGGAGCAAAAGTAGAAAACTGTGCTGCCTCAAACACCAAAATGGTTCCCTTTAAACATTTACATATTTCTAAAGGTTTTCTGTGCAAAATATTGTATCAAAAATCTCTAACAGAATCACATAGTTTTGCATCATCCAGTGGTGCTGAGAAGAAAAGGCTGAAAACCAGGAATGACTACAATAAATACAAGCATATACTGAAAAGGACTGGAATGCTAGGACTTACTGACAGGACTCACCAGAGGTAGATCAAGTATCAACCAAGCACTCCATTCCATCTGCCGAGCATGAAAAGCAAAGAAATACTCTCAAGTATGGAATAACATGAAAGATTCAATAAAAATTAATGTATATGTTAAGAGGCCAGATAATATCACCAAAATCAAGGGTGAAGAATAAATAAGAATAAAAGAATCAGAGGTAATCCAGACACTGGAGTTTGCATACAAGATCATTAAAATAATTATGTAAAATAAATTCAGGAAAATATGTAGCAAATACATGAAAATACGACCTATTTTATCAAAGAATTAGTATACACATGACAAATATGTAACTGAAATTCTAGAATTTAAAATATGATACTTGAAATTACGAATTCACATTATAGGCTTAACAGAAGTTTAAAAACAGAACACAGAAGTAGCAAACTGCAGGACAGATCAATGGAATCCCAAACTAAAACTCAAAGAGAAGTCTACCAAATATATAATCAGAGTCCTAGGAGAAAAAATGATAGAAAATGAAATAGAAGCAATATTTGCATTAAAAACAGCAAAGCATCTTCAGAAACTCTAAGAACCTTTATAAAGCTAAATAAAGAGAAAACCTATTTTTGGCATGTGTCTATAAAATGTCTGAACAGCAAAGACAGGGGGAAAAATCATAAAGACATAAAGAGAGGAGAAAAAGACACATTATCTTCAAAAGACTTGAAACTGGAAAACAATGGAATGACATTAAGGACTGAAAAGAATTGTTAACCCAGACTTCAGTATGCTTTTAAAAAAAGCATCTGAAAAGCAAATTAAAGAGCTTTTGAGATGAATAGAAAATGAGAAATTTGCTATCTGCAGACCTGAAATAAAATAGAAATCAATAAAAATTCCTGAGTTCTGTCATGTAAAGAGCTTGAAAGCTATTCATCCTATCCTTACTTACAACAAGAAAAAAGCTGAATATACTGAAAATCAATGACTCGTCAGAAAATTGATGTCACAAGGCAAGCACTACTTTGAAATCTGGAAACACCGTGAATACAGAGATTCACAGTCAAGTTCTACTTACCATAAACTGTCAGAAACAGTTAAATGACAATTTTAATGAATTGCTTAAGACTGAGTGTGTACTAGCTTGAGAGAAGACATTCCTGGGGATCGAACTCCACACTTTCAGGGGTTTTAACTCTAGGAGCTCCACCAAGAAGATCCCTTCTCACAGTGAAAATCCAAGAAGTTCTCCCACATTTCTGGCAGGAAGCATGAGAACCATCCATTTTAAAATATGCCTAGTACATTTGCCATAGAAAAAGATTTATTCTTCAAGGAAAACCTCTTTTTCTGATTCTTATCTGACCTGTGGATAGGGCAATAAGCTAACTCTAGCTCTCTCTCATGATTACATTGCTGATGTCATATGGTTCTTGACTAAAAACAGAAAATACCAGAAAGATGTTTATTTCCCCAAGGCATTCAAATGTGTAGATCATAACAAATTATAGATAACATGTGAACAATCTGAATACCAGAAAGCTTAATTATACTTATGTGGAAATTGTATGTAGATTAAGAGGCAATTAGTCAAACAGAAGAAAGGGATACTGTTTTGGGTTAAAATCAGGAGAGGTATAGATGAAGGTTCTATCCTTTCACCATATTTATTCATTCTGTAAACTGAATAAATAATCCTGATCACCATGTAGAAGAATGTGGCATCAGAATTGGAACAAAACTCGTTTACAACCTGTGACACACAGGTGACATACGCTTGCTTATTGAAAGTAAGGAGGACTTAAGCACTTACTGATGAAGATCAAAGACTACAGCCTTCAGTGTGGATTACACCTCAGTACAGACAAAACAAAAATCTTCATAACTGAACAAATAAGCAACATCATGATAAATGGAGAAGATACTGAAGTTGTCAAGGATTTCACTTTACTTGGAGCTACAATCAACACCCATTGACGCAGAAATCAAGAAATCAAAGGATGTATTTCGTTAACCAAATCTCCTGAGGAAAGATGTCATTCAAGTTAAAAAGGAACTTTATTACTTTGAGGACTAAGGCGAGCCAGCCCCAAGCCAGGGTATTTCAATCACTCATTATGCATGTGAAATCTGGATAATGAATATGAAACACCAAAGAGGAATTTTGGTGTTTGTGCAGAGTAATGAATATATCATTGTCTTAAGCTGAGTGCTCTAGAAGAGCAAAACCAGTGAGAACTTACATATGCATATATAAGTCCTGGTGTGGTGCTGTTAGATAAAGCACTGAACAGCAAGATAGGTCACTTTGAACTACAAGATAGGCAGTTCAAATTCACCAGCCCCTCCTTGAAAACTCCATGGAGTGTCACTATAAGTCTGAACTGATTAACCAGCACTTAACAACATTATATCAAAGAGAAGTTTATGTCAAATAAACGGCTCACACGGTTGTAGATGTAGAAAAGCTCCAAGTCTGGGTCACATGAGCCAAGAACTGCAGTTCAGACAGCAGGCAGGTAAGCAGGTTCAGAAATCCAGTAATCCAACAGCCTAGCAGTCCAGCAGGCAGCTAATAGAGCAGGTCACTGACTCCAGTCCAAAGAACAAGAGGTTGGAGAATGAGCCAGATGCAAGATCCAGACTCAGCAGAGAGCAAGCAAGCTTTGCCTGAGTGTCTAATATATTGGAAGCAGACCATACCCACACGGAATCATTCTTTCAATTGATTGGCTGCTCATCATAGAGATGTGCCGCTGTCGGATAGAACTGGACTGTAATGTAATTTGAATCACCTAGGTCAGCAGTTCAAATTCACCAGCTGCTCCTCAGAAACCCTATAGAAGGTGGCTATGACTGAATCAACAGCACTTAACAACACGTTCTCATTATGGTGTAACTACATCTTAATTGCCAAACCATGGAGAATCCTGGCGCTGTGAAATTTACATGGAATCTTGGCTATCATAACCGTGGACTGCTAGAAAAACAAACAAATCTGTCTTGGAGGAAGCACAGTCCAAATGCTCTTTAGAAGTAAGGATGACAAGACTTCATCCTATGTATTTTGGATATGTTATCAGGAAGGACCAGTCCCCGGATAAGGATATCATGCTTGGTCAAGTGGAATGTCAGTGAACAAAATGGACTGATACATTGGCTGCATCAATGGGACAGCACAGGCCTGTGTAATGTTTCATTCTGTTGTGCATAGGGCCAGAACCAGCAACAGTGTTGTTATCAGCACCTAACAACAAAATAATAGTCCCCTCTAGCCATCTTTTTTTAATGTTGAACCTAGCCAAAAAATTACCTTGAAAATTTAAAGTTACATAAAGAAGAACACAGTGGTTGATTAGAATTGATTTGCTCTAACCGAAGAATTAATTCATAATTGGGACTATACAAGAAAGAAGAAGTAATGAATAAGGAAAAAAAAAGTTAAGAAAAAAATTTTTTAAATATTAAAAGTGGAAATATTCTATCAGGTAGTAGTAACTAAAAGAAAGCTGGTGTAAATAAATTATTTTTAGAGACATATACTAAAACATACAAAACATGATTTGTTGTTTTTAAGCGCCATTTAGTTAGTTCTGACTCACACCGATCCTGTATAGGGTTTCTGTGTAGCACCTTGTGGTTTTGAAATGTGGACCTTGCAGTTAGCAGTGTCGTGCTTACACTACAGGGCCACACTAGGACAAAACATGATATGTAGTATTAGTTCCTCTACATTTTGCCTGCAGATATTCCTAAACCGCCATCTGGGAAGAGGACCTGCAGTGCAATGAATTGCTTCATATAACTTTTTTTGATATGGCTCGTCATGTGAGTCCTTGTAACTCCCACCAAATAATATTTTTGCCTCTGATGGGTCTTGGTAAGAGAAGGTGGGAAAAGATGCTGACAAAATTATATAATTTAGTCGTGAGTGGTTAACAAAGTCAATTGTGATTATAAAAACTTAGAAGTCTTAACATTTATAAAATGAGCCACCCAGGAGCAGGAATGGGGGACCACACTATCAAGAAAGAAGAAGAGCTAGGATTGAGGCTTGTCTCTGGACCCAGAGATCCCTGTGCATTGAACCTCCTCCATCCAGGGACCCAAACACTGTGACACTGGAGGAGTGGCAGATGAGAAGCTGCAGCAGTACCAAGAGCCAGAGCACGGAGACAGTGACCCTGTATAGGGTTTCCAGAAGCATCTGGTGGGTTTGAACAGCCAACCTTTCAGTTAGCAGTCCAGTGCATATCCTTCAGCACCACACCTTAAATAAAGATTAATAAATCTTACTTCAAATCTTTCTTCTCCCTGTGTTTCTTCCCTTCTCTTTCCCAAATCATAAATATCCCAACAACTGAATATAGACATCCCAGTGTATTAGATTCCCATTGAAGAGATTCATAGTGATTTTTCAAGCTCTAAACAATTGGCTAAGGAGCACTGGTAGCATAGTGGCTATGAGTTGGGCTGCTAACCTTAAGGTCAGCAGTTCAAAGCTACCAGCCATTCCATGGAAGAAAGATGAGGCTTTCTGCTCCCGTGAGGATTTACAGCCTCGGAAACCCTATACAGGGTCATTATGAATCGGAACCAACTCCACGGCACACCACCACCACCAAACAATTAGCTAAATATCAATTGAAAATGCTTGAAAATTTGAAAACTTTTACCTAGAGTATTTCTTACTACAGTATTGTTGTTGTTAAGTGTCATGGAGTCAGTTGTGACCCATAGCAACCCTGCATAGGATTTCCAACGAGCAACTGGTGAGCTTGAACTGCAACTGGTGAGCTTGAACCTTGCAGTTCAAACCAACTTTGCAGTCAAGTACATTAACCCACAGTACTACATCAAGACTCCACTACATCATAGTAGGATGCACTGGGCAGCAAGGTAGGTTTGAACACCAAGGTTGGTGGTTCAAGCTCATCAGCCACTCCTAGGAAACCCTATACAGGATCACTATGGATTGGACTACAGTATTAGGGTGGCCTAAAAAAGTGTCAATATTTTAAAAATAATTAAAAAATTAAAAAACACTTAAGCTTTAGTAAAAGCTATGTTTTAATATTTATTAATTATTTTGACATTTTAATATTTCATGTGCAGTGCTTCTGTTCCTTTCCGTAGAAATCAATAAAGTTTATTTTACATGAAAACACATACCACATACAGAAGCCAACTCTGTCATCCCTGTCAGAATTTCTAACCTACAGAATTCCTTAACTTAATAATAAGATAGTTGTTCGTTTATATCCTAAAATTTGAAGTAGTAGATAGCACAACTTGATAGCTTGAAAAACACACATACACACACACAATACAGGATTAATTAGGCCTGTTAATACAATAGGAACAAAGAGACTTAGTTTTAAGTAAATTGTGGGTTGCAGAGAAAAAGTTTGTAACAACAGTTTTAGCTGATTAGTGGCTTATTTATTTATTTGACCTGGTTTTGGGCTACTAAGTCATGTGGCTAGAGTTGAGTTGTAGATAGATTCACCACTGTAGAGCAATTTACACTGTTATTTTGTTTTGGTAAATATTTCATTCATTTGTGTTTTGTTCTCTGACTTGATTAAAAACTCAATAAATACAATGGTACTTTAAAAACAACAACAACACATACCACATATTTTTCGTCTTTGAAACTGCAATCCTAGCTGCCAACAGTAATTCCTCTGGGATCTTAAAAACAAGAATCAATTTCACAGCTGAAGAGAGGGTGCTTTCTTACAGAACAATTTTATCTAAAAGAAGAGGAAGCTCTGTCATTTTCTAAGTCACCCAAAGAGTTAAATTTGAGAAATTGCAAGTAACAGCTTTTCATTCACTTTATTTGAAGCTGAAAAAAAAAAAATAGAGTAGAAAGGGACTAAACACTTGTTTTAGCCTTTCATGTCCCAGTATGGCTCAGGACTGCAAACAGTGAAGTGTAGCAAATAGCCACTGGGCAGTGCTTGCTCAATTCTTGGAGATGTAACATCGCTGAGACAAAAGTTCTTTATTACTCAGACTTCTCCAGTAGGTATTTCAGCTTCAAGCTGGATTATTAACAGACATGGAATATCTCAAATGTCAAATGACTATTGCCTTTTACTTAGTTTACAAATTATGGGATTTGTTTTGGCTTTTATTTTGTGTGTGTGCTGTTTTTCTAACCTTTCACTTGGACTAGATTGTTGTTCACAGAGATCGTTCCATTAAAAAAGTCTCCATCATAGTTCTAGCTTGAAACACGATCCTTGTTTTTGTTAGTTCACTTAGGATGAGTACGGTAGTGACTTAATTGTACCCTCTTGCATTTTAAAGACTATTTTTGAATGTTTTGTTTATTTTTTTTTCAAAAAAGGGATAATTATTTGACATATCTAATAAAACTACTCATAGTAATTTGTTTTCACCAGTATTTTCAATAGGATAATTTCATTCCCTAGTTCATTGTCACAATATTATGATTGATATGGAGAGGAATCAAGGGGATACTTTTAGTCAAAGAAGACAAATGTAAAAGCATACCATTTAATAAAGCTTGTTCATTTTTCATTGGTTCATACTTATAAAAGGTTTATATGTACAATTCAGCTATTGCTCTTTTAAATATTTACACATCTGTATACAAACATGCATCCATCTATGGCTAAAACACGAAGTAATAATTTGATAATTAACTTAATTTCACCCAAAAAATGTTTTAAATAAACCATAGAGGTTCCCCTCAGATAGCCTATCTATCTTAAAAGCAAAGAAGGTACTTTATTTCTTTGGTTGTTTTAACTAGCTTCTATTTCTGAAAATGGAGGGAAAATATTACCAATAATGAAGATAGTGTGAAGTTAATAAAATTCATTGAAATACTCATTTTCATATGTATTATGTAAATATAAATATGTCCTAATAAGAAGTTAGATGCAGTTTGAAAGAACAACTAGAGGCTTTCTTTGTTTTCTCATGTTATTTCTCTTGTATTATTTGTTCTGACAAACTCTACTCCTTAAAATTGATCCATTTTATTCAGAATTTATTTACCAGAATTCTCATTAATATTCAAATGGGCTTTTATTGATGTAATTTATTTAAAGTGTCTTTTTTTCTATTCACAAACAAAAAATCCAATATGAACTGAATGAGAAAGAAAATTGCCTAACGATGAGAAGCCAGAGGGGAAGGTAGGAGAACCAGTGAAGGAGGTTAAGAAAGCAAGCTTCAATTTAGCATTGATGTGAAATGATGCTGGGCACTTCATTTTTAAACCTCACAGACACCTTGTCAGATAATCATCTTCCAGTTCTTCAAAATAAGGGAAGTTCCCCAGATAAGCTGATAAATGTGGAACTAACTTGCGAAATCTTACGACAAGTGTTTTGATCCTTCTGCAACCTCAAAATTGTTTCCATGTTTGAGTTCATCGTTGCTGGCTTTATGTCAGTCCCTATCTATCCTTGGAGCTCATACTCTTTTTCATTGACTCTCTACTTTACCAAGCAAAATGTCCTTCTCCAGGGACTAACCACTTCTGATAATATGTCTGAAACGTGACTGATGCCATAACAGAAACACAATGTAACAAGAACCTCGGCAAGGCATTTTTTTTTTTTTTTTTTTTTAACTTCCTGCAGTACAAAGTCTGGCTAGCAAGTAAGCACACCAAACGGGCAGTCTGCTAGGGTTTTTATCCCTGGCGTGATGTGATGGCCTGTGTCTAGACCATTAGTTAGTATTTCAAGCACACAGTATTATCTTTTACCCAATTGGTTAATTGTAAACTAAACTGTGTCTCACCCTATTGGTTAGGTATTGACCTCAAAATCTTATCTCTACCCGATTGGCTAATTCGACTTGTGCCTGGAGGGAGAGGTTGGGGCTTGAGAAAGTTTGGAATGTCTTGTTCCAGAAGGTGATGTTGTTGTTGTTGTTGTTGTTAAGTACCGTGGAGTGGGTTACAACTCATAATGACCCTGCAAAGGGTTTCCAAGGCTGTAAATCTTCAAGGGAGCAGAACACCTCATCTTTCTCCCATGGAACCACTGGTAGTTTCCAACCGCTGACCTTGAGGTTGGCAGCCTGACTCGTAACCACTACGCTACCAGAGCTCCTTCCAGGAGGTGATAGTAGGCCAAAACCTGATTCTAGCCAGTTTATTGTATGAGGATATTAATAAGGGTGTTCCTGTAAATAGCCATAAAAAGAAAAGGGTCTAAAACTCAGTTTATTCTATTTTGGCACCAACTTTATTGCATACCCTCTGAAGGGAAAACATTTGACTTTTCCTCACATTATGAGAGACAAAGTCTGGTCATACTGGCTTCTATGGAGCATTCTGGCTGTACTTCTTCCAACACAGATTTGTTTGTTCTTCTGGCAGGTTGTGGTACGTCCAATATTCTTCACCAATATCATAATTCAAATGCATGAATTTTTCTTCAGTGTTTCATATTAACTATCCAAATTTCACATGCATATGAGGCAGCAGAAAATACCAGGGCTTGGATCAGACACACCTTAGTCCTTAAAGTGACATCTTTGCTCTTAAACACCCTAAAAATGTCTTTTGTAGCAAATTTGTCTAATACAATATGTAGTTTGGTTTTTTGAGCGCTGCTTCCATGCATAGTGGTTATGGATCCAAGCACAATGAAATATTCAGCAACTTCATCCTTTTCTCCATTTATTATAATGTTTTTTATTGGTCCAGTGGTGAGGGTTTTAATTTCTTTACATTGAGGTACAATCCATACTGAAAGCTGCGTCTTTGATCTTCATTAGTAAGTATTTTAAGTCCCTCTTCACTTCCAGCAAGCAAGGTTGTATCATCTACATATCACAGGTTGTTAATGAGTTTCCTCCAATCCTATTGTACAGTTCTTCTTCATATAATCCAGTTTATGAGGATTATGTGCTCAGCATACAAACTGAATAAGTATGGTAAAAGGATACAATCCTACAGTTTACCTTTCCTGGTTTTAAACCATTCACTATATTTGTTCTAAGGAGCTCTGGTAGCGTAGTGGTTACGAATCGGGCTGCGAACCTTAAGGTCAGCGGTTCGAAACTACCAGCCGCTCCGCGGGAGAAAGATGAGGCTTTCTACTCCCGTAAGGATTTACACCCTCAGAAACCCTGTACAGGGTCGCTATGGGTCGGAACCGACTCGACGGCACTTAACAACAACAACAACATATTTGTTCTATTTAAACTACTGCCCTATTACTTTATGTACAGGTTCCACATGAACACAAAGGTTCTGGAATACCCATTCTTTGTCATTTTATCCATAGTTGTCATGATCTATACACTTAAAAGCCTTTGCATAGTTAATAAAGCATAAGTAAACATCTTTCTTGTATTCTCTACTTTCAGCCAAGATCCATGCAACATCAGCAAAGTTATCCCTAGCTCCACAACCTCCTCTGAATCCAGCTTGAATTTCAGGTGGTTTCCTGTCAATGTACTGCTGCAAACATTTTTAAATTATCTTCAGCAAAATTTTACTTGCATGTAGTATTAATGATAATGTTTAATGATATCCATATTCCATTGGATCACCTCTCTTTGGAATACACATAGATACGGATCTCTTCCAATCAATTGACCAGATAGCTGTCTTCTAAACTTTTTGGCATAGAGGAATTGGGCTTTGGTTATTTTGTACCACCCCATCATCTGCCATCCTATCTTACACATAATGTACATTCTGTAGTATTTGTTGAATAAAAGAATAAAGAGAAAAGAAGCATATACTGAAGGAGGAAGTCCAAGGTGCATTGAAGGAATTGGCAAAGAACAAGGCACCAGGAATTGATAGAATAAAAATTGAAATCTTTCAAGAAAGTGAGGTGGCACAGGAGGCACTCACTCAGCTATGCCAAGATTTTTGGAAGACAACTATCTGGCTGGCTGGTTGGAAGAGATCCATATTTGTGCACATTCCAAAGAGAGGTGACCCAACGGAATGCAGAAATCATCGAACAATCTCTTTGATATCCCATGTGAGTTAAGTTTTACTAAAGGTAATACAGAATGGCTACAATCATACATTGACAGAGAACTTCCAGAGGTTCAAGCTGGATTCAGAAGAGGCCGTAGAATGAAGGATATCACTGCTGATGTCCAATGGATCTTGGCTGAAAGCAGAGAATATCAGAAAGATGTTTGCCTGTGCTTTATTGACTATGCAAAGACTTTCAATTGTGTGGATCATGACAAGCTATGGACAGCACTGCAAAGTGTGAATATTTCTGGAACTCTTATTTGTGCTCATGAGGAATCTGTACCTGGACCAAGAGGCAGTTGTTTGAACAGAACATGGGAACACTGAATGGTTTAAAATTGGGAAAGGTGTGCAGCAAGGTTGTATTCTTTCACCATACTTGTTCAACTTGTATGCTGAGCAAATAATATGAGAAGTTGGGTTCTATGAAGAAAAACATAGCATCAGGATTGGAGGAAGACTCATTAACAACCTGCGATATGCAGATGATACAACCTTGCTTGCTGAAAGTGAAGAGGACTTGAAACATTTACTGATAAAGATCAAAGAACACAGCCTTCGGTATGGATTGCATCTCAATGTCAAGAAAACAAAAATCCTCACCACTGGACCAATAAACAAATTCTTCTCAATGGAGAAAAGATTGAAGTTGTCAAGGACTTCATTCTTCTTGGATCAACTATCAACACTCATGGAAACAGCAGTCAAGAAATCAAACGACATATTGCATTAGGCAAATCTGCTGCACAAGACCTAAAGTGTTGAAGAACAAAGATGTCAGCTTGAGGACTAAGATGCGCCTGACCCAAGCCATGGTATTTTCAATAACCTCATATGCATGTGAAAGCTGGGCAGTGAATAAGGTAGGCAGTACAAGAATTGATGCTTTTGAATTATGGTATTGGAGGAGAATATTGAAAGTGCCATGGGCTGCCAAAAGAACCAATAGATCTGTTTTGGAAGAAGTGCAGCCATAGTGCTCCTTAGAGGCCAAGATGGCTAAACTTTGTCTCTCATATTTCGGACATACTGTCAGGAGTGACCAGTCGCTGGAGAAGGATATCATGTTTGGTAAGATGGAGGATCAGAGAAAAAGAGGAAGACCCCCAATGACATGGATTGGTCAAGTGGCAGCATGGATGGACTCAAGTGAGGTTGGCCCAGGATCAGGCAGTGTTTCCTTCTGTTGTTCATAAGGTTGCTATAGGTCAGTACTGACTAGATGGCACCTAACAACGATAACAACATAACTTTGCAGTCCTAGTGTGTTGCTGTAGGATAAGTACTGTACTGCTAACCACAAAGTCAGCAATTCAAACCCACCAGGGGCTCCTTGGAAACCGTATGCAGGGTCATTATGAGTCAGACATAGCAAATCTGTCTAGAGATACAAATGTAGCAATGATTGTGAGGTTGGTATAAGATCGGACAATGTTTCATTTTGCTGTGCATAGGGTTACTGTGAATCGGTACTGATTTAATGACATCTAATAACAACAGCAATAAATCGGAACTGACTCAAAGGCACTGAACAATGATAACAACCGTCTGGCTTTGATATTACACACTAGTGATCATTTATGGGCAAGTTGGTAAATGCATATAAATGCCTTCTAGCACATTAACAGTTACTTGAGAAATCTGTTGGTGGCTTTTAACAATTGGACCTCTTTCTTATTTTAACCACAAAGTCGAAATAATATTCAACAGTAAGATTTTTTCTATGCAGACTTAACAGTGGAGCATGACTGTCATACAGCATCTGACTGGTACAGTACTCCCCTGACTTTTTAACCTGATCACCTCTAACCCTACCTGTGTCTAGGTGTTCCTGCTGCTGCTCCTGCGTACCATCTAGTTGGTTCTGACTCGCAGTGACCCTGTACAGGGTTTCTGAGGCTGTGAATCTTTACAAAAGCAGAAAGCCTCATCTTTCTCCTGCTGTATGTCCAGCTAGGTGCTGTTAGTTAAGTCCGGCAGATCTGCTTAGAGATGCACTATGCCTGTTGGAAGTAATCCTTTAGATGTTCTCCCTTAGTCCAACAGCCTGCGTCTATTTCCATGTTCCAATATAGTGTACACATCATTTCTGGGTTGTTTGGTTTTTTTTTTACTTGGTCCTCTGTTTCTAGGCCCATGGTCAAACATTGCCTAGAACAGAATTTAATTCTCATCATTGGACTTCAAGACTAGGAAAGTCAGGGTTTAAATTCGTTCTTCGGTTCTTTTTGCTCTTGGTTGCTTAGGATCAATATAACATGTAACTGAAGTCCTATTCTTTAAGTTTCAGCTAATGTGGCCTAATGCCCTTCTCTGGTCTACCCTAGCTCTTTATATAGAATTAAATTCTCATATGCCATAGGATTTCCTGCCTATGTGGATGTGATGGTTACAGTTTTGGGTCAATTTGACTGGGTCAGGATTGTCAATGGTTTGGCAGTTGAGATGTAGCTATCCACCATGATGTGATTTGACATGAAAAACCATCAATAGGATTAAGATAGGGATACTCCATCCTTCATTCCATCACCACCCTGATTTGATTTTGGGGATATTCCCAAATGTGTGGCATGCGGTACCATTTATCTTACAAGAAATAATAAGAGAGAGAATTGAGCAGAGAAAGATGTCACCTACTACCACCAGGAATGGAGTGCATCCTTGGGTCCTGGGGTCCTTGCACTGTGAAGCTCCTAGATCCTGGGGATGACTAATGTCATCATGTATGGAGATCTCCAAGGAATGTTGGGACTACAAATGCTGCAAGGAGACAAAGACCTTTCTCCAGTACCAACAAAGAGAAAGCCTTTAACATGAGTCAGCACTCTGAATTTGGACTTCTAGCCTCCTACACTGTAAGAAAATAAATAGTTGTTAAAGTCATTATTTCTATTAGAGCAGTATTAGATAACGAAAACAGCGGATGAACATCTTGAAGCTTGAATTTTCCTTGGATCCCAATGTACTTCCTAAATATGGATTAATTTCCACTCTGCCTTTGAGCACAAATTCTCATTTTGTCAACTTGCTCCTGTGTTTATGACCTTAACTTTTGCTTGAATTGTTAGGGCTGATTGGATAACAGGTGTCAGGTTTTTGTGTAAGATATTTCTCACCAGCATGAACTCCTCCTGCTTTTTGAGTCTCAGTTTTAGCATCTTAAAGAATCAAAGTCACTCTCAGCTTGTGTCAGTTTATGAGTCAAAGTATGTGTGCCCAATTGTTATTGTTGTTGTTAAGTGCCGTCAAGTCGATTCTGACTCATAGTGACCCTGTATTGGGTTTTCTGAGTAGCAGCTGGGGAGCTTGAACCATCGACCTTACAGTTCAAATGGCTTTGCAGTCTCGTGCATTAACCCACAGCACCATGCCAGGGCTCTGTGTTTGCCCAATAGGATTGATTAATCCTGAGTTTCAGTCTTTCCTGATCTAACTAGAATTATACAAGAAAACTGCAAAATTATGTTTGAAATATTCTCCAACTCTAGAAGATTCAATCTAATCCTCCCACAAGAAACCTAGCAAAAGATGCAAAATAGGTTTCTGTATTTTAGAAGGATATACAAATGAAGCTTTAGCTCTAGAAAGTGACTGTCTACTACTATAGGAAATATAGAAGTCCTGTGTTGTCTCTTTCTTCAAATAACAGCTTATGGTTCTTGGATCTCAAAAAGCATATGACAGAACTACATAATGCCTGTCTACTGAGCATTCTGGTCAGGAACACAGTCCGTGAATCCTGATAGAAAGTGAGACAAATATGAAACAGAACTTCAAATTCTTAAAGAATCCATACTTACTGGATTCTAGATGTATTGATTCTGGATGAATCCTTGGGACTATGAAATGACTCCCTAAAATTTTTAAACTAAGTAACAGCATGGCCCAAAGAGTAGATTGTTACTCTTGAGTATTGTGATAGATGCACACATATATATTGTTGTTGTTAAGTGCCATTGAGTCCGTTTTGATGCATAGCGACCCTCATAGGGTTTCCGAAGAGTGGTTGGTGAGTTTGAACTTCCAATCCTTGAAGTCAGACCAACCTTGTGGTCCAGTGCCACACCAGTACTCTCTCTCTCTCTCTCTCTCTCATATATCTATATATATATATACACACACACACATACATCAACCACAACAGGCTGAAGTTTTAACCAGTGTGCCACCAGGAATCCTTTTTAATGAGGCTAATACAAATTTATTAATATGCCAAACAGATTTTCTAGTGCCAACTGGCACTAGTACTAAGGTATCTGAATGCTTATTTACATTAAAGAGTTTATCAATTAAGACATAGAAGTACTTATTTAAATAAATAAATAAATGCAACTAAATTTATTCAAGGGTGTCTTTTGTTTTGAATTTCAGAATACCATTGTGCCTGGGCACAAGTTATAATTTCTTCAAAATCTTTCTGTCTATCTATTTATAGCTTTATGGCCTAAAGGAAATGTTATGTGTCTTTTCCAATTGATTCAATGCATATTTAGCTGAGTTTACAGAAGAATAGAAGAACATTTGGGCAGTAACAAAGAGGGAACTCAAGGGCAAGTGTGACTTTCTGACCTGGGATTTACAGCCTCTTCTCGATGTGGAGACAGTTATAGACTTAAATCTTTGTGAACTCAGAAGTGAATCTATTCCCTAGGCTCTGTATTACGTGGGGGAAAGGGAGCGCAGCAAGAACAGATGTGACCATTGGCTCAGTTACCCAATGAAAACAAGTCATTGCCATGGCAACTGGAAAATATCATGTGGGGCACAAACTGACCTCTAAGACTCAGAGTGCTTTATACTACAGGAATGGAATATATAGATTTTCCTGTGATGTAGATTTCCTTCCAGTGTGAGACTACAAGAGTGCTAAAACTATTTTTTTTTTTTTTTCTTTCTCCATCTAATACCCTGTATCTTTGTTTCAACCCAACACTGAATATATGGTAAGAATGCAAGTCAATCCTTGATATCAGAACTGCAAAACATACTATTAAGAGATGTAAATCAATGGAGAATTACCATAAAAAGATGAAAGGCCTCTTACTTACTAACAGCTCAGGAAATAAAAATCTCAAGTTAGGTCTGAAGCATTTCAGCTGCCCTTCAAAATTGTTGCAACTGACCTAAAGCTACATCTTAAGTAGATATATAATTTTAAATCCCCATACCAACCATTGGTTTTTATTCAGTTGAAAAAGTAACAATAAACCTCAATGAATAAATTGATTGTTGTAACTAATGGATCTGTAAGTATAAGTCTAATGTGGCTATTCCAGAGGTACAAGAAATTAAGCAGCTATTATATTTTGTACTTTTCAAATTATGGGAATTTGTTGTAAGCATATGTCTCAAATGGGATAATTAATTAGTGTAAGTATTCTGTGGTTAACACTCTCCGTATTATGAATAATATCCAAAACTAAACTTTTGCATGTGGCAATCTGGGGTTTGTTCGGCCTTGAATATAAAAATTTCTCTGAAATTCTGTGAGAACAGTTTTCTGGGAGCTGAAACTGGTAAAACTTCTGAAAGTTAGATTCCTTTCCGTTTGGTTTCCCTGCCACCTGCAGAGTGCAGTCCACAGGAAGAACAGCATGTGGGCTTAGCTAACACACTTGCCTGACTCCTTCACTCACCAGCTGAAAGGGTCTAATTTAATTGTTGTATTTTTAGCTTCCCACATTTTGAAGAAAATTGGTGTTATCTGAAATCAGGAATCTGACTGTGCAATGTTACTCATTTCAATAAAGACAGGTAACATGAGAGTTAGGAATTCCATTAACTTTAATACTAAAAAGAGAAATACATTTCTTTGCTCCTGGGACTGCTTTGACGGTGGTTTAATGGAAATTGTGCTAGCCTAGGAATAAATAGACGTTTTTTTAGCTGCATGTCCACCAGTGATAGCAGATCCTTGATCACAACATGCTGTAGACTTACTGTGTTCAATGCTGTATAATGTGGGGGGAAAATGTCTCTAAGACTCCTTTCAGCCATAAAAGGTAGCAACTTTGAAAATCTGGTCTTTATCAGTAACATGTAGTTTCATATCCTTTAAGTATTCAAAGCTCACTGATGTTATTAATCAGAGAAGCATAATAATCATAATGTATTTCCAGTAAGGTCATTCCTTCAAACAACTTTTTCATAAATATTAAAATATTCATTTTCAATTTGAATGCCAAATTAGGATTATAGGTCAAGAAGAAAATTAGAACAAGAACTATTGGTATGATACTTTAATGGTTAATCAGAAGGGACATTTTAATCCATACTTTAAGTAATTAAAAACATATTGTACAAATAAAACCCCATTATCAAAGTTAAACATAAGCAACATATTAGAGGATATTTGCAACATATTTTTTTTTGTAACCAGAATATGTAAGGAACTCCTGGTGATCCAATGAAACATAAACAAATGACCTGAATAAACATTTCACAAGAGAGAGTGTCTCAGTATTAGAAAAAGGATAATTAATACCATAGTGAGATTTCACCTCACACTTATTATGTTGACAAATGTTCTATTTCTGGTGTCATTATGTATCAGTTAGTACCTGAGGAAATACAAGCTCTCATTCACGGCTGGTGGGAGTGGACACTAGTTCAATCATTTTAACCAACACATTAGCAGAATCAATCAAAATAAAAACATACATATAACATGGCTCAACAAATTTTAAATTATCTATTCTAGTGGGAAAATACCTCCTACACAACCATAAAGAGAAATATGTAAAGGTTTTCCTGCAAAATTGTTTAAATAGCAAAAAAAAAAAAAATACTTTCAATAAAATAAGTAGATAAACAAAATATAAAATATTTACAGAATGAAATTATACACTGTATAATACAGTAAGTCTATCCATTGGCATGGGTAATGTTTTAGAAGGCATTGACAAAATGATTAAATAGTATATTATTTGTACCAAATTTTAAAACATTATACATTGTATTTTACCCATGAATGCATATATTCATATGTGAAAACATAAAATAGTGAGTAATAGACTTTAGATAAAATTCCTGATAATGAAGAGAGGAAGAGATGGGAATGTTGATATTTGGTCCAAGCAAAATTAAGTCTATACCTAGATCCAGAGGGCATGGAGAAAGGTAGACTCTCCACTGAGTAGTAACCAATCTGTCTGGGCGGGGCTGATGAAAGGAGATAGGAATAACACTCTTGTGGTACAGTAGTGAATAATTGTTATTAGGACTGACTATGAGGGGTGGAAATGTAAAGGTAGACATCTTGTAGCAAAAGGAGGGGAGTGGTTGACTTTGCAGTCCAGGTGCAGAGGTCCCTGGGACCATCAAAGGAGAAGAGCGGAGTGTGGAACCCTACCCAGAGAAACAGTGACACCAGAAATGGAGGCAGAGATGATGATGTGGAGAGATGGAGCAGCTGGGGACTCTAGACTCAGAGAGGGAGAGGGGCTGTGTGCTGATGACCAAGGGGCAGGCTTGCAGGTTGGTTGTTTGATGATACATGGAGGGGAATGTAATCATGGCAATGAAATTATATCCAAAGGATGAATGTAAAGCTAATGTTTTCCCATGTAAACTATCACATAATTTACAATAAAAACTTTAAAAACATAATTAAGTCTATAATATTCAGTAATAGGCAAAATTTCAGGTAATCATCCATCCAGGAAAACACTAGCTTACAAATTAAACCCCAAATACTTGGAAGCTAGTAAGTATACCACATTCTGAAGAGTGTGGAAGAGAATGGAAATTTGCCTTTAAATGTCCTTTCTAGTCATGGTCTTGTAACTCCCACAATTTGATTGACTGGGTCACAATCTTTCTATGCAAATAGGGGCTTGAGAATTCACCCAGTAGGATTGAGCCCCTTGTGGCCCAGCTGGTGGATTTGTTGGCTTTGCCATCCAACTAGGCTTATATGAGGGCCAATCCCAAGAGGTTGGGAGGACGTCATTATCATCACAGAAAGTCTGGAAAGGAGCATGTCCTTTGGACCCAGAGTCCTTGTACTGAGCATCTCTGGGACCCAGAGAAGACAGCTGTCACACTGAAGACTAGTAGAGGCAGCTGTGATGAGTTTGTCATCTCCATGGAGAAAGAGGTGCGTGCCTTCAGGCAAGCGAATTGTGGGAGCTGCTGTTTGCCTCTGTGCAAGCCCAGCAGAGCTCAAAGAACTGTAACACTTATCCAAGCAAGGCAGATGCTTGTGTGTGCTCTGTGCAGTTGTAACATGGATCCCTAGACAATCTGGCAAGAGCCATGTGGGCCCATGGGCAGTGCGGGCCCAGGTAGCAGGGCACCCCCAGTTAGTATGGCGGTAGCCAGGCAGAGGTGATGTGGAAATAGCATCTGACCTAAAACATAGCCTGCTGACCCAGCAACATAAGAATGGACATGAATAATTTGGGGAAGGGTAAGCAGCTGTCCTTTGAGAATCTGTTTTTATTGTTTGCTTTCTAAAAATAATGATAATTTTCATTTTGCCAACTCTGTGTAAGTGACTCAAATGCCTGCCTCAGTTGCAGATAAATGTAACACCCATGGACTGATTGATACTAGTGGATGTAATGTGCCTCATTCCTAGCAGTGCCATGGCTTCCTGGAAGCTTAAGAAATGAACAATGCAGATGGACTCTTTCAAAGAATTTCACCATTCATTTCAAAATCCAAAATTTAGCCTAAACAAATCTTTTGAATGAAATTGTTAGGCCAGGGACTAGGGCAGAAATTTCCAGAAGGGTCCCCTCACCCTTTACTAGCTATAAAATAAATATCTCTTTGTTGTTGTTGCTGTTAAGTGCTGTCAAGTCGATTCAAATTCATGGTGATCATGTATATGGTTTCCACCAAGCAACTGGTGGGTTTGAGCTGCTGACCTTGTGGTTAGCCATCCAATACTTATCCTACAGGGCTTTAACACCTCTGAAATCCAGATCTACTTGTATTGTGCTCAAAGTGGGTGTTACATGTAATTTAAGTGGCTTGGAAGACTTATATTCAGGTAAATTTTTCTCAATAGAATGAATTCTTTCTGGAAGTGCTCAATCATAGTAAGTAAATAGCTAGAAGACAGATGACCATTGAAGATTGTGACTAAAACAAAGTAGAATTTTAAAAGTTCTTCCAGACAAGGAAATAATAATAATAACACAATTGCTTATATCTCTTTCCAAAAAGAGTCCTTAACGATGGACATCATTGTTCTAGGACAGTGATTTTCAAATTTCTGTATACATCAGCTCACTTGGAGAGTTTAGTGACACACATTACACTCAATCCTTTCATCTCCTAAGAAGCCCTCTAGCCACCTTGGCTTTGGTCTACTATTTGCTTCCTCAAGACTGTAAGCTCCTGATGTGGGAGTGTGGGTCAAGGGGCCTTCTTGAATAGGGTCAGCCTCATACTAACATTACCTTACACTAAACCTAGAGTTCTGTGACTCAGTAGTGTAGAGTTGGGTCCTGGAATCTCTTCCCCTGACTAGAGCAGAGAGTAAAGCATCCAGCTGATATGAACTGAGGGGAGATGAACAAGAACACCCATACTTGCAGATAGTACCCACTTGACCCGGCTTCAATGGCAAGATGATCTGAAATCAACTAGAGGAAGAAAGGAGAGGACAAAAAGAGTAATCTACTACAATTTGATGAACTTGACCTATACTTATGGATGTAGTAGCTCAAAAAAGGAATCAAATCTTTACAATAAGGATCATTCCCACACCCTCTGTACACTGACTGGGTTGACAGGAATGGGCAACTTAGACATTGGCTACCCAAAACTGGGGGGACTACAAAGGCAAAAAGTGACTGGCTGGCTTACAAGCTTTCAAGACGGTGTGGGGGAAGGTAGAATCTCCACTGAGTAGTTTTCCAACCTGTCTGGATGCGGCTGGTGAAAAGAGATGGGGATGAGACGCTTCTGGTTCAATAGTGTATAATTGCTATCAGGACTGATTGTGAATGTTGCAAATATAAAGGTAGAAATTTTGTAACAATAGGAGAGAAGTGGTTGATCTTGCAATCCAGGAGCGGAGGACCCTGGGACCATCAAAGGAAGAGAGCTGAGTGTGGGACCCTATCCAGAAAAGCAGTGATGCCAGAGATGGAGGCAGAGACAATGACCTGGAGAGATGGAGCAGCTGGGGACTCTGGACTTAAAGAGGGAGAGGGTCTGTGTACTGATGGCCAGGAGGCCAGGCTTGCGGGGTGTTTGATGATGCCTGGAGGGGATTGTAATCATTGCAATGAAATGAAATACCATGGAGGAATATAAAGCTGATGTTCTCCCATGTATAAACTATCACCCAATTCACAATAAAAACTTAAAAAAAAAGAATCTTTTCCCCTGGGCTACTGCTGCTGCAGATGTAGGAGATGCACATAGATACACTTTGTCGGTTTAGTAAAGGAAATTCTAACAATTATATGTAGATAATTTAACAGAACTTTGGTTTCTCTGTTTCTAGTCTTTTACTTTTCGGCGGAGTTGATGTGACACTGTGGACCAGCACTGGATTGCAAACCACAAGGTTGGCAGTTCAAACCCAACAGCAGCTCCTCGGAAACCCCATATAGGATCCTTATGAGTCAAAACAGAGTAGACGGCACTTAACAACAACAACAATTCGGAGATGGTGGTATTGGTTACCTAGGAGATATGTACTCAGAAAGGACTGCAATATCAAAAGAGAAGAGCCGTTTCTCTTTATTAAGGTTATATACCAATGTTTTAACATCTAACATGCCCAGAGGTCAATGGCTTAGTTTCTTAGAACAGATTTATTCAACAGACCCTGCAGGAGAACTTCACAAGAAGCCCATTAGGAAATGCCTTTGATTATCATCTCACATGGCCATCCAGGCACAGCAGTGAAAGGTTTTGTTTTGTTTTTCTAAGTGGATGATTTGAGTTTAAGGAGGATTGCAACTCTAGTTAAAATATAGAAACAAATGTGTCAGATTTCTCCAATATTGTTGTTGTTAAGTGCTGTCAACTCAGTTCTAACTCATAGTGACCCTGTATAGGTTTTTCAAGGAACAGCTGGTGGACTTGAATTGCTGATCTTGCAGTTAACAGTCCAATACGTATCCTACAGGGCTTTAACACCTCTGAAACTCAGATCTACTTGTATTTTGCTGAAATTGGATGTTATGTGTAATTTGAGTGGTTTAGAAGCCTTAGGTGATTCAGGTAAATTTTTCTCACTAGAATGAACTTATTCTGGAAGTGCTCAATCATAGTAAGTAAATAAACATGCTAAAGATATTAACTCCAGAGGGGAAAAAAAATCTAAATTAATCTCTATTCCAACCATTACAAATAATTATCTGATCTGTGAGAATAGCAAAGTAAAGAAACATGAGACCTCAAAAGTGGAAGTCAAGTGGGGAGGCACTTAGAGGTTTATAACACCAAACCTCTATTTCAGTTGTCTGCCCTTAAGATGAGTATTGTTGTTGTTGTTGTTGTTAGGTGCTATTGAGTCAATACCGACTCATAGCAACCCTATGCACAACAGAGAGAAACACTGCCCAGTCCTGGGCCAACGTCACAATTGTTGCCACACTTGAACCCATTGATTATGCCAGTTTGCCAATCCATCTCGCTGGGGGTCTTCCTCTTTTTCTCTGACCCTCCACTCTACCAAACATGATATCCTTCTCCAGCGACTGGTCCCTCCTGTCAATATGTCCGAAGTATGAGAGATGAAGTTTGACCATCCTAGCCTCCAAGGAGCACTCTGGCTGCAATTCTTCCAACACAGATCTGTTGGTACTTTTGATCTCTCATGGTACTTTCAATAGTCTCCTCCAACATCATAACTCAAAAGCATCAGAGATGAGTATTAGTTAATTGTATATAAGTTCTTCCTTCAGCTAGCTACAATGTAAGCCTCTGAAGAACAAAGAACATGTTGTACTTCTCTTAATACTTCACCAGGATTATAATAAGGATTTGATGTCTAGAGAACAATGCTATGTATAAAACCAGCAAGATCTCTTTTACACATTCAAGCTCAGAGAGCAGATGATTTGGGGGCTCACTGTTGTTAAGTACCGTCATGTCAGTTCTAACTCACAGCAATCCTTTTTATAGGGTTTCCGAGGAATGCCTTGTGAGTTTGAACCATTGTCCTTATATTAAGCAGTTTAGTGCTTATCATACAGCTCCACACCAATCATATTTTCTGTGGTACAATTCTGACCAGATTCTTCACTGATTTATTACTTCAGAGGTTTTCTAGTCAAATCGGGTTGGAAGTATTCATTGCTAAATATTTACATTTCCCCAGACTTAAACTTGCTAGACATAAAATTAAAATGTAAATTGACTCTAATCTAAAATGCAGAAATCATCAAAAAATATCATTAATGTCACATGCAAGTAAAATTTTGCTGAAGATAATTTAAAAATTGCTGCAACAGTACATTGACAGGGAACTGCCAGAAACTCAAGCTGGATTCAGAAAAGGACATGAAACTAGGGATAGCTCTGCTGGTGTAAGATGTCTTTTGGCTAAAAGCAGAGAATCTCAGAAAGATACTTACATGTGCTTCATTGACTATGCAAAGGCTTTATAACATGTTGATAATAAAACTATGGACAACACTGTGAAGAATGGGTTTTCCAGAACATTAGATTGTGCTCATGGGGAACCTGTATCTAGGTCAAGAGTAAGTAACTCTAACAGGACAAAGGGGTACTGAATGGTTTAAAATCAGGAAAAGGTGTGTGCCAGGGCAATCTATAGATGAGCAATAATCCAAAAATCTGGGTTATATGGAGAAGAACATCACATCAGGATTGGAGGAAGGTTCATTAACAACCTGTGACATGCAGATGACACAACCTTGCTTGCTGAAAGTGAAGAGGACTTAAAATTCTTACTATTGAAGGTCAATAGCATGAATTGCACCTCAATGTAAAGAAAACAAAAAAATCCTCACAAATGGACCAATAAGCAGGATCATGATAACTGGAGATAAGCTTGAAGTTGTTAAATTCTTCATTTTGCTTGGATCCACAATCTACATTCATGGAAGCAGCAGTCAAGAAATCAAATGCACTAGGCAAATCTGCTGCACAAGCCCTCCTAAAGTGTTCAAGAGCAAAGATATCAGTTTTGTGACTGATCCAAGCCAAGGTATTTTCAATTCACACATATGCATGTAAAAGTGGGACAATGAATAAGGAAGATGATAGAAGAATTGATACATTTAAATTACAGTGATCAAAAAAAATATTGAAAGTATCAAAGACTGCCAGAAGAATAAAAGGGTCTGTGTTGGAAGCGAAAAGTCCAGAATGCTCCCCAGACTTCGTCTCTCATACTTCAGACATAGTATCAGGAGGGGCCAGTTCCTGGAGGACATTATGTTGGTAAAGTTTAGGGTTTGTGAAAAAGAGGAAGACCCCCAACAATATAGATTGACACTGTGGCAGCAGCATTTGCTCCAAGCGTAACAAGAATTGTGAGGATGGCGCAATACTGGATATTGTTTCGTTCTGTGTGCATAGGTTCGCTATGAGTTGGAATCAATTTGACAGTACCTGACTGTCTAAGATTGTAAATTCTAACGTGTATGTATTCACCCACCCTTCTCCAGATGATATACTCTCAGGCCCTTGGAGGTTAATGGTGATTTCCCATGAGTGATGTGCTGGATCTGACATTGGCTCCCAATCTCACACTGGCTCCCAAGAGTCCATAGTGGACAACGCTTTCCAACTCTGTATCCAGTGGCACTATGTTGGTAGTTTGATACATTTATGGAAGAGAATTGGCCAACCTTGCAAATCAGGACTTCTGTTTTCCTGGAAAGCCAACTGTTACACAGTTCCCAGCATACTACTGCTTCTAACTTAGCACAAAAGTACAGCATGTGTTTGTGGCAAGGCAACATTTCTGGACTGATGATCCAGAGTCTGTCAATGTTTCTTATCAATATTCAGAAGAGTTCATAATATTTGGTGTAAGTACATATGCCCTCCAATGAGTGCACTATTGAAGCCTACCAAAGCAGAACCCTCTAAGAAATATGAAGAAAACTCTCCTAGAAGCACTTGCAGTATCCAAAAGGCATGGTTGTTGTTAAGTGCCATCAAGTCTATTGCAACTCACAGCGATCCTGTATAGGGTTTCCAAGAAGGAGCTGGTGAGCTTGAATGGCCGACTTTGCAGTTCAAACGGCTTTGCAGTCTGGTGCATTCATTAACCCACAGCGCCGCACCAGGACTCCAAAGACTAGACTATCTAAATTAAAGTGGACAATATTGAATGTTTGTTTTATTCCTATAGCAACAATTTATCACAAGTTTATTGAATGGATAAACTTTATTTTACATGTTATTAAATGCTGTTGAGTCAGTTCCAACTCATAGTGACCCTGCCTAGGGTTTTCAAGGAGCAGCTGGTAGGCTTGAACTGCCAACATTGCAGTTCAAACCAACCTTTCAGCCAAAAGTATTATTCTGCAACTCCACCCCAGGACTCTTTATTTTACATAGAAAGACTTAATTTTACAGGAGACATTTCTGGGAAATAGCAGAACTGTGATCAAAAGTCATTTACCATCACAGATCCTGTGTTTTTTTTTTACCTTAAAAACTTTTGTTTATCTCAAAATCAAATGAGATAATGTACGTGAAAGTGTTACATAAATCTTAAGTAAATATGCAAACATTTAGTGGGAAAGGCATTTCTTAGAAGCAAGAAAGATAGCCAAGCAATTCCTCTGAACTATAATTCACATTGTATATGTATTCCAGGAAATCTAGGTCAAGCTATCGCTGCCTTTATTTTTTTTAACTTTAGGATACTATTTGGACATATCCAGTAATAAGGTTGCTATGCAACATTGTATACCATTCCCACGTGATTTAAAGAAAAATAGTTACATTATCTTGAATCAAATAGCTATAAAAAATAAAATTATCATTCTACCATTCAGGAAAATTAGTAATAGCAGTTCACTTGACAGATTTCAAAATATGTTGCAAACAATTAATTTACTGACACCTTATGGTTTTTAACATGTTTATTCTTTCCAACTTAAGCCACTTAACTTCCTAGTGCACTTCATTAAATTAACTCTAAAATGTCTTGTTAGAGGTAATTTATCTAAGAAAAAGCTCAATATTGTATTCATTAACATCCATTTAGTCAAAGAGGCTCTGGTGGGTTTATCCATAAACTAATCCTGAACACATACTAGACCTGAAAAAAACAAAACAGTGAATTGATTAGGGGAAGAGGCAGAGAAATCGATCTTTAAAACCCAAATCACCTGGTCAGTTAGTATAAAATCGGTCTGAGTGGATGACTTTTGTAAGTATCTCCTCTTCTTCCCAGCTCATTGTCAAAAGATCATTTTGCCTAAGGCTCAGTGTTCCCATTTTCTTGTTGCTACTTGCTATTAAATCCTTTCTGACTCACAGCAACTTTACACCACCAGCAGGAAGGATTATGCAAAAAGCAAAGTAACATGAGTTTATTTGAATTTCCTTAGCAATCACATGTGAAATGTTCACCACAGATTAGGAAATGAGGCCTAGTAAACCCATGCTTACCCCCTGGCTACTGGCTAGTCTGTCCCTGTCAGGGATTGTACATTTGAAGAGACTTTTTGTTCTGTGGGAAGATACTGTGGGGTTGGCAGAGACAGAAGCAGAATTATTGATGTGAAATGTGAAATTATTCACTACAAATTAGTAAATAAATACAAGTAAAATGAAAGAAACAACAACAAAAAAAGTGTACTTGTTTATTGAGTCATCTGATCCTATGAACTACCCCATTGGGTCTCCAAGGCTGTAACCCATTTGAGAGCAGATGGCCAAGTCTTTCACTTGGTGCATTCTAACGGCTGATTTCATGGTTAGCATCCAAGTGCTTAACTATTGTGCCAACAGAGCTACTGGATTTATAGCCAGTTGTCATACTGTGGAGGCTTGCAGGTTTCTGATGTGCTGGAAGCTATGTTCCTGGTATTCTGAATACCAGCAGGGCCACCATGGTGGACCGTTTCAACTGAGTTTCAAGACTTAACAACAATACTGAGCTGAAATGAAATAATAGTGGTCATTTTGAATCTTACTATCATATGATTTACTATGGCAGAAGTGATGAATTGAAGAGGAATAGCATCACAATCATCATCAAAAGGAACATTTCAAAATCTCTCTTGAAGTATTATACTTTCTGTTATAGGATAATATCCATATGCCTACAAGGAAGACCAAGGAGCTCTGGTAGCGTAGTGGTTACCAGTTGAGCTGCCAACTTCAAGGTTAGCAGTTCGAAGCTACCAGCAGCTCTGCAGGACAAAGATGAGGCTTTCTGCTCCCGTAAAGATTCACAGCCTCAGAAACCCTGTGCAGGGTCACTATGAATTGGAACTGACTCCACGGTACTTAATAACAACAAGGAAGACCAGTTAATATAACTATTATTCAAATTTATGCACCAACCACTAAAATCAGTGATGATGAAGTTGAAATTTTCTATCAACTTTTTCAGTCTGAAATTGATTAAATGTTCAATCAAGATGTATTGATAATTACTGATGATTGGAATGCAAAACTTGGAAACCAAGAAGAAGGTCAGTAGTTAGAAAATGTGGCCTTGGTGATAGAAATGATGCAGGAGATGGTAAGATAGAGATCTCAAGACCAACAAAATACTCATTGTAAATACCTTTTTGAAACAACATTAAAGATGACTATAGACATGAACCCCATCAGATGGAATACAAATCAAACTGACTGCATCTGTGGAAAGAGACTGTGGAAAAGCTCCATATTATCAGCCACAATAGCACTGGAGGTGCTCACTCATCTACGCCATGTTTCCTTCTGTTGTACATAGGTTCACATGAGTCAGCACCAACTTGAATGCACCTGACAACAGCAGCCAAACCAAGCCTGTTCTTTTTTTCAATATAGTAGAATCTACCCATTTTTTTCTATTATGTTTAGATATTTAATCACATTCAGAAAGGCTGTTGAATGTGATTAAATATCTAGACATAATATAAATATCTAGACAATAATCTCAATTCAGATTATTGAGAAATTTACATATTGCCTTTCACTACTTGTGTGCTTTTTGGTTTTTTATATAAGTGTCTGATCCATTTGATAGTTTTTGTTTGTTTTAATGTATAGTGTGAGAAAGAATCTTCATCATCTTTTTCAAAATGCTTATCCAGCTGTCCCAAAATCATTTATTTGAAAACTTATCTTCGCCCAGTTGATTTGTGATATCATCTATATAATATACTTCACTTCCATATGTATTTCTGAACTTTCTGTTCTCTACTCTTCTGTCTTTTTATGGGTAAGTACTATATTGCCAAAGAAAAATGCTTTGGGAATTGATGGAATACAAATTGGAATCTTTCAACTGATGAAGTGCTGGAGATGCACATCAATGCCAAGTAATTTGGAAGACACCTGGCCAACTGATTGGACGAAATCCATTTCTGAGTCCATTCCAAAGAGAGGTGACCCAATGGAATGTGGGAATCATTGTATAATATCATTAATATACATGCAAGTAATATTTTGCTAATGATCATTCAAAAATGGCTGAAACTGTACATTGACCTGGAAAAGCCAGAATCAGATGAGGATGTGGAATGAAGGATATCATTGCTGACATCAGATAGATTTTGGCTGAAAGCAGAGAATACCAGAAAGATGTTTACCTATGCTTTATTGACTACACAAAGGCCTTCAACTGTGTGGATCATGACAAACTATGAACAACGTTGCAGAGAGTGAGTATTCTAGAACACTTAATTGTGCTCATGAAGAACCTATACATAAACCAAGAGGCAGAACAAGGGGACACTGAATGGTTTAAAAGTAGGAAATCTATATGCTTATTAAATCTACATGCTGAACAAATAATCCGAGAATCTGAATTATATGAAGAACATAGCATCAGGATTGGAGGAAAACTCATTAACAACCTGCAACATGCAGATGATACAGCATAACTTGCTGAAAGTGAAGAGGACTTAAAATACTTACTGATGAAAATCCAAGACACAGTTTTCAATATGGGTTGCACTTCATTGCAAAGAAAACAAAAGTCCTTACCACTGAAGCAATAAGTAACATCATGATAAATGCAGAAAAGATTGAAATTGTCAAAGACTTCATTTTGATTCTATCATCACCAACAATCATGGAAGCAGTGTCAAGAAGTCAAATGAACTATTGAATAAGGCAAATCTGCTACACAAAACCTCTTTAAAGTGTTCAAGAGTGAAGTTGTCAGTTTAAAAACTAAAGTGTGCCAGACTCAAACCATGGTATTTTCAATAGCTTCATATGCATGGGAAAGTTGGACAATGAATAAGGAAGACCATAGAAGAATTGATGCATTGAATTATGGCGTTGCAGGAGAATATTGAAGGTACCAGGGACTGTCAGAACTAACAAATCTGTGTTGGAAGAAGTAAAACCAAAATTCTCGTTAGAAGCCAAGATGACTTGAGTTCATCTCTCATACTTCAGACATGTTATCAGGAGGGACAAGACCTTGGGGATGGACATCATGTTTGGAAAACATGTTTGGAAAAAAAGGGGGAGACACTCAACGAGATGGACTGGCACAGTGGCAGAAGCTGTGGGCTCAAGGGTAACAACAATTGTGAGACTGGCACAGGACAGGACAGTGTTTTGTTCTGTTGTATATAGATAGGGTTGCTATGTATCCGTACCAACTGAATGACACCTAAAAACTATATTGCTTTCATTACAGAAGATATCTCATTTGTTTTACTATCTGATACGATTAGATCCTAATACTTTCTCTGTTTTGCTAGCTATCATTATTTTTTAAATTAACAAAGGGGAATTTATTCTCTCTCACAGTTTAGGATGCTAAAAGTCCAAATTCAGCATGCTGGCTCTAGAGTAATGTTTTTTTCTCAGTGTGGGCTCTGGGGAAATGTCCTTGCTCCTTCTCACATCTGTAAGCATGACATTCTTTGGAGATCACCATGTGTATTGGCATCAATCTTCCTGTGAATCTAGAAGCTACGCAGTGATGGGCCCTAAGGTCAAAAGGATCCTCTTCTTGCTTGGTAGCAGTATATCCCTGTTTCTTGCATGATTGCTTTCTCCATGAAATATAGTATCAAGCTTTCTAACTACATAAAAACTGTTGTTGTAAAGTGGTATCAAATCAGTTCTGACTCATAGGGATCCTACATAGGGCTTCCAAGGAGTGGTTAGTGATTTAAACTGCTGACCTCGAGGCCAGCAGTCCAGTGCTTATCCTATAGTGCCACACCAACACTAGTTTAGTGCTATTTTACTGAATTGTGCAAAATTTGCAAATTAATTTTAGGAGAATTTTAATAGCAACCCTATGTTGGATTTCTAAGGAATTGCTGGTGGGTTTGAACTGCCAACCTTATGGTTATCAGTACTGTGCTTATCCTACAGTGCCATACCAAGTGTCTTAAGAATATTTTTAAATGTTCTTCATATATGTTTTATTCATTTCTGATTAGATTTATTTGTAAATATGTTGTGTTCTTTTGCAACAGAAAATGGGGTTTTCTTCACCCTTATATCTTCTAATTAGTCATTATTTATGTAAGAATGCTGTTGATAATTTTATATTATGTATTCTGCTTGATATTGTATTTTTAAAAAATATTATTGCTTCTCTCAAATTTTCTAGGTATGTTACAGTATCTTCTGCAAATAGAGAAATTTTACTTCTTTTCTAATGCGTATCCCTTTAACTGATTTGTTTTATCTAACTTCCTTAGAGCATACCTCAAGTACAGTGCTAAATGACAAAAGAAGACTGGAAATATTTAAAATACTTGATTCATTCCTTATCTAAGAGTGATAGAGAGAAAGAGAGAAGACAGAGAGTTAGAATCAATGTTGCAAAATACTACCACTTGGTGTGTTGTTTTACAAAAGTATGGTTAGATAGAGATTTGTCTTCACTAATCTCTTATTGATTGGTCTGTAACATCCTTTTTTGTGCTATTCTTAATGTGATTTAGTTATCAATGTTTACATATATATGTATGTAAATATATATATATATGAAATGTTGTTAGGTGCCGACTCATGGTGAACCTAAGCATATTAATAGAACGAAACACTGTCTGGCCTTGTGGCATCTTAACAATTGACATGTTTGAGCCCATTGTCGCTGACACCGTATCAATGCATCTCATTGGAGGACTCCCACTTTTTCACTGACCCTTCAGTTTTCCAAACACGATGTCCTTATGCAGTGACTGTTCCCTCCTAACAACATACCCTAAGTACAAGAGATGAAGTCTCCCATGTTTGTTTCTACTGAGCACTCTGGCTGCACTTCTTCCATAACAGATTTGTTTATTCTTCTGGCAGTTCCTGGTTCTTTTAATATTCTTTTCAACAAAATAACAAGAACACATAGATTCTTCTATGGTTTTCCTTATTCATTGTTCAACTTTGACATGCATGTGAGGCAATTGAAAACTATGGCTTGGGTCAGGCATACCTTAGTCCTCAAAGTGTCATCTTTGTACTTTAACACTTTAAGGAGATTTTTTTTTTTTTTCAGCAGATTTGCCCAATGCAATAACTTGTTTAATTTCTTGATTGCTACTTTAATGAGTATTGACTATGGATCCTAGTAAAATGAAATCTTTGACAACTTCAATCTTTCCACCATTTATCATGATGTTATTTATTTGTCCAGTTGGGAGGATTTTTGTTTTCTTTACATTGAGGTGCACTCCATACTGAAGGCTGTGGTCTTTGATCTTCAACAGCAAGTATTTCAAGTCCTCTTTACTTTCCACAAGCAAAGTTGTATTATCTGCATATCACAGGTCGTTAATGAGTTTTCCTCCAATCCTGATGCCACTTTCTTCTTCATATAATCCAGTTTCTCTGCTATTTGCTCAACATATAGATTGAGTAAATCTGGTTCAAGGATACAATACAATCCTGGCACACACCTTTCCTGATTTTATACCATTCAGTATCCCCTAGTTCTGTTCTAACTACTATCTTTTGGTCTATACACAGTTTCCTCAAAAGCACAATTAAGTGTTCCGGAATACCCATTGTTTGCAATGTTATCCATAGTTTATCATGATCCACACAGTTGAATGCCTTTGCATAGACAATAAAGCACAAATAAGCATCTTTCTGGCATTCTCTGCTTTAGCCAAGGTCCATCTGACATCAGCTATAACATCACTAATTCCAAGTCTCTTCTGAATCTAGCTTGAACTTCTGGCATCTCCCTATTGATGTACTACTGAAACTGTTTTTTAATTATCTTTACCAAAATTTTACTTGCTTGCATGCGATGTTAATGTATAGTTAGATGATTTCCACATTCTGTTGGGTCACCTTTTTTGGAATGGTCACATGTATATAACCTTTTTAGTGTCTACATATACTGAAACTACCACTTCAAAGGAAGTGTCTAAACTTGACTTCCCTTTACACCTCTTTTGTTGTTGTTGTTGTTGTTAAGTGCCGTCGAGTCGGTTCCGACCCATAGCGACCCTGTACAGGGTTTCCGAGGGTGTAAATCCTTACAGGAGTAGAAAGCCTCATCTTTCTCCCGCGGAGCGGCTGGTAGTTTCGAACCACTGACCTTAAGATTCGCAGCCCGATTCGTAACCGCTACGCTACCAGAGCTCCATTACCCTCTCCCATTTAGAAATATTACATCTACAGACATTGAGAACCTCATTGTTGTTGTTGTTAGGTGGCATCGAGTCAGTTCTAACTCATAGTGACCCTCTATTACTCCAAAGAGTAGCTGGTGGTCCGGTGCTTATCCTATAAAGCCATACCCGGGCTCTGAGAACCACGTTAGACTATGTAATAATTTTTGTTGCAACCATTAAAATAATTTAGGAACTCAAGAGAAAACAATTCTATTATTTTATCCATATATTTGCTTACTACGTTTTTTCATCCTTCCAAGAGTTTAAGATTACCTTTTTCCCTAATACATTTATTTTCATTTTCAAGAAATTAGTTTTTCAATTCATTTTGCTGTTACTGTTGTTATGTGTAGACAATTTGGTTCTTACTCATAGTGACCTTAGGTCCAATGGAACAGAAAAGTGCTCAATGTTGTGCTAGCTTCACAAGTATGTCTAGGTTTTAGTCCACTGCTGTAGCCACTGCATCAATCCATCTTCTTCAGGGTCCTCCTTTTTTCACTGATCGTATTCATTGTCAGATTAATTTTTTAATGAATTTTGTAGTTTTATGCATGCATGTAAGGAACCCCGTTAGCATAGTGGGTTCCAAGCTGGGCTGCTAGCCAAAAGGTTAGCAGTTCATATCTACCAGCTGTTCCATGGGAGAAAGATGTGGCTTTCTGCTCTTATAAAAGATTTATAGCCTCATGGCACTGTTAGGTCTGCACTGGAGTGAAAACCACAAGGTCATCAGTACTAACCCACCAGCTGCTTCTCAGAAACCCTATACAGGGTAGCTATGAGTCTGAACTGACGCAATATCACACAGCCACCACTACCACCATGTTTGTATGTATGTGTTAAGGGTGTGTGTATGTATATATGTATGTATTAAGGGAAGCATGGTGGCTCTGTAGGATAAGTATTAGACTATGAACTACAATGTTGGCGATTTGAGGTCACCAGCTTTCTCATCCCATGAAAATTACAGCCTTGAAAACTGTATTTGGGTTGCTATCAGTCAAAACTGGTCCCAAGACACTTAACAACATCAACAACAACAATCCTCAATTTCATTCTTTCATCTCTCTCCTTTCCATTCTGCTTTTGGACCCATCCATTTAGTTTTTATTCTATTTCTTGTACATTATAGTTTTCAAACTTCAGTTTGGGTCTTATTTACATTGTCTATGTTTTCATTCATTCCAAATGTGTTTTTATCTGCTTGTTGAAACATATTTATGACGGCTGCTTAGAAACTCATGACCAGATATTTCAGAGTCAGCTCAGTATTGGCTGCTGTTGATTGTCTCTTCTGAATTAACTTGCAGCCTTTCTGGGACTTGTTGCTGTTACTAAGTGCTGTCGAGTCATTTCTGACTCATAGCAACCCTCTATAGGGTTCTGAGGCTTTAGATCTTCAAGGGAACATAAAGTCTCATTTTACCCCAGCAGAGCAGCTGTCAGACTTGAACTCAGACCTTGTAGTTTGCAGTCTAGTGTTTATCATGTGGAGTCATCACGCTCCCTGCTGGGTCTTATTCTTCCCCAGATCTGCAGTCTCCAGAACTACACTTTTTATTGCACAACGGATTCAATGAATTTAGATCATTTTAAATATATAACCACTTAAAATTAGATACACTTTTTCTTTCATCCATCAGATAGTGGTATTGTAAAAATAATAATGTCAAGTTATTAAGCACTTAATGTATATATGTCAGACTGTGTTAAGCAATTTAAAAATTATCTATTTAATCTTTCCAGCAGATTTATGAAGTAGAGATTATTCGCTTCAATTTACATTTAAAGAAACTAAGAGTCACAAAGATTTAAAGATTCCTTAGTTCACAAAAGGAGCATATGGTTTACACATGTGGGTTACACGTTGGGCTGCCAACCAAACAGTTAACAGCTTGGATTCACCAGTCTCTCTGGAGGAGAAAATGGAAATTATCTACTCCCCTAAAGATTTATAACCTCAGAAATCTGATATGGGGTTACTATGAGTTGGCATCATCTCTCTGACAGTGTGTTTGATTTTGGTTAGCTCCATTCACAAAGGTAGAAAATGTTAGAATTGGGTTTCAAACATAGGTCGGAATCTGAAATCTTTTTTTATCCAGTAACCTGAGTTACTGCCTTTCGAGGTGGTTGGTAGTAAGTTGTATTCCATCAAGTCAGTTCCATCTCATAGCAACCCAGTATAGGGTTTCTGAAACTGTAAATCTTTGTCTTGATAGACTCGAACTGCTGGCCTTGAGGTCAGCACTCCAATGTACAACTCACTATACCACTAGGGTCCCTTGGTTACTGCCTTTAGGAGATCAAAATGAAGTAGATGAAGAGAAGCATATAAACCAGGGCTTCAAACTGATTCCTTCTGGTTCATCCCTTCCTGAAAATTTGCGTTTCTACCCTGGATACAGACTCCTGGTGTGGCACCATAGGACCAGCACTAGACTGTGAACCATAAAGCCAGCAGTTCAAACCCACTAACTGCAACTCAGAAACCCTATACAGGATCACTATGAGTTGGATCCAATTCAATGGCACTTAGCAACAACGACTCCAGAATCACTGAATCAGACTCTACAATTTAACAACCCAACCAACTGCCATCAAGTCAGTTCTGACTCAGAGAACCTATAGGACAAATTAGAACCGCTCCATAGAGTTTCTATAGCTATAAATCTTTACGGGAGCTTGCAGTTTTCATCCTTCTCCCATGGAGCAGCTGGTAGGTCCAAACCACTGACCTTTCAATGAACACTCCAGGGCTTAATCCAGTGTACTACCAGAGTTCCTATAATTTGTTGTTGTTACTGTTAAGTGCCATCAAGTCAATTCTGACTCATAGCAACCCTTTGTTTATGAGGAGAAGCTAATAGATTTGAACCACTGACCTTGTTTGCAATCCAGTACTTACTCTACAGCACCACATCAGAATCCATGCAGATTTATAAGAGCTCCATAACAATCACATAGGGCTCTATAAGAATCATCTACGTATCTTATTAAAGTATACATTCTGATTCATTATATCTGTGGTGAAAACACAAATTCTTAACAAACAAGGAGTTGAACTAGAATGAATTGGTTTGAACTCTTAATAAAAATGAACTCAACAATTAACCTGAGTGTGAAGCTTAATTGTGTTGCTTACTTTCACTGTACTGCCTTACAATGTCTCATAGATTTTTTTCCCTAAGCTTTTATTGTGAATTGAGTTATCGTTTACATGGGAGAACATCAACTTTACATTCTTCCTATCATATTTTGTTTCATTGCAATGATTACAGTCCCCTCCAGGCATCATCAAAGAGTACACCCTACAAGCCTGTCACAGCTGTCAGCACACAGCCCTTCTCCTTCCCTGAGTCTAGAGTCCCCAGCCGCTTCATCTCTCCATGTCATCTTCTCTGCCTCCATCTCTGGAGTCACTGCTTCTCTGGATAGGGTCCCGCACTCCGCTCTTCTCCCTTGATGGTCCCAGGATCCTCTGCTCCTGGACTGCGAAATCAAGCACACCCCTCCTTTTGTTACAAAATTTCTACCTTTACATTTGCAACATTCACAATCAGTCCTGATAGCAATTATTCACTATTGAACCACAAGAGTCTTATCCCCATCTCCTTTTACCAGTCCTGTCCAGACAGGTTGGAAACTACTCAGTGGAGATTTTACCTTCCCCCACACCCTCTGGAACTAGGCTTCATCTTGAAAGCTTGTAAGCCAGTTACTTCATACCTTTGTAGTCCCCCCATTTTGGGTAGCCAAATGTCTAAGTTGTCCATCCCTGTCAAACCTGTGTACCGAGGAGTTGGGAATGATCCTTGTAAAGGTTTGTTCCCTCTTTTAAGCTATTACATCCTTAAGTATATTGTTGTTGTTGTTGTTAAGTGCCATCGAGTCGGTTCCGACCCATAGTGACCCTGTACAGGGTTTCCGAGGGTGTAAATCTTTACGGGAGTAGAAAGCCTCATCTTTCTCCAGCGGAGCGGCTGGTAGTTTCGAACTGCTGACCTTAACGTTCACAGCCCGATTCGTAACCACTACGCTACCAGAGTTCCTTAAGTATAGATCAAGTTAATTAAATTGTAGCGGATTACTCTTTTTTCCCTCTTCTTTCTACCTCTAATTGAGTTCTGATCCTCCAGCCATTGAAGCCAGGTCAAGTGGGTGCTATCTGCAAGTATGGGTGTTTTAGTGCATCTCCCCTCCCCTTCATATCAGCTGAATGCTTCACTCTCCGCTCTAGTCCTCTGTGGCCATGTCCCTGTCCCAGAGTCCAGGAGTCCCCAGATCTCGCCATTCTGCTGGCCAACCAGGTCTCAACCCAGGTTGACAGGAGTCCATTAAACATGGTCGGACTTAGCTCACAACTTCTTTGCTGTTTTTTCCCCACTTTCCCTTATCGGTAGACCATGTGGTCACCAGCCAGACCACATGCCTACGCATGTATTCCCTTTGAGACTCAGTCTTGGAAGGGGGTTTGCTCTGAGGGGGGACCCAACCACTTGCCTTGATGGCTCCCGGGTGAACAACTTGCTTGTTCTTGTAGTAGTCAATCAGACTGCCGTTATTGTTTTTGTTTTTTCCTGCTGGTCTTTCTTTCAAAATGTATCCTCTGTTCTTATAGCCACTCCAGTCTGGTCTGCTTGTCCTTTCAAGTGGAAGTTTCTCACCTCAGAAGATTCTGGATGGGAATCAGGATTTTGCCTATGGTCTTATGCAATGCAAAACCTCCATAGGAACCTCCTTCACTAGACAAGTTCTAGCTCCATTTTAGGTAGTCTAATCAGTTCTAGGCAGAAGACAGACTTACAATCTTTCTATGGTGATGTTTCTGGCTATTCCTTCCTCTCCCCCTCAAGTGTCTTTTTACAATAGTAGGCAAGGGTAACCAAGATTCAAAAGACAGTCAAGCATCTTAACATTATTTCTCCTCTTTTACTCATTCAAACCATTTCTCAATTCCTGTATCCCAGAGCCCTGTTGTTTCAAGGTTGAGCATAAATCATTATTTATCTTTGTCCCACTTAAATCCCATGCAAACCTGCCTAAATGTTCTCCCATCAGCCTTGTTCTTCCATTCCCCTCCCTATTCTTGTGTATTGCCCCCCTCTTCCAGCACCCAAACTCCTGTGTCTGTTCCCTACCCTGAGCTCCACCTTCCCCTCCCTCCCCTCACCTCACCCTATATACTCTGGTAACCAGCAAAGAATTTTTTCCCCCCTTTTAGTGTGGGTACTTCTTCTTAAAGAAGCTCTGATAGCGTAGTGGTTACGAATTGGGCTGTGAATCTTAAGGTCAGCAGTTCGAAACTACCAGCTGTTCCACAGGAGAAAGATGAGGTTTTCTG